>NC_092067.1:1755000-2065000 GCF_039877785.1 Chaetodon trifascialis | reverse complement strand
TGGCGCAGTTGGTAGAGCGTCCGCCCCCATGCAAGAAGCTCTCTGCAGCGGCTATGGGTTCGATTCCGTCTTTCAGCCCTTTGCTGCATATTATCTTCTTCGAAGAAAAAGTTACAAAATCATTCCTGAGTCATAAAAGTGAAGTAGCTTTACAAAACAGCCTGTGACTCCAAGAATAAACAGGCTCCATCTGTTTGCATAGAGTTTGCTTTTGATAATTATCAACAAAAATGATGACCTAATTTTACTTTACATGCGCTGGAACAGAGACAGAGCTGAAGGAGCAGAGCGCGTCATCTGGAGATTCCAGGGCTGCCTATGTTTTCCGCAATAGGCGCGCGGCTCTCGGCAAAAATAGACCAGGAAGCGGCCAGTAGACAGTCATATTAGTATTGGTTGAATATGCGCTAATTTTTGCGATCGCAAGATTTCCTGGTCGGACTGATAATATACATTTTGATGCATGAGGGAGGTGGGAAAGTTGGCTTATCCATAAATGTAATTAAGTGTAATGGAAACATTTAGTGAAGTCTATAAAGTAGCCAGCGACACAATATTAATATCTGTGGCACAAATTGATTTTTAATTACTGGTATGCGCTCCCCTCAGCCCTCCACCTATTTTACTGGCCATAGCGAGTCTGTGGGACAGTGGGGGCTGGGGGCCTGTTTGGCTGGCGACCATCCATTGAGTTAGAACAAAGGATACACTGTAATGCAAATAATGACTTTTCAGCCAACAACGCGGCCGGCTCGACACTACACATGCCTGACAGAGTGACAAACAGTGCGGAAGAGCTTAATAAGTTAACGAGATTTGGCCACGACAGCTGAAACAATGAAACAATTGAATTTATACTTTATCTAAAATCGGGGTGAAATATTGCATGCCACGGATTAGATAGATACAGAAATCATCATCTGAGAAATACTCATGATACTGATTTCACTGTTTATTGGCCGTTTTCATGTGTGTGTTAACTGATTGGCCAATAAAAACAAGTAGATTGGCCCATCTACATCGGCCCATTGGCCCTTTATGCCCCACAACATTGTTTTTTTTCATGGGTCTGATTGGCCCATTAGGATTATTCATGATTGAATGTAGGTGTCCGTGCGGGGGATGAGGCTCGCTGGCTGCGGAGGGAGAGTTGATGTTGTCGTAAGAACCTGTCTGCCTGGTCTAACATGATGAAGTCATGTTGAACATTTCCGTTTCCCAAAAAAACATTTATTTGAGGTGCAGCGGCACAATATTAATATCAAACACGCGTGCACAACGCCTGACGTAAAAAAATGCATTCTTGGTGTGCTTCTGAGCACTATGTTTACCCGCGACTATAACTTTTTTTTAATAGTTACTGTTTATATTCATTGCGTGAACAGTGAAAAAAGAGACAGAGACACAGAGAGGAGGACACAGACAGTCACACAGAGTGATGAAAAAGATCAGTGATAATTAACTACAGTATATTAAGCCTATGATGTTGAACATCGCAGTGCGCAGTGCGAGCCGTCTGCTGCGCTCCGCAGCCGCCTGTGAAGGCGAATGAAATCTGGAACCTTTCAGCTCAATGACATGGCTTTGAAAGCACCAAGTGACTTGTTTTAACGAATTTCGTTAGATTAAAATATGTAGAACTGTAAAATATCACTTCCATGAGGCTGTTCAGTCAGACATTAACAGATCACAGGCTGAAATTGGCATTTCATCCTCCCTCTTCAGCGCACTGTAAATGATTTCTGTCCAGTAATATACAGTACACACACATACAGGACTCTGCGTATTGCTGGTCGCCGCATCAAATAGCGACCCGCAAATCTAAAATGCGCTACAAACAGGAAACCCACCAACTGAAAAGCAGAGTGGCTCCGCGAATCAGGCAGAGTATTAAACATTTAACTGTTTAGCAGTTCAGAATGCTAGAAAAACGCGACGCACAACTTCTGTTATTCATGATTCATTTTCTGGGCACAAATCACTCGGCACGCGGAGATGAGCTGGGAGCCTCTCCAAAGGTGAAGAGAGATGTGGAGGAAAAGGCAGGATGGGCAGATGAGCAGATCCAAGAAGTTTGTGAACGAGCACAACAATAATGTGGATGATAAAGCATAATTATATTTAAAAAACTGCACAGGGTGCTCTACTAGACAAGCAGTTTTTCTTACAGCAGTGGAGGCTATGTGCAGATCTAATGAACGACAGCATGAGATTAGGGGAATTTCGAGGCCGCTACATCTGTATATATTTAACTCATATATTTAAATATTTAACATATGTGTACATACGTGTGTGTATATTTTAAGTATACACATTTATATAAATGTACTGCAAACCTACTTTGCAGTATTTAAATATACTTTAAATATGCTTAAGTTTTTTTGGGGGGGGGGGGGTCACTTGGGTTGTTGCTTCGATTTGAAGGAATCTAGAATTAATTACTTTCATCACCATATTTTCTGGACTATAAGTCGCTCCGGAGTATAAGTCGCATCAGTCAAAAATGTGTCATGAAGAGGAACAAAACATATATAAGTCGCACTGGACTATAAGTTGCATTTATTTAGAAATTTATTTCACAAAATCCAAGACCAAGAACAGACATTTAATCTGGAAAGGCAAGTTATTCAACTACACAATAGCACACAGAACAACAGGCTGAAAGGTGTCTGGTATGTTAACATAACACATTAACAGTTTGTGATGTCATGAGAAGTTGTGTCAGAGGAGAGATACATCACCTCCAAATGTCTGCAACAAGGACTACATCCCATCATGGCAGCCACTAAAGAACTACAAAGCCCATGGTCAGGAGGGCAGTCAGGGCAAGGGTTGCTGCCCAGCTGAACGGCATGAGCTGATTGCCGATAAATAAAGCTGATAAAGCTAACTCCCCTGATATAGCTGTTTTAATGTTAACACTTGATAAAGCTAACTCCCCTGATATAGCTTGACCCATCTCAAAATGGAAATAAAACAACAAAAACAAAAAAAGTATTTCTTTCCATTGTGTTTGTTTTCAAATTAACCTGTAATCATGCATTTGTCCATGAAATCAGACACAAACCTGTCAAAGACAGCAAATTTAGCAAACTGCAATTAGCCGAAATTTGGTGAAAGAGACACTGGGTTAGAAGGTTAATTTATTATTTATTGTTTCATTTTTGGAATATTTCTTGCGATTAGCAACAGTCTAATGTGAATCCTTTATTTAACCACAACATTAGTGTCTCATTGAAGCAACAAGGAAAAATGGTCTCAGCCATGACTAAACATATGTTCAAATACAGGGAGCGCCAAGCTGCTGTAGTGTTTACCTGTTCCTTGATCAGTTACACACTGAATACTTGCTAAATGTTTCGAAGTTATTATTCTTCTTGAGTTACTGGTTGTTACCAAACAGCTCCAGGTATATCACCACCTCATTCTGGACTGGAGGATGGTCGACAGTCTGAAAATAAAGACAGACTGCATTCAGATTTGTCTGAGACTTCCTGTTTTTCCAGGGTTTCCTCCATGTTTTACCCCTCTAACCTGCTGTATGTCCTGTTTAAACATTTTCCCATAAATCTCCAGTATTTTTAGTCTTTCTATAAAACAAAAACAAATTAAAAATAAATTGGTTTTAATGTTTTAGGGAGGCATATTTGCCTTTTTGATGTGTTCACTACATTCCCCTCTAGTTCAGCAGGTGGTAGTTTGTAGAACATTAGCTGTAACATCTATTGACGAGGAGTCAATCATTCAAATGGCACCCACCAATCAAAGAGGAAGAAGGATGAATTCGAGAAGGATGGAATACCTTCCAAAAAGGCTTAAGCTGTTTGCAAGTATCTCACCAAATGAGAAGAGGCTTACCCATGCTTAATGAAGCAACATCAGTAAAAATTATCCTTTTTGTAAAATATGCATCACAGATTTTAATGTATCACACAGACAGAAAAGTGACAAATCTGTCAAACACAAACATGCCCAAGAGGCACAGAAACATGCTCCACCAATGACTGCATTTATACAATCTCATTTATCCATTTTCGTAATCCCTCTCTGCTTACAGTTGTCTCATTTGCCAGTACAGTTTCTAAAAATCACAACTGAAACATAATGTTGTGATGTGTACACGTCCTTTAAGCAATAGATAGATAAACTAAGTGCTGAATTTACATGCCCTTTTATGTTTTCATTTCTGCAATGCAGGTATGCATTTGGGTGGCACGGTGGTACAGTGGTAACACTATGATAACACTGTCGCCTCACAGCTAGAAGGTCCCAGGTTTGATTCTCGCTGTGGGCGCTGGGGGCGTGTCCTCCACCATGCCTTTGCAGCCTTAAAAAAGGGCCTTGCTGTGTGGAGTTTGTATGTTCTCCCCATGTTCACCTGGGGTATCCTTCATAAAACCCCCCCACTAAAAACATGCAAGAAGATCACCGTCTGACCAAATGGTAACAAGAAGGAACTGGGAACCCGCTGACAGCTGGCAACCCACCGCTCCTGGTCTGCTGTGGAGGAAGGACTTACCAGGATGGGTTAAATGCAGAAGAAACAATTTCACCAAAGCATGGCATGTGCATGTAGTGTCGTTGTGTTCACCGAAGCATTGCATATGCATGTTATGTCAGCCAATAAAGTAATCTTAATCTTAATTTCACTTTTAACCAGGTACAGTATCTGTTTCTGGCACACTAATTATAGCCACTTAGTAATATGAGTGAGCCCAGTCCTTGTTGCTTTGACATTTTAAAGCAAGTGGTTACCTTATGGTGATTTTAGGATTCTGTGTGTGTGTCCTCGTCTAAATGTCAGGGGAATGTTGATAACCATAAGGGTGGTGGAAAGGTCGAAGGCAGGGTGCCGAAAAATTTCCAATATTTTAAATCCCAATGATGACAGGTAGGCTGCACGGTGGAGCAGCAGGTAGTGCGCGTGCCTCACAGCAAGAAGGTTGCCGGTTCGATCCCCGGGTCAGTGTGAAGTTTGCATGTTCTTCCCGTGCATGCGTGGGTTCTCTCCGGGTACTCCGGCTTCCTCCCACAGACCAAAAACATGCTCATTAGGTTAATTGATGACTCTAAATTGTCCGTAGGTGTGAGTGTGAATGTTTGTTTGTCCTTGCATGTGGCCCTGCAATCGGCTGGCGACCGGTTCAGGGTGTACCCCGCCTCTCGCCCATTGTAGCTGGGATAGGCTCCAGCCCCCCCGCAACCCCGAAAGGGATAGGCGGTATAGATAATGGATGGATGATGACAGGTATGATATGGTTTAATGTAATTGCAAGAGCCTCATATTCCATAAAATCCATCTGAGATTTTATCCGGATATAAAACACGCGAAATGACAAGTGTAAATAGGGTTTGTGTGTCTCTGTGTTTGTTTATGTCTGAGAACACTAGCACCTAGTATGTGGTACTGTTTCTTCCTAATTGTGTGCAGTTGCTGGAGCCTTGGCCCCATTCCACAGACCTGCACAGCCACCAGCCTCAGTGGGCGACAGACAGACCAGACCACATTAGGCCATCACAAGAGTCAGCATAGTGGTTATTTTTCCAAACTGCTCCTGCAGCATTGTTTTTAGTCAGTGTGGTTAAAGGGCTGGATAGGTGGGTGGCAGGGCTTAGTATCATTCAAAAAATTTTGATACCAGTCTTTCGAACCTTGGCTTTGATACAAATTCCCAGAACAAAACTTATACCAATTTTATACTTATAGTTATATAGGATTGGACTATACAGAAATTATAAATAAATGTCAAAAGGAATATTAACAGCAAACAGCAGAGGGCGACATTGTAATGTGTAGTCCGCCTTATATCATCGCAACATTTGTAGTATTGGAAAATAGCGGTAAAGTGAGACCTCTTAATTTCTGTATGCTAAAGAGCACCATTTACACCATTTTACTTTTTTTTTTACCTCATGGCACTAGCCATCTTTTATGCAGTAGTCTTCTGTGGCTGATTGGTGACAGGAAAAGACTTCACAGACTAATTAAGAAGGCTACCCCCTTGATCTAGTGGAGGTGGTTGGAGAAAGGAGGATGATGGCTAAGCTATCATCACTGGAGGAGAACATGTCCTTCCCTCTTGCTTTTGTTTGATTTTACAATCAACGTTGTCCCAGTCAACAACACACACTGAAACTCAAACACAACACAAACACTAACTGTCTAAGACAGGGAACCCACTGCTACCTGCATGCATTTATTGAAGTACTTTGAACAACCTATGAGGGGGTCTTAGGTATAGCCTGTCAGCTCTGCTGCAGTGCCCTTTGTATATGTCTGTGGGCTGTCAGTGAGCATTGCAGGTGCTGATTTGTCCAGGCTCCTGCCTAATCCCCATGGGAGTGTAAATAAACTGCCTAACTCTGCCTCATTACATAACCACTCTGCCAAAGAGAGTAGGAAGAGATGACAGCATGGATGAAGAGACATGGGGAGGTGGAGTCGACCATTGCTAAGAAAACAGGGAAAAAGGAAGCTGTAGGAGAATGGAGGGATGAGAAGACTATAGGAAAGGTTGAAGAAAACTGTTTGAAGAAGGTTTGATGTGTCCAGGGGCAGGGCTTGAGGACAAGCAAACCAGGCAGTTGTTTGGAGCCCCCGGCCACTTATTTACAACAACAATTATTGATAGGCCTGGGCTTTCAGGGACCTCTGTTGGTCCCTGGACCTCACTTTGAGAACCACTGATCTATTTTTTCAGTATTCATCTCAAATATCCCAGAAATTGTACATTTAAGTGTGCAAAAAACAAATTTTTGCAGCGTGCACAGGTGGGGTGGGGGCCCCAGGGATTTCTTGCTTGGAGCCCCAAGAGACCCTAGCAATGCCACTGGATGTGTCCTGATTTTTTTTTTTTCATGCCCTGTCTTGTGTTACTGATGAAAACATTTAATCTTGTCTTTCTTTTTCACACAGTCACGTTTGCTCTGACTATACTTTCCTCTGCTTGTGTTTTACTTTCTCCCTCACTGTGTTGTTTTTTCACAGTTTTTCTGCACTTTCTGTGTCTGTACAGTGAAATCCCTGGGTGGATGCAGGCAAGTGTCAGACATTTAATTGACATTAATTGAATAAATCTGAGCTGGATTTTGCCCATGCCCTATTTGACAACCACTGGTCTATAGCCTTACTTGAAACAGGGACTTTACCATTCATTGGTGGCACCTTAACACTTGGCCATTGAGGCACCCCCATTATTTGTGACATTTTGTAGACAAAGTGATTTGTCTGCAAAATTTATTGATTGTGAATATAAATGTTATGTTAATTGAAAATAAAATGTATGGTTGTAGCCCTAGAGTAGACATCTTTCTGCTTGAGGACATGATGCCCTCTTACTTTCCACCCTCCCTCATGAAGGTGCTAGCATGACACACCAGATGGTTTGTTACACAGAACTTCCTGGGAAGTCACCCATGGAAATTGTTAGGAAAAGTTCAAACCCTATGATAAAAATTTGACAGGTGATTGGATGAACCCTTTGTCTATGTCTGTCTATCACAGGATAACTTCAACAAATCAACACACCATGTGGCGTACTAGGAGAGCACTACCACTGGAGTCATTTGGTAAAACTTGTCAAAGCTAGTCAGGTGAAGAATGAAAACATCTTTTCCATGGAGAAAAGCTCTCAGTGGTGGTCTTTGCTTTTCTTTCAAAGAAGAAATACTATCCATTTCTGATATAACTGTGTTATAGCAGCATAGTAGCCACCATTGTTGTTTTCAAACAAACAGTCACCTCTCACTGTTGTCAACATCACACCTAAACCACACCCATACCTGCCAGTAATTCCTCATTGGACACTGATTGATCCAAAAGCCACAAGCATATAATTTGAAGCCTGGCAAAGATTGGTTCTCAGTTTGCATGATTTTGAGTTATCTTGTGTCATCTTCTGATGTATTCAGCAAGCCTGAAAAGTATTAAAGGTTCCCCAGTCAACCAGTAGGAGTCACTAGTGCAGCAAATAGGTCAAGATCCTTGGCTTCACACATATAAAGTGTGCTAACTGATGTTCTCCGTCATTCACAATCCAGCCCATCAGCATCCCAGGAAATAAAACAGATCAGATGACATACTAAAATTAAAAGGGGAATATTCTTATCAATCAATCAATCAATCAATCAATCAATCAATCAATCAATCAATCAATCAATCAATCAATCAATCAATCACTTTATTTATCCCCAGTGGGGCAACTGGTTGTACAGCAGAGGGAGCAAACATATAATACATGTACACTAGCAAATAATCCTATAAAAACAATAATATATATGTATAGAGAGAGAAGTTAAAACAATAAGTAGAATAAATTTCAAAATAAATAAATAAATAAATAAATAAATAAATAAAATCATAACACTATAGGCAAGCCACCTTTTCCTCCTGGAGCTGAGTAGGGAGATGGCAGAAGGAACAAAGGAATGTTTATATCTGTTTGTTTTGGCAAGTGGAAGTCTGAGCAGTGAACCAGATGGAAGAAACTGGAACTGATGATGTAAAGGATGTGAACAATCAGACAAGATAGATTCTGCTTTCTTATGCAGCTGTATGTTGTACAGATCGTGCAGAGTTTCTTGAGCAATGCCGGTAATCTTACTACAGACTTTGACCACCTTATTAAGAACATTTTCCTGCTTTACCCTAAGTGATGAAAACCAACAAGACTCAATAAAAGAGCGGTAAAACATGGTCATCAGGGATGAATCGACCTGGAATTTTGAGAGTTTCCTGAGACAAAATAGACGCTGCTGACTTTTCTTGTAGATCGTGTTAGTGTTACTCTCAAATGTCAGTTTATTGTCTATTATGGTCCCTAAGTACCTGTAGGACTCTACAACTTCTACATCCTGTCCATCAATGACTGTGCTGTCGGGAGAGGGATGCGAGCGTCTAAAATCAATGCACTTGTCCTTTGTCTTCAATACATTCAGAGATAAAAACGAATCCTGGCACCACTTTAAAAAAATTATCAACCACAGGACCATGAGAGGTTGCAGTACTGTTCAGCAGGCTCAAAATGACCGTATCATCCGCAAATTTCAGTATATGATGGTTTTCAAATGTACTACAGTAGTTGTTAGTGTGCAGTATGTACAACAGAGGAGAGAGGACACAACCTTGAGGTGAGCCAGTAGATGTTACAGATAGATCGGAAAATTGTTCATTTACTCTCACTCTCTGTGTTCTGCACGTCAAAAAATCCAGAATCCAGCTGACAATACTACCGTCCAGACTAAAATTGTCAATTAGTCTCTGGATTAGCAGATGAGGCTGTATTGTATTAAAGGCGGAGGAAAAGTCAACAAACTGCAATCTAGCATGATTGTTAGGGCTCTCCAGGTGCTTGTATAAAGAACTTAAACTGCTCAACTAAAAAGTTGAATGTTTAATGTGCTAAAGTAGATTAAACTTTTACTCATTGTTTAGCTGGCTGTGCCTTTTATTTCTTTCCCTTTGTTAAAAAAAGACAAAAGTTATGGTGATGCAATGTCATAACTTGTTTCAGTTAAATACAACCCCAAAGAACTTGGAACATTGTGTGTAATAAGATGGAAACAGAATGTAATGATTTGCAAAACACTGAACTCCATATTTAATTGAAAAGACAACATGTCAGATGTTGAAACTGAGAACTTTGTTGTTGTTGTTTTTTTTTCTTTTAATTGATGTCAGCAACGCATTTTTCAAAAAGGTTTGCAGAGGGCCATGTTTAGCACTCTGTTGCATCACTTTTTCTTTTAAGAACATTCCGTAAGCATCGGGAACTGAGTAGACCAGTTGCTCTAATTTTGAAATTTTCCCATTCTTGCTTGATGTGCGATTTCAGCTGCTTGGGGGCTATTGTATTTTATGTTTCACAATGCACCAAGCATTTTCAATGGGTGACAAGCTGGGACTGCAGGCATATCAGTAGCACCTGGACTCTTTTACTACAGTGCTGCTGTTGTAATATGTGCAGAGTGTTGTTTTGCATTGTCCTACCTAAATAAGCAAGGCCTTCCCTGAAAAAGATGCTGTCTACTTGGCAGCATATGTTGCTCCAAAACCTATATATTTTCAGCATTGTGCCTTCACAATGTGCACGTTACCCATACCATGTGCACTTATGCACCCCCATACCATCACAGACGCTTGCTTTTGAACTGTGTGCTGAGAAAAAGCTGGATGGTTCATTTCCTCTTAAGCCTGGAGGATGCGGCTTCCATGATTTCCAAAAGAATTTCAATCTTTGAATTATCAGACCACAGGGCAGTTTTCCGCTTCACCTCAGTCCATCTTAGATGAGCTCAGAACCAGAAAAGGCGGTGGTGTTTCTGGATCTGATTTATGTTGTTACCTCTTTGCTTGGTACGGTTTTAACTTGCATTTGTGGATGCAGTGACAAACTATGTTAACGGACGATGGTTTTTGGAAGTGTTCCTGAGCCCATGCAGTGATGTCTACTATAGAATCAAATATATTTTCAATGCAGTGCCAGTCTGAGGGCCTGAAGATCACAGCCATCCAATGCTGGTTTTCTGCCTTATCCTTTTATATGCAGAGATTTCTTCAGATTCTCTGAATCTTTTAATGACATTATGTACTGTAGACAATGAAATCTCCAATTTCTTTGCAATTTTATGTTGAGAAACACTATTCTTAAATAATTGCACTTCTTGTAGTGCATTCTGCCACAGAGTGGTGAACCCCTCCCCATCTTTACTTCAGAAAGACTCAGCCTCTCTGGGATTCTCTTTTTATACCCAATTACGTCACTAACCTGTTCCCAGTTATCTTAATTCATTGAGATTTTCCACCAGGTGTTTTCTTATCATTTAAAAAAAACAAAACAAAAAAAAAAAACTGACATACAAACATTTGCTTGAAGACACATAACACATACACACACAGAACTCATCCTTCGGTACTCTGAGTCCCAAAAGCCATAGTGGTTGGACAAAGACTACAGCATATAATCAAGGAAAATACTGTCTCTATGCCTTACCTTATATTTTGTGAGATATACAGGACTGTGCAAAGGTTTTAAGCAGGTGTAGAAAAAAAATGCTGTAAGATTGTTTTCAAAAAATATAAATAATAACTTTATTTTTATCAATTTACAAAATGCAAAGTGAGCAAACTAAATCAGATCAATATTTGGTGTGACTACCCTTGGCCTTCAAACCAGCATCAATATCTTATCGGTACACCTGCACAAAGTCAGGGATTTTGTAGGATTATAGTCAGGTATATAATCAACCAGTAATACCAAACAGGTGATCATATTAATCAATTTCATATGTAGGTTGAAACACAGTCATTAAGTGAAACAGAAACAGCTGTGTAGCAGGCTTAAAGCTGGGTGAGGAATAGCAAAACTCTGCTACCAAGGTGAGTCTGTGGAAGACAGTTTCATGTCACAGGTCATACACCATGGCAAGACACAAGGTAGTTATGCTGCACCAGCAAGGTCTATCCCAGACAAGGTTTTCAAAGCAAACTGGGGTTTCAAGATGTGCTGTTCAAACTCTTTTGAAGAGACACATACGCTGAGGATTGTAAACGGCCAAGAAAATTTAGTGCAGCAGATGAAAAACGCATCAAGCTTATTTCTCTTTGAAATCGGAAGATGTCCAGCAGTGCCATCAGCTCAGAATTGGCAGAAACCAGTGGGACCCAGGTACACCCATCTACTGTCTGGAGAAGTCTGGCCAGAAGTGGCCTTCATGGAAGAGCTGCAGCCAAAAAGCCATACCTCCAACATGGAAACGAGACCAAGAGATGCAACAGTGCACAAAAACATAGGAACTGGGGTGCAGAAAAATGGCACCAGGTGCTCTGAACTGATGAGTCAAAATTTGGCTGTAGCGGAAGTACAATAATGACTGTCTGCAGGCAGCAGTGAAGCATGGTGGAGGTTCCTTGCAAGTTTGAGGCTGTGTTTCTGCAAATGGAGTTGGATATTTGGTCAGGATTAATGGTGTCCTCAATGCTGAGAAATTCAGGCAGATACTTATAATGATTGGCCCCAAATTTATTCTTCAGCAGGACAATGACCCCAAACATACAGCCAATGTCATTAAGAACTATCTTCAGCGTAAAAAAGAACAAGAAGTAGTCCTGGAAGTGATGGCCCCCACAGAGCCCTGATCTCATCATCTAGACTGTCTGGCATTATATGAAGAGAAAGAAGGATTTGAGGAAGCCTACATCCACAGAAGATCTGTGGATAGTTCTCCAAGATGTTTGGAACAATCTACCAGCCGAGTTCCTTCAAAAATTGTGTGCAAGTGTACCTATGGATACTGTTTTGAAGGCAAAGGGTGGCCACACCAAATATTGATTTGATTTAGATTTCTCTTCTGTTTATTCACTGCATTTTGTTAATTGATGAAAATAAACAATTAACACTTACATTTTTGAAAGCAGTCTTAGTTTACAGCATTTTTTCCACACCTGCCTAAAACTTTTGCACATTACTGTAGTTCAGTGATTTGTATTCTGTGATGCGCTTTCAAAGTACTATAGTGACATATTACACATATACATATTCTTTCCGCAATAAGGCAAGGCAAATTCATTTGTATAGCACAATTCATTCACTAGGCAATTCAAAGTGCTTTACAGAAGCATAAAAATACATTAAAATAATACATTTCAAAGAAAGAAAGAGATTGGGAGAGAGTAGAAAAATAAAATGCAATTAAAGGAAAATTAAAAACAGAAGCGAGTAAAAGACAATAATTTAGCATTTAGAATGATTAAAGTGATTAAAACCATTGAGCAAATATATTTACTTTAAATAAAAGCTGTAGCAAATAATAATGTTTTCAACCTTGATGTAAATGAGCTGACACTTGGTGCAGACCTCAGGTGTGCAGGGAGAATGTTCCACAGGTGAGGAGCATAATAACTGAAAGCTGCTATACTTTGTTTGGTTCTCATTCTGGGAACACACAATAGACCTGTCCCTGATGACCTGAGAGGTCTGGATACTTCATATGGAGTTAATAAATCTAGAATATATTTTGGTCCTAGACCATTTAATGCTTTGTAGACCAACAGTAAGATTTTAAAGTATATTCTTTGACTCACAGGAACTCAATGTAATGATCTGAGGACTGGTGTGATATGGTCCATTTTTCTGGTGTTTGTAAGGACTCGTGCAGCAGCATTTTGAATCAGCTGTGGTTACCTACATTTTGATTTTTTGTTTAGGCCAGTGAAGACTCCATTGCAATAGTCCAACCTACTGAAGATAAATGCATGAACAAGTTTTTCCATGTCATCTTTGGACAGACATCCCTTGATTCTGGTTATATTTTTCAGGTGGTAGTAGGCTGATTTGGTAATCAGCTTTAAATGGTTTTTAAAATTCAGGTCTGAATCAATAATTACACCAAGATTTCTGGCTTTATCTGTTGTCAGTGATATGGAGTTAAGTTGAGCACTGATCTTTGACCTTTCATTTTTGGGGCCAAATACAATCACTTCTGTCGTATCTGCATTAAGCTGAAGAAAATTCTGGCACATCCACTCATTGATTTGATGAATACACTCACTCAGTGAAAGTAAGGGACTGTAGTCATGTGACGACACAGAAATATAAAGTTGTGTATCATCTGCGTAGGTATGATAAGAAATATTATGATGCTCCATAATCTGAGCTAGGGGCAACATGTAGATATTGAAAAGAAGTGGTCCAAGAATGGACCATTGTGGCACCCCACACATCATCTTTTTTCGTTCAGACACATGCTCATCAATTTATACAAAGTAGTCTCTATCTTGTAGATAGGATTTGAACCAGTGTAGTACAGTGCCAGTAAGTCCCACCCACTTTTCCAGTCTGTCAAGAAGTATGTCATGATCAACTGTATCAAAGGCAGCACTGAGATCTAATAATACTAAGACTGAGGTTTTGGAACCATCATTATTCAGATGTATGTCATTTAAAACTTTGATAAGTACAGTCTCAGTGCTGTGGTGTGGACAAAATCCAGACTGAAATGCATTAAAAAGATTGTTCTGCATCATGAAAGCATGCGTTTGTTGAAAAACAACCCTTTCAATAATTTTTCCTAGAAAGGAAAGATTCGATATTGGCCTGTAGTTACTTATTACTGAAGCATCCAGATTAGTCTTTTTTAGGAGAGGTTTTATTACTGCAGTTTCCAAGGCCTGGGGAAACTGACCAGACTGAAGAGAATTATTTATTATCTGCAACACATCTGGAGCTATGCAATTAAAAACATTTTAAAAAAAGTTTGTTGGCAGAGTATCAAGGCAGCATGTTGTGGATTTTAACTGTGATACAGGTTCTGTCAGCCTTGTATGATCTAGAAGTTTGAAATGTGCTAGATTAACTGGGGAACAGTAAGGCACAGATGGATTTATCATTTTGCCTGAGTTGGAGCTGCACACTGTTTGTCTTATCCTTGAAATTTTATCTGTAAAAAAGGCTGCAAAATCATTGCATGACTTGTTGGATAGCAGCTCAGGAGGGACTGATGCTGTGGGGTTTGTCAGTCTATCCACAACAGAAAACAAAGTGCGGGCATTATTACAGTTTCTGTTGATAATCTCTGAGAAGAATGCTTGCCTTGCCTTCTTTAGTTCATGGTTATAGGTGTGGAGACTGTTTTTGTAAATTTCATAATGAACCTGGAGTTTGGTTTTTCGCCACCTGCGCTCTGCCTGTCTAGAGACTCTTTTCTGGACTTTGACCAGTGTGGTGTTTCTCCAAGGTGCCTTTTTTCTTCCTGGCAAAACTTTGGTCTTAATTGGGGTGATGGAGTCAATAATAGTCATAACTTTGGAACTGAAATTATTTACAAGGTCATCAGTTGAAGCTGAGGGCAGTGTTGGCGATGGTGTAAAAGGCCGAGTGAAGACTGCACAGGTGTTATCATTTACATATATATATATATATATATATATATATATAATTTATTATTATTATATTATACATTTTTGATTACCTCTGTTCCACTTTTGTTACGAATAGCAGGTGTGGCCATTTGAAATGACACACAGTAATGATCAGAAAGAGCAACATCCGTCACCATAAACTCAGAGATATTAAGCCCTTTGGATATAACCAAATCTAATATATGCCCTTTGTTATGTGTTGACTGTGTTACATGCTGAGATAGGCCAAAATGATCCAGGATGTTTAAAAGTTCTTTAGCACATCCATCTTTGAGATTATCAACATGAATGTTGAAGTCACCCACTAACACAACACAGTCAAAATCAAAACAAACAACAGACAGTAGATTGGCAAACTCATCAGAAAACTTTGCATTGTATTTAGGGGGCTTGTAGATGGTTACAAAGACTGATCGACAGGGACACTTTGATTGAATGGCAAGATATTCAAGAGATTCAAACTGACTGTAAGAGACTCTCTTGCATTGAATGCTATCATTAAACAAAATGGCAACTCCACCTCCTCTCTTATGCATTCTTACTTCACTTATGAAACTGAAATTCGGAGGGGCTGACTCATTGAGAGCTGCTTCACCGTTATCTTGTCCTAACCAAGTTTCAGTTAAAAACATAAAATCAAGCTTGTGCTTGATGATAAAGTCATTGATTAAGAATGATTTGCCTGCCAAAGACCTAACATTTAAAAGAGCTAACTTGAATGTGCTAAAAAGTCCAACATCCCCATGTTTTAGAACATACTGTGGCTGACATGGAATACATGTTAAATTCGATGATGTGATGTTTCTGGAGAGATGGACCGATCTTCTCCTCCTACCTATTGAGACATGAATCAATGAAGCTTCCGGCACAATGGGCCCTGGCTTTTCCTTGGAAAAGTCAGGAATAACATTTGCCTTAAAAGCTGGACCCAGAACACATCAGTTACCAACACAAATAGGTGGCTGTGCTGGGCTCTTACAAGGGGACTGGAGTAGGTTCAGATCAAGCCGTGGAGGGGGTGGAGGTGGTGCCCGTCGGCGCTGTGGTGGTAGAGGGGGACAGGGTGGTTGTAGGGGGCGGGGTAGAATTTGGGGGGACAGGATCCCAGATGAACGAGGAGTAAGCTTGATACCAGCGCTGACAAGTTTGTTCATTTGGTCAGTAAACTCCAGCAGGGGGGAGGAGGGTGATGGGATACCCAGTGATGATGAGCTAGATGGAGTTTGGGCAGTTGGAGATGGTGGCCTAGGTGGAGTTTTAGTGGTTGGAGTCAGTGAATTTTGTGATTTTGTAACTGCACACTAGCTGGTTGGGAGCTTTGTTGCTCATCTTCCCTTTAGCTTTTATCCACGGCTGTGTCTTACTCTGCACAGGTGTTGAGTAGGATGATAATGCAGGCCAGCCTGTCGCATCACAGATCTCTGGGTGCTGGGTTCTACCTGTTGGACGTCTCCCCATATCAGCTGATTTACTCTTGGGCTTCGCCCCGAGAGCATTCCAGGGAGGACTAATACTGACAAATTTACTGCCCGGTACACAGCCCTTTAGTTTTGAGGGAGCTGTATCAGAGCTAATTAGCTGGATGTTAGCATTCTCCAGTCCGCTGTTTTGAGTCAGTGGCAAAGTGCTGTCATTTCCACAAAGTCCGTTCACTTCTGCGTTTATTTACAGATGCTGGACTTGAGTTTCCAACACTGCAACCTGCTGCAGAAGTTTGTGGAGGTCATCTGTGGAGAAAGGAGGCATCTTGGTGCTAATTAGCTTTAGCTGCCAGCAGGCTTTTTCTGTTGGTAGGCCGAAGCAGGCTTTTTCTGTCAGTAGGCCAGTGCAGAGTGTATCCATGACATATCAGAGGTCGCAAGGGTCATCCACAACTTTTAAATGTTTGTCCATAAAATATGTCTTTAGATGTCCAATTCAGCCAAAAATTAAAACTTTCAAGTTTAAGGAAAATTAAAAATAAATACAGAAAACAAGATGGGAAATCATGAGCCCAGACAGAAACCAGCTGCCAGAGGAGGAGGCAGTAGGCAATAAAGGGAACGTATTCAGGATATCCTTATCCCTTACAACTTACTATGAATCATTATCATTATCATTATCATTGCTCATTTAGGCTGCATTAAACTAGATCTACTGTGTCCACCCTCAGACCATCTTTCTTTGTCTTTGTGTACGTTTGCATTTTCAAACTTGTCAACTGTCCCTGCTTTTGTACCCTGTTCACTTGGAGCCAGGTAGAGCCTTTTTTTTTTTTTTTCTTTCAATGCTTGCTCTGTCTCTGCCTTGTTCACTTCATAAACTGCAGACTCATGAATTTTCACAGCCTGTTTTCTCTGCATCTGTGTTTCTGATATACCAAGCTGCATTAATGTCAGATGTATACCATTTTAGCTACGAATTTTGTTACTGAACCATAATTTATGAGAGTCAGAAGGCACTACAGCAGCTGAGTGAAGTGTAATTGAAGCTTTACTGTCAGCACCTGAATAAATGTTTGTGTCTATACACGTGTCTATTTTTGGAATTTCCCCTTGTGGGACAAATAAAGGTATATTGAATTGAATTGAATTGAATTGAATTGAATTGAATTGAATTGAATTGAATTGAATTGAATTGAATTGAGTGAGAAAAGAAGAGGCACAGAAAAAACTGTGCAAAGATGATGTTGTTGTTGTTTTGTTTTTTTTTTTTTTTACCTTTTTAACATCATTGAATTTTGTAAGTATATGCTCATTCTGTATTTGATGCCAGCAATATGTCCAAAAACTGTGGGGAAAAGTCAACAAAAGAGTAGGAAATTTCTTGAATGTTAAAAAAAAAAAAAGACTTGTTTGGAATTCCACAGGTAAACAGGTTCATTGGTAACAGGTGATAGTATCTTGATTGAGTATGAAAGGGGCATCCTTGTAAGGCTGAGTTGTTCACCAGTTCCTACAGGTTAAGAACTTTTCTCGATGTACAGTTGCAAGGAATTTGGGGATTTTACAATCTCCACAATATCATTAAAAGATTCAGAAAATCTGGAGAAATCTCTGCATGTAAAGGGCCAGGCCGTAAACCAAGGTTGGATCCCTGTGACCTTTGATCACCTCAGGCAGCACTGCATTTGAAATCGACGTGATCATGTAAAGGATATTACTGCATGTCCTGTTTATAAAGCTACAGTAAATTGTTGTTGATCCAGGTGACCTTCGACACTTGACCATTCTGTTTTACTTAATAGATTTCAGCGATGGACGGGTGTAACAAGGTCTGCCTTGGACAGGTTTGCCTCCTATATCTCAGGTAGTTTTTCTGTGCCCATTGATCACTATGTCTCCTCATCTGATCAGCTGACATGGGGTGTACCTCAGGGTTCAACCCTTGGTCCTAATCTTTGCCCCTGTACATGCTTCCCCTGGTTTCTTTGACAGTTTGGCAATTTAAGGGTATTTATTATCATTGTAATGCAGATGATACCCATCTATAGTTTTCTTTCAAATCAGATGATGTCAGTAAACTGTCTACCTTGAAAAACTGTGTAATGGCTGTCAAGGATTTGATGTCAAATATCTTCCTCTAACCCTGACAAAACAGAGGTCTTTGTCATAGGCCCTGTGTATTTTTTGAAAAGTGCAGCATCAGCCTCAAAAAATCTCTGAACCTGACTTTGCGCCGCACCTGCGCCGGCGGCGGAGTCGAAAATAGAGCCCCTGTTGCCAGTTGTAAATAATGTGGGATTTTTGTCATCTCAGTGTATTGGTGTCAGTGTATGAGATTCCCTAGCAAGATGAATTTTTGGCTTGCCTGATCTTGTTTGATCTTGTGATCTTGTGAATCCAACTGCCTGGCATGGTGGGTTAACAGAGTTGCATTTTATTTTTTGGGTTTATGTATTAACTTTGAACAAGATGAACTTTGCTGCTGTAATTCCGTAAATTTCCCCACTGTAGGACTGATAAAGGAGTATCTTATCTTATCTCTTAACTTTTTACAGTGAACTAATTGACTGGAATTTTTTTTGCTGGTATGGGACTTTTTTTGTAAAATTTTGATATAATGTCATATGTCATATGTTGTCAAATGATTTTGCCAAGTCACATTCTGCATGTGCAACAACAGAGTGACTTCATAGTAAAAGTGCTTACCAGACTAGTCTGCCTGCATCTAAGACCTGTCACCCATTTAAAATGTGTGGCAAATTATGAAGCGCAAAATACAACAATGGAGACACCGGACTGAAATCATACATCAAACAAGAATGGGGGGGGGGGGGGTGGCGGGGGAATCAAAAATCAAAACTTCAGCTGTTGGTGTCCTCAGTGCAAATATGCCTACTGAGTATTGTTCAAAGAAAAGGTGAGGTAACACAGTGGTAAATCTGTCCCTGTCCCAGCGGCAGTGCTGTATCTAGGCCACTTGATGAATCCACAGGATGACTCTGCTCAGTTCTTTTGAATTATTCCTCCAGGCTGAAGCTTCATTGTGCCGCCTGATAGTATTAAGTCTGTTCCAGTCCTGAGCTCTTCAATTCCTGTCCTGTGGCTTGTGCTTTCACCAATAAGTTTGCAACTATGTCTACATTATAGCTTTTTTCTGAGTTTTTCTATTTCATCTTTGTAGATGCATCTGAATGCATTAACTGTTTCTTCTTTCTGCTGAGATATCATTATTTAATTGTTTTGTATTGTTAGTGCTGATATTTAGAGAATGTAACAGACTACTTGTTTGCAAATTACACATTAAAAGTGACAGTTTAATCTAATAACTACAAGAATGTGACTCATCTCCATCAGGGGCTGGTGACACAGTTGTGCAAACCAGTGGTGTAAAGCAGCTTAGTGACACTTCCTCATTTGCTGTTTCTAATGAGTTGACCGACAGATGTGTGCTGTCCTCACCACAGTTTGGTCGATAAGGCCTACTCTGAGTCTGTGTGTGTGATGCTATGGACTTGTGTGTGTCCTAAAGCTGGTGACATTTATGGAATGAGACACATTGTGATTGATGCACAGTGAAGCTAGGAGGGAGTGCTGCCTGCAAATCACCTTTTACTTCAGCAATACACACACAAAGATTCAGATAGATGGCCTGCAATATAGGACACCCAACTTTTTGATGCTGTTGTAAATCCCCAGTGGTTACCCTGACATGGAATGCAACAAATACTCTTTTCTCTTCCAAGCCTGTCCAAGCCCACATCCTGTCACTGGCTTAGTTCTAGAATCAACAGATTAAAGTCCCAGGTAACAGCAACACCTCCTACCTGTGAAGTCATCTGAAGGTCAGGGAGTAAAGGTCAGGAGTTGTGTGGTAATTAGGTGCTTATTGCTGTGAGCTGTGGGACTAAAGGCCACAATGTTTATTCTTTACACTGCAGAAAATTGTCTTCGCTCTCCACTCCATCTAGTTAACACAGAGGCACATTTTGACGCACTTCAATTCAGTGCCACAGCTATGTACAACCTGATCAACACACAGACATGCAGCTATACACACCAAATTAAGAGTGATAGGCCATGGCTGTGTGACATGAGATCATAAGGTGACCATGAGAAACCCGTTTCATGTAATTCACTCCTTCTGTCTGCCTTCCTTCGCTTCCTTTCTTTTGACTGATTTGATTTCTAAAATTACTCTTCACTGTTTTTAAGTATTTTGAGTTTGATATGTGTGGGAGTTCGGTTGTGCCTCTTAAACCTTTTTCTTCATGCTTGTACAGGCTGTTATGAATAAGCCTCTCATCTGCTCTAGAGCACCTCTTTGCTCAACATGTACAAACACACACAACTGCTTAGGATAGGTAATTCAAAGTAGAATTAGGTTGTAGTCCTACATTTCAGACATTAGCTGTTAGCAGTTGAATTGTAATAAAACATGAAGCACTGATACTGATACTGATACTACCATTTGAATTATATTTAAGAGCTTTTTTCATAAAACCCAAATTTGTAATTTTCAGTAAATTAAATAATATTAGTAATAGTATAATAGTTTATTATACTTGTATAAAATAGTAAAAAACAAAACATAATAATAGGATATTATAGTAATAATAATAAAAAAAACAAAACAAAACAAAACAAAAAAACACAGAAATGATGCGAAACTCCCACAACCTGTAGTTCTTGTTTGGCTTGTCTTTCTAAATTACCTATCTGTTGGCCATTTTTCATGCTTCTGTTGTTATGTCTCCTTATGCTTATAGTGGTCTCTGTTAGAGCTTTGCAAACTTTATTTACCTTCATGGTTTTACTATTTTTGTTCAAATTTCCCTAAAGAAAGCAACTTATTCAAGGCTCAGTATTCTTTCACATCATTGCCCATCTTGCCTGCCTTTCCTCTGTCCTCTCGCTGTTTGTCCCAGCGCAGCCTTGAGCAAGGCCTGACATTTGCTGCACTGCGAAGGGGGCAGAGGTGAAATGACTGGACTGTAACGTGCACGTAGATAATGCAGCGACACAGAACAGACTGCATTACATATGAGAGTGGTGTGACCCAGTGTCATGCTCCAACAAAATTTTTGTTTAAACCTATTCCTGCTGAAGTTTAAGTCTAGATAGACTTTTCATTTGGCTCTCAGTGCTGACTTCCTGAAAATGACAAATTCATTGTTTGCAAGCTGGCGTTATCTTTCCGTTGGAAAAGCAGATTTCCCTGTTGAGTCTGGCTCCTCACAGTCCAAAAGGCTTTCCTTTCTTACCAGTCATATTGTACAGAAATTTGATATCTGTGCAATGTATGTCAACATGTACCAGTCGGCGTAACTAGTGAACAACTTTTTTCTTTTGAAAGACATATGTAGCTTCTCTATCTAAAGAATCAATCAGTGCATGAGTGATTGGACTGATGGACAGACAGATGAATTTAGCAAGTTAATGAGGAATTTACTGTCTCACTCTATGTGTTTGCTTTGGTTAATTGCCCCTAGAAGCATGCCTATCGTGATAGTGAGCTGTGGAAACCGAGGAATGTTTCTGCTTACTAAAGTGGTGACCCTGTGGCTTGAGTTGAGAGCTAGAAAAGGCTGCATGCATGCATATGGCATAGGAAACGTTGCACAATCCCCCTGTAGTCAAAGTGGCTGTTTACTCAGCAACACTGCACCTTGTGTTTATTTCAATCTGCGTTTCATCTATGTTTATACCATATGTCTGGATGGAAGTGTTTGTGTGAGTGTATGTGCGCGCATGCGTGTGTCTCCTGCATGTTTGGATATGGTGCAATCCTACCTCACCCCTCTGATGCTAAGCAGCTTTAGCCTGATCACCATCTGTTCAACCGGTTTGTTTTTGTGCACAAAGACAGCCTCGCACTCCTCACCCACTCAGGCACGCACGCAACACGCATGCATGCACGCACGCACACTCTTGCGCAGCTCTGCTTGTGTTCAATCCCCCGCCAGTTGATATTGCACTGTTTGCTGCAGCCAGGGGTATTTTTTTGTTGTTTGTTTCAGTGTGAAATTTGGGTGCTTTTACTTTACTATTGAGGTTGTGCTGAGTGTAATTATCTGTGGGATGGGTAATTCACAGAAGATGGGGGTACTGTTTGTGTCTGAAGTGTGCATGTGTTTGTTGGAGTCTATCTGCTAGTTGAAAGCTGCTCATATGTTATACTTTTACTGCATAATCCACTGCATCCAGTTTCTAATTACAGATGCTGCAGCCTCGAAATTCCCCTCCCAGCCAGAGGCCATCCAGCTCCCAGCCGGCTGCCAGCCAGCTACCAGTCCCCCCCTCCTCTTGGGGGTGTGCCCAGAATCCACTATAAACACGCCTCTTCATTCAATTGCAGGGTGTCACCAAGAGATGGCGTATCCCTCACAGGAACACATCTCAAGGGCAAAGATTTTTACTCCACTACATTCATCTGCTTTAGTAGGCTTACAGGTGCTGGTCATAAAATTAGAATATCATGGAAAAGTTGATTTATTTCAGTAATTCCATTCAAAAAGTGAAACTTGTATATTATATTCATTCATTACACACAGACTGATATATTTCAAACGTTTAGTTCTTTAATTTTGATGATTTTAAACTAACATCTAATGAAAATCTAAATTTCAGTATCTCAGAAAATTAGAATATCACTTAAGACTGATACAAAAAAAGGATTTCTAAAAATGTTGTCCAACTGAAAAGTATAAACATGAAAAGTATGAGCATGTACAGCACTCAATACTTAGTTGGGGCTCCTTTTGCCTAAATTACTGCAGCAATGCGGCGTGGCATGGAGTCGATCAGGCTGTAGCACTGCTCAGGTGTTATGAGAGCCCAGGTTGCTTTGATGGTGGCCTTCAGCTCTTCTGCGTTGTCGAGTCTGGCATCTCGCATCTTCCTCTTCACAATACCTCATAGATTTTTTATGGGGTTAAGGTCAGGGAAGTTTGCTGGCCAATCAAGAACAGGGATACCATGGTCCTTAAACCAGATACTGGTAGCTTTGGCAGTGTGAGCAGGTGCCAAGTCCTGTTGAAAAATGAAATCTGCATCTCCATAAAGTTGGTCAGCAGCAGGAAGCATGAAGTGCTCCAAAACGTCCTGATAGACAGCTGCATTGACCTTGGACCTAAGGAAACACAGTGGACCAACACCAGCAGATGACATGGCACCCCAAACCATCACTGACTGTGGAAACTTGACACTCCACCTCAGGCAACGTGGATTCTGTGCCTCTCCTCTCTTCCTCCAGACTCTGGGACCTTGATTACCAAAGGACATGCAAAATTTACTTTCATCCGAGAACATGACTTTGGACCACTCAGCAGCAGTCCAGTCCCTTTTGTCTTTAGCCCAGGTGAGACGCTTCTGAGGCTGTCTCTTGTTCAAGAGTGGCTTGACACAAGGAATGCGACATTTGAAACCCATGTCTTGCATACGTCTGTGAGTGGTGGTTCTTGAAGCACTGACTCCAGCTGCAGTCCACTCTTTGTGAATCTCCCCCGCAGTTTTGAATGGGTTTTGTCTCACTATCCTCTCCAGGGTGCGGTTATCCCTATTGCTTGTACACTTTTTTCTACCACATCTTTTCCTTCCCTTTGCCTTTCTACTAATGTGCTTGGACACAGAGCTCTGTGAACATCCAGCCTCTTTAGCAATGACCTTTTGGGACTTGCCCTCCTTGTGCAAGGTGTCAATGTTCGTCTTTTGGACAACTGTCAGGTCAGCAGTCTTCCCCATGATTGTGTAGCTTACAGAACTAGACTGAGAGACCATTTAAAGGCCTTTGCAGGGGTTTTGAGTTAATTAGCTGATTAGAGTGTGGCACCAGATATCGTCAATATTGACCTTTTCCACAATATTCTAATTTTCTGGGATACTCAATTGGGGTTTTCATCAGTTGTCAGGTATAATCATCAATATTAAAAAAAGTAAATACTTGAAATATGTCGGCCAGTGTGAAATGAATGTATACATTATACAAGTTTCACTTCTTGAATGGAATTACTGAAAAGAAACAACTTTTCCATGATATTCTAATTTTATGACCAGCACCTGTATTTGTAGTTAGGCAGTCACAGTTACTCAACTATTTTACGTTGATTATTTAAATCAACTTAGAAAAATATTTCTCGCACAAAGTCTTAAAAAAGTCATAAATGTGTGTTTCCATCAGCCTGTTTTAATGCATATTTTCGATTTGCAAACAGGAAATTCCTAAGTTTTTCTCTTACAATATACTGTATGAATTTTTTTGTGATTGTTGCGATCAAAAAAAACAAACTCATGTAAAAAAGTTGTATATAATCACTTCCTACATGATAATAAGCATACTTCACATTACAGAAACAGTTGAAAAGATTCAGTTCCCAAAAAGCCCAAAACATAACTTCGAAAAAAAAAAGTTACAAAATCATTCCTGAGTCATAAAAGTGATGTAGCTTTACAAAACAGCCTGTGACTCCAAGAATAAACAGGCTCCATCTGTTAGAGTTTGCTTTTGATAATTATCAACAAAAATGATGACCTAATTTTACTTTACATGCGCTGGAACAGAGACAGAGCTGCAGGAGCAGAGCACGTCATCTGGAGATTCCAGGGCTCGCCTATGTTTTCCGCAACAGGCGCGCGGCTCTCAGCAAAAATAGACCAGGAAGCAGCCAGTAGACAGTCATATTAGTATTGGTTGAATATGCGCTAATTTTTGCGATCGCAAGATTTCCTGGTCGGACTGATAATATACATTTTGATGCATGAGGGAGGTGGGAAAGTTGGCTTATCCATAAATGTAATTAAGTGTAATGGAAACATTTAGTGAAGTCTATAAAGTAGCCAGCAACACAATATTAATATCTGTGGCACAAATTGATTTTTAATTACTGGAGGTACGCGCTCCCCTCAGCCCTCCACCTATTTTACTGGCCATAGCTAGTCTGTGGGACAGTGGGGGCTAGGAGCCTGTTTGGCTGGCGACCATCCATTGAGTTAGAACAAAGGACACACTGTAATGCAAATAATGACTTTTCAGCCAACAACGCGGCCGGCTCGACACATGCCTGACAGAGTGACAGACAGGAGAACATCATGACGCCCATGGTGATGATGCGCGATGTGTCAGTGAAACTACAGGTTTACTCAGCTCTGAAATGTGCCGGGAGTTAATCGCTTCAAATGCACAAATGCAGTGAAGTTCACAAACCACCAACAGTTTATAGAATAGGATGGACTCTCTATCAGTGGCCATTAGAGCAGCTCTCTAATAATTAAAATAGATGTCACACTGTGCGGAAGAGCTTAATAAGTTATCAAGAGATTTGGCCACGACAGCTGAAATGTAAACTTCTGTGATGCAAAACTGTGTTTGCTTCTGATGTCTAAGTGTGAAGCGTTTTAAATCATGTGCATCTTCTTTGTACTCAGAAGCACATCAAGAATGCATTTTTTACTCCGGAAATTATGAAGAATCAACAAAATATCACAGCCTAGAGAAGGATCACAGACTTTTCAATGTCTAATGTCAATTTAGTCGCCTTTATATTTATTGATTTATTTACATGCATAACGTGCTGTCTGCCACCAGCTTTGTGTGGAAATACTTCAAAATATGAAACAATTGGATTTATACTTTATCCAAAATCGGGGTGAAATATTGCATGCCACGGATTAGATAGATACAGAAATCATCATCTGAGAAATAGTCATGATACTGATTTCACTGTTTCTTGGCCGTTTTCATGTGTGTGTGTGTTAACTGATTGGTCAATAAAAACAAGTAGATTGGCCCATCTACATCGGCCCATTGGCCCTTTATGCCCCACAACATTGTTTTTTTTTTCATTGGTCTGATTGGCCCATTAGGATTATTCATGATTGAATGTAGGTGTCCGGCGGGGGATGAGGCTCGCTGGCTGTGGAGGGAGAGTTGATGTTGTAGTAAGAACCTGTCTGCCTGGTCTAACATGATGAAGTCATGTTGAACATTTCTGTTTCCCAAAAAAACATTTATTTGAGGTGCAGCGGCACAATATTAATATCAAACACGCGTGCACAATGCCTGACGTAAAAAAAATGCATTCTTGGTGCACTTCTTAGTACTATGTTTTCCCGCAACTATAACTTTTTTTAATAGTTACTGTTTATATTCATTGCGTGAACAGTCTGAAAAAAGAGACAGGGACACAGAGAGGAGGACACAGACAGTCACACAGACAGAGTGATAAAAAAGATCAGTGATAATTAACTACAGTATATTAAGCCTATGATGTTGAACATCGCAGTGCGCAGTGCGAGCCGTCTGTTGCGCTCCGCAGCCGCCTGTGAAGGTGAACGAAATCTGGAACCTTTCAGCTCAATGACATGACTTTGAAAGCACCAACTGACTTGTTTTAACGAATTTCGTTAGATTAAAATATGTAGAACTGTAAAATATCACTTCCATGAGGCTGTTCAGTCAGACATTAACAGATCACAGGCTGAAATTGGCATTTCATCCTCCCGTCCCTCCCTCTTCAGCGCACTGCAAATGATTTCTGTCCAGTAATATACAGTACACACACATACAGGACTCTGCGTATTGCTGGTCGCCACATCAAATAGCGACTCGCAAATCTAAAATGCGCTACAAACAGGAAACCCACCAACTGAAAAGCAGAGTGGCTCCGCGAATCAGGCAGAGTATTAACATTTAACTGTTTAGCAGTTCAGAATGCTAGAAAAACGCGACGCACAACTTCTGTTATTCATGATTAATTTTCTGGGCACAAATCACTCGGCACGCGGAGATGCGCTGGGAGCCTCTCCAAAGGTGGGGAGAGATGTGGAGGAAAAGGCAGGATGGGCAGATGAGCAGATCCAAGAAGTGAACGAGCACTACAATAATGTGGATGATTAAGCATAATTATATTTAAAAAACTGCACAGGGTGCTCTACTAGACAAGCAGTTTTTCTCACAGCAGTGGAGGCTATGTGCAGATCTAATGAACGACTCAGCAAAGCTGACACGGTAACCAATTATAATGACTGCTCCTCCTGGTGGACTGATCAAGCGAGTGCAGGTAGTTTCCGCAAATGGAGCTTAGGGGCGTTACGAGTTGGCCCCGCGCCGATGACGTCATCGCGGGGGATCTCATTACAGTCACGAACCCGCCGACTGCAGAGCAGGGACCGGTCACGGACCCGCCAGGGCCCCAGGACGAGATTAGGGGAATTTCGAGGCCACTACATCTGTACTTAATCATTTTATATACTGTTCTGGTGTACAAGTCTGGTCGTGGGTACTGGATAGTTACAGTTTGCCTTGTCATTTTAAGTGTAATTGCTCTTTAAAGTGTGTATTTTTAATGTTTTCTTAATTTTAATCATTTTATTTTACCATTATCTGTTTATCTGTACTTATTTCTGTTCTCGCTGAGTTCTCCCTTGGAATATGACGGCTCATCTTATCTTTATCATGCACCATATATCGTTCTTGTTCAGTTATTCTTTGATATCTCTTGATTTAAAATCAAAATTGTTGTTCTATTATGGCTACTTATGTTCAATTCAATTCAATCTTATTTGTATAGCGCAAAATCACAACAGAAGTTGTCTCAGGACACTTTCCATATGGAGCTGGTACAGACCAAGCTCTTTTATCTACAGAGAACTAACAATTCCCCCATGAGCAAGCACTTGGCGACAGTGGCGAGGAAAACCTTTTAACAGGCAGAAACCTCGGGCAGAACCAGGCTCTGGGTGGGCGGCCATCTGCCTCGACCGGTTGGGTTAGAGAGGGAGAGCAAGAGAGAGAGAGACAGACAGAGAGAGATAGACAGAAGTGCAGTCAGAGAGACAGACAGACAGACAGACAGACAGACAGACAGACAGACAGACAGACAGACAGACATGCAGTCACAGTAACAGTAACAGTGACAGTGGATGTAATAATAGCAGTAGCAGTTGCAGTGGATGTCAGGCAGGGCCAAGGCAGGAGACGCAGCTGCAATCCACAATCCAGATTCAGCCACTGTGTAACCTGCAAGACGACCAAGCACAGAGACTCCGGGGAAGGAGCTAAGTTAGTAACACGCCGTGGTAGGACACGAAAGTGTGCAGATGGAGAGGGACAGAAGGACAGAAGGCTATCAACTCACTAATTCAATTCAGGCTTGTCCAATCTAGATCTGTGCGAGCTCACATAAAAAGGGCGGAGTTTGCTGCATGCGACCAATCGCAAACATGGAAAAATCAGCCCAAGCTGCATATTTCACTACGGAGGAGCGAACAATAATAATTAATAAATACGAGGAATACAAATCAATAATCCAGGCAAAAAGCAACACAGTTGCAGCTGCCAAACGGCGCAAGGATTGCTGGCAAAAAATCGCCGACTGTGTCAATGCGTAAGTTAGTGCCATTATAATATTACTTCCCCACTATGACTGCACTTGTATATCTGACTACAGTAACATTTGTGTGTTGCATAAATGTATGTGTGTATGAAATTTTTCGTTATGGCATGTGATTGTAGCCTTATTATTTGAGATGCAACCCGAGTGGAGCTAAGAGAACATGGGAGCAAATCAAACATAAGTATAAAAATATACTTCAAAGTGGTCAGTACGCTCACTATATCTTATACATGTAGCATATGTATATGTAGGCCTACATGTTGGAGGCTATATACAATACAATATACAACGGCAAACATCCCAGGGCTTAGTCTACATTATGCAAATTACACATCAACCTTGCTTACCTGCGATGTCATAAAAGCCCTCTTTGATGCATTGCATGGGCAGGTGGCCGGGAAACACCACGAATGCATTGACAAGCTCAGTCAGGGCCCCGCGACTTTATGAATAGCTCTACATACTGTGTTTTTCCCGAGGTTTTCGGCATCGCCAACAATGCCTGACATGATTTACTTAAACAAATAATTGATTAATGGCATTTTATCTGTGGCTTGCTTGTAACCCATCCAACGAGGGATTTAAAGACATCATAATAATTACAAACATCACTAAGAAATATATCACCTGTGGCAAAAAACCTCAGTGCAATGCACACTGTCTGCGGGACTGTCAGCGCGTGGTTGCGGTGCGTTACATTACTGATGTAAGGCTCCAGCAGCTGACAGATGTATTGTAACCCCTCTCCCGAAAACCTGTACCTTTCGCACAGTGATTGTTCAGACAATTCGAACGGATTACAGCGATCTCTAAATATTCTCTTGCGCCTGAGTGCTCTTCGCACAAGCTGTGCACCAAGATCCACGGGGTTCTCATAAAATGGACAGGCCATTTTCCAAGAGAACTGATTGGTCAGTAGGTGGGACTTTTATACCTGCTGAGCTCTTATCCTGAACTTATCCTGCTCCGGAGCAGGTTAGGTGTTCAGCATAGGTTACCACGGCAACGTAGCCCAATAGAAAGTAAGCCACCTTTATGGTACCGAAAAGCCAGGGTTAAGCCTGAAGTTATCTCGCTAAGCCGTAATCCAGCTTTATGGTACAGGCCTCAGGACAAGCCTGAGCCAGCCCTAACTATAAGTTTTATCAAAAAGGAAAGTTTTAAGCCTACTCTTAAATGTAGAGACAGTGTCTGCCTCCCGGACAAAGACTGGAAGATGATTCCACAGGAGAGGAGCTTGATAGCTAAATGCACTGACTCCTGTTTTGCTTTTTGAGACTTTAGGAACCATAAGTAGACCTGCATTCTGGGAACGCAGTGTTCGAGTGGGGCAATAAGGTACTATGAGCTCTTTAAGATAAGAAGGTGCCTGGCCATTTATGGCTTTGTAAGTAAGGAGGAGAATTTTAAATTCTATTCTAAACTTTACAGGGAGCCAGTGCAAAGTGGCTAGTATTGGAGAAATATGAAATATGATCTCTCTTCCTGGTTTTTGTCAGAACATGTGCTGCAGCGTTCTGGAGCAACTGGAGAATATTCAGCAACAAATTTGGGCAGCCTGATAAGGAACTGCAATAATCCAGCCTGGAAGTTCCAAATGCATGGACTAGTTTTTCTGCATCATTTTGAGACAAAATATGCCTGATTTTTTGCGATATTACGTAGGTGAAAAAAGGCAGTCCTTGAAAATTGTTTTACATGGGAGTGAAAGGACATGTCCTGGTCAAAGATAACTCCCAGATTCTTTACAGTGGTGCTGGAGGCCAGCACAATGCCATCCATAGCTGCTATGTCATCAGAAAGTGACTTTCTAAGATGTTTAGGGCCTACTACTATAACTTCAGTTTTGTCCGAGTTTAGCATCAGAAAATTGCAGGTCATCCAGGTCTTTATGTCATGAAGACATGCTTGTAGTCTAGTTAACTGACTGGTTTCTTCCGGCTTCATTGATAAATATAGCTGGGTATCATCTGCATAGCAATGGAAATTTATTGAGTGCTTCCTGATAATCTTACCTAAAGGAAGCATATATAAGGTGAATAGAATTGGTCCAAGCACAGAACCCTGCGGAACTCCATAGCTGACTTTAGTGAGCACAGAGGAGTCATCATTAACGCGTATAAACTGAGAGCGATCTGACAAGTAGGATTTAAACCAGCTTTGCGCAGTTCCCTTAATGCTAATGAAGTGTTCCAGTGTCTGCAATAGGATACCATGGTCAATGGTGTCAAATGCAGCACTAAGATCCAATAAGACTAGTACAGAGACAAATCCTTTATCAGATGCAATTAGAAGGTCATTTGTAACTTTAACCAGTGCTGTCTCTGTGCTATGATGTACTCTAAATCCTGACTGGAAATCCTCAAATAAACTATTATTGTTTAGAAAGTCACACAGCTGATTGGCAACTGCTTTCTCAAGAGTTTTTGAGAGAAAGGGAAGGTTGGATATCGGTCTATAGTTGGCTAAAACCCCTGGATCAAGAGTAGGCTTTTTAAGTAGCGGTTTTATCACAGCTACTTTAAAGGACTGTGGTACATAGTCTGGTGATAAAGACAGATTGATCATGTCTAATACTGAAGAGTCAATTAGAGGTAATACTTCCTTAAACAGCTTAGTCGGGATAAGATCTAAAATACAGGTTGATGATTTTGATGATGAAATTATTGAAATTAGTTGGTGAAGGTCAACAGAAGTAAAACAGTCTAAAACTGCGACAGACTGAGTAACAGTTTGTATGGTTTCTGTGTTTGAAGACAAAACAGTACCTGTTGACGACAGGAGCCGATGAATTTTTGTCTCTAATAGTTAGAATTTTAACATTAAAGAAGCTCATGAAGTCATTACTGTTCAGAGCTAATACATGGTTCAACAGAATTATGGCTCTCTGTCAGCCTGGCTACAGTGCTGAAGAGAAACCTGGGATTATTCTTATTTTCCTCTATTATTGCAGAGTAATAGGCTGCCCTGGCACTGCGGAGGGCTTTCCTGTATATTTTAAGACTGTCTTGCCAGGCGAACCGAAATTCTTCCAAATTGGTAGAACGCCATTTCCTTTCTATTTTCCGTGAAGTTTGCTTTAATTTGCGGGTTTGAGGGGTATACCATGGAGCTAACCTCCTATGTTTAATTTTCTTCTTTTTTAGGGAGCAACAGAGTCAAGTGTCATACGCAATGAACCTGTAGCACGATCAACCAGGTAGTCAATCTGGGAGGGACTAACGTTAGCATAGGAATCCTTTGTTGTATTGAAACATAGCATTGAATTAATTACTGATGGGATCATATCCTTAAATTTAGCTACAGCACTATCAGACAGGAGTCTGGTTTAAGAATTTTTGCCTACTGGCTGGTAGTCTGGTAATATGAATTCAAAAGTTATTAAATGATGGTCCGATAAAAGAGGATTCTGTGAGGAGACTATTAAGTCTTCAATTTCAATGCCATATGTCAGAACAAGGTCGAGGGTGTGGTTAAAACAGTGAGTCAGTTCATGTACATTCTAATGCAAGCCAACTGAGTCTAATACTGAGATAAACGCAGTGCTAAGGCTGTCATTATCAACGTCGACATGTACATTAAAGTCACCTACAATAATTACTTTATCTGCTTTAAGGACTAAACCTAGATAGAAAGTCCGAGAACTCAGCTATAAATTCGGAGTAAGGACCAGGAGAGCGGTATACTATAACAAATAAAACTGGCTGCACTGTTTTCCATTTTTCATGAGAAAGAGTGAGAACTTAAACTTAAATGTTGTCTTTAACTGTTGTTAAAGACAACATTTAATATTTGAGAACTTCGAGTTCTTTTCAAACAAGAAAAAAAGATTTGTAGGAAAACTTGTGTTTTTCCTATATTAAGGACTCTCAACATATAGTACTTCATAATTATCTTATAGCCGAATGATCCAGATCAGTAAACCCCTCATCAACGTACACAATAACTTCTCGACAGCTACACGTGGAGCCAAAACGTTCTTTCTCACATATTAATCTGTCACATTACAGTATTATGCCTGCTGACCCATCCAGGATGTTTCCCTATCTTTCACCCAGTGCATGCTGTGATGGGTTCCAAGAATAAGTAGATAAAGAAGCTACATGCATGGGATTATGTGTCTGCTACTGCCAGCATTTTAGCCTGTGTGTCTGTTCTTATGCAAGGTCCATTACCTCCTTTATCTGTATCTGCACCAGCTCCCCTCCATCCTTACAGCTGCTAAACCTCATGTCTCCAACATACACACATTCACTTTCTCACATATATATATCAACACACATTATTCCGCAGTGTGTACAGGTCAAATCAAGCCCATTAGCCCAGTATTGTGAGTGCAGTTGTAGCCAGGAGCTCCATTTAGGTGGTATGTGTATTGCAGTGTAACCCTGACCTGATGGCTTGTTAATTCTAAACTGCTGCCCTCAGCACCCCAACAGATGGAAACATACCTAATTCACATTCTGTTGGTTGTGTCATTTCTAACACTGGCTTCAAATTCACTTGACTGACTGATTGTGCGAAATGATGTCACCTCAAATAATTACTAATCAGGTGATTATGTCGTAATTGCGACTTGGAGTCTCTGCTGCTCCCCTCAGCTTCACTATCATTTTTCACAGCACTTTTTTTGTTCACTCTCACCATTCTTGTTTGTTGTTTCTGGCCACAGCACAGCTGTTTTCAGCAATAAGGCTCTAAACACGCTGACTTTACGTAACCTGCCAAGGATCAAACAGCAGTCAGACAGAGTTGGCAACTAGCTGGTGAACATAGTTGGGGTATGACAAAAGACAGATATTTCCCTCAGGAGTAGTTGGAGACCAAAAGCTGAAAGAGAGTGAATATTGGACTGACAGTCATCAAGTGGCCAGAAACACGACTCCAAATAGATGCTGATGTTACTCTGTGTCTTCTGGACACATAAATAATCAACTCTTAGCCAACAGGGTTGCCCTTTTAAGTGTATGTGATGTTAATGTTTTGTTTTTTTGTTCTTTTTCCACCTGTGTTGTTTAGGGGTCCCTTCAGTGTGGTGAGAAGATGCATCAGCAGAGAGACGGGGCAGCAGTTTGCTGTCAAAATCGTAGATGTGGCTCAGTTCACCTCCAGTCCTGGACTCAGTACAGAGGGTAAGAGATCAGTCTCTCATTGTGTCTTGCTGTTATTTCTCTCTGTCTATTACTCACTCTCTGCTGTTTCCAGTTGCTCATGAATATTACTGGAATTAATTGGCTTTTTGACAGACTTTTATTCATCTCACTCTGTTACACACTAGAAGAAGAATCATGTTTATCCTTGTTTATGTGAGAGCGTTTTTTTTCTTTTTCTTTTAAACAAGTCCACTGAACACACACTGGGTGAAGACAGAAACTAGTAGATGAACTTAGAAGGCAGAGGAGAAATTTAGAGGAATGTAGAACTTTGTTAGAGAAAGAAAACATGACCAGTTTGCAACAGTCTACATGGACAGGGTGCACATAACTTTTTTAGTAAGGTATTCAGGTGAGTAACAGGAGATGGTGTTCGTTGCTCACCCCATACATAGCATGGTTTTAATTATTGCAGTCTTCCTTGCTGTCACCCACTTCAGCTTCCTGCCTGGTAGACAATGAAGATGCATCTGGTTGAAATTCTTAGTAGCTGTCTCCATCCACTGATGTCCACGCTGGCTGTGTCAAATGTCTGTATGGTCATCTTTGACAGGTGAATGTTTATCAGGGCTGAAAGATGAGTATGTGACAGATCAGAACTATGCTTTTTAGAGTTTTTATTATGTTGAGAAATGAGAATCCCCTTTAACCATGCTAATTAAATGCTAACCCTAAACTCCATCAGCACGTTAAATGTGCTACCAGGGGAGCAAACACACTGGACGAGGTCTACTCGAACATCAAGCTGGGCTTTAGGGCTAAACCACTTCCTCACCTGGGCCAGTCAGACCACATGTCCCTGCTCTTAATTCCAACATACACCCCCCTCAGGAAAAGTTCTCCTGCCACAACCAGAACTGTCAAAACCTGGCCTGAAGGTTCCTCTGAACAGCTGCAGGGCTGCTTTGAGTCAACAAACTGGGATGTTTTCGAACAACAAGATTTGGAGCAGCACATAACAGCTGTCCTGGGATACATCAAATTCTGCACGAGCAATGTCACTGTGGATAAGTGCATCCATGTTTATCCAAACAAGAAGCCCTGGATGACAAAAGAAGTGCAGTGCCTGCTCAGGGAGAGGAACACCGCCTTCAGGTCTGGTGAGGTGAAATGTAAAAAGGGTTGTGTATCTTATCACGTCTTTTTTTTAGGTTACAATATACAGTAGTAGGCTCGAGCTCTATTGATTTCAATATGAATACTGTTAGGTTTCCGAAGAATCAGATCGGTTTCTGGACCAGAGGTGCAGACAAACAGCAGGAGACCGGGAGCCGCTTACAAAAACCAAACGGTTTATTCCAAAACAAGAAAAATACCAGAACACAAAATCAGCCCAATAAAATAAAAGATCACTACGCCGTGGCGAGCGGGTAGGAAACAATAACCATAGACTAAGTAATAACTAAACTCTGACTGTCGCTACCAAAACCCTCGGAATAACAATAACACAAAATCAGCCCTAAGAAACACAAAAATCACTACATCGAGGCGAGCGGGTAGGAACAATAACCATAGACTAAGAAATATCCAGCGAAGACAAAACTAGAACCAGAACACTAAACTAACGATACCAAGAAAAACAAGGCAACAAGAATCTAGGCTACGTGATACAAGAATGCAATGGATTGAGATCGAGAACGAGGAAAAGCTGTAAAGTTGTGGCATGAAGCTCAGACAATCTGGCAGCGTGCCCATGCTGCCACGCTGCTTAAGACAATCAGGCAATCAGTGGAGATCAGCCTCCGGTGCGACGATGATAGGCAGCACTGCCAGGCCAAACCTCCACTGCAGGCAAGGAGAGAGAGAGAGCCATTAAGAAAAACAGTAACAACATAACCAGAAAACTAAAGTAAAAACACAGACGATAACAAATACGCCTAAAGTTACACTATTTCTATTATATATTGCGCCATGAGCCATAATTGCGGCCATTATTATTATTACTGTTGTTTGCCTTAACCCTAGCTCAGTCATAATGCCATACCACATCACCTCCTGCTGGATGTGTAATAAGCTGCATTAAGCGCAAGAAGATCTATTGAGAACGCCAAATCCATATTTCCAGTTATTTTGGTGAAAGTAATGCAAAAGTAGTGTAATACCTTACAATTCAAAGACAGAAATATTATAATGTAACAAATTACTTCAATATAACAAATAATGCATTATGTTTTTGAAGTAACTCGCCCAACACTGACTCCAGGGAGTCATATCTGATTTTAAACTCTTCACCTAAACCCCTGAGTCAATTTACATTGTCCCTGTCACCATCAGCATTGAACAGTGTGTGTCTTGTGGCACCCACCATCAAGCAATAGTGTCAAATGTCTCATGGCCACCATGAATTCATTTTTATTTTGTAAACCACATTCAATCTCGTTTTTATTCGTCAACAATACTGCATTATTTTTTTAGTTATTGTCACATGACCAGCATTTACGTTGCGTCTCATTTTCGTCACGTGATAAAGGTTCGTTGACGATAATATTTAGCCATAATTTTCATTGACGAAAGCAACACTACTCGGTTATCAAGCTACTGCAGTTTTATTTACACAAAAGTGGAGCAAAAACTCTGCCATTCTCAAGGAGATGGTTTGCATGGCGGCATGACTCACTGTTAAAAATATCAAGACTATTGCCAGCCACCCAAATGCAACTGGCTACCAGTGAGTGATCTGCAGTATACTCTATACACACACACACACACAAATATATATATATATATATACAGGGGTGCACATAACTTTTTTGGTCTGGTACTCAGAGGAGCACCTGGAGATGTAACTTGGTGCTGATTGAGCACGCGAGTCGCGAACCCGCCCCGCAGGATCGATAAAAAAAGGGATACACTGTCAAATAAATTTTCACAAAAACAACATTTATTCATAATTAAGGTGCTTTAACAAATGATGGTGTATGTTAGTCTGTAGAATCAGTAGTGTAAATGAGTGGATGGATGTGTATAGTGTGGTGTAAGGTTGTTGGATGTAAAACAAAAGAAAAAAAAAAATCATTTCAACTGGCACCTTTTTAAGCACTTTTCTGTAAACTCTGAAATCAACACTGTAAAAACTTAAATCAACTGGCTGCTCTACAGCACTTCTCATGCTTGTCAAATGGTGGATGATTGAAATTCTTTGTCCCTATATAAAAGGCGCTGCTTTTATCAGCCATATTGGGATGTTCGCGGCATATTTTGCACCACATCATGGTGTGTTCATCATTGGTTTGGAGCCAACCGACCTGCTGCAGCCACTTTTCCGAGAACACTCTCTTGTTGTGCGGCTCGGGTGGCGGTTCAGTCTGATGTCTTTTTGGAGGTGGTGGTGGAACACCAAAATAGTTACTTAGCGGGGCTTGCTTCTTGGACATTTTGAAGAGTTGCAGACAGCAGCGAACATGTCGGGATTTTCCGGAAAGAAATACCTCTTGCAGCCGCTCCAGCTGTTGGTGCGCATGTGCGTTTCAATGCGTTTGATGTGCCGCGCATCATGCATTTTGGCGGCGCATGCACACCTGCGCACCAGTTATGTGCACCCCTGTGTATATATATATATATATTAGTGCTGTCAAAAATATTGCGTTATTAAGGCGTTAATGCAAATCAATTTCAACGGCGTCATTTTTTTTATCGCGCGATTAATGTTCTTTGTGGCCTAGTGAACTTGTAGTTTTTTATAAGCTGTGGCCACTGCTAGTAACATTACAAAAACTACAGGATCCGATTGCAAACCAGAAACAAAATAATAGGCACGCCACATGCATGTTTTGGGCTCGCCTGCTTGCTAGCTGTGAAAGTGTAGGCGGATGTCAAGCGTGAAATGCAGAAATGGATGCGAACAAGATTCTGAATAGAAAGTTTAGTTTCAAAAAGTTGCCAGATGGGTCGACTGACAAGACCAAAGTTTGGACAGAGGCATATGGATAGCGCAACTAATAACAAGGTTACTGCTGCCATAGCCAAGTAATGTTCATTCTTTCTGGAGAGAAATAAGAGGCTGGGTTGATAAGCCTCTGGTGAATAAACAGAAGAGCATCATAGTCTGACTGCTTGTATGTTCAAAGGAAACTTAAGAAAGGAAATTTTAAGCCATGGTTTAACTGCACTATAGCCTGAGTCCTAGTTTACAATGATGTGCACTTTGTAACTTTATCTTGTATCACCCTGTTTTGATCCCTTGGAAAGGGTTGTTCAAGGGGCTTTTTTGTAACCAAGCATTTAATTTTTTTGTCATCTGTTTATTGACAGTGTTAAATTGTGTGAGATTTGATTCATTCAAATGTGAATGACTGCTGGGGAATGGGAATGTTAGTGTAAAATATAACACTACACATTGTTTTCAATAAAAAAAACATTTGCACAAAGCAAGCCTATCCACTTTTCCATGTTGATAACAGTATTAACATGATAATATACATACATACATACATACATACATACATACATACATACATACATACATACATACATACATACATACATACATACATACGTCGTGACACTGTTAATAACAATTCACGACAACATCACAATTTGTGGGTCATGTGAAAAGTAATGGAAATGCGTGCCTGTCCTGCACAAAGCGGGACATCTGGTCACAGACAGGTCCAGTCGTTTTCTTGGAAAAGTGCCAGCGTGACATCCGACGGGTTTTCCTAGATTCCATCACAAATACTAAAAATAAACAATAGAGAATAAGACTTCACAGTGTAAATGTAAAAGTAGCACCAAAAACTTTAAATTTGAGGATTGTAATGACAGTCAGGCATAGCAGCAGAAGTTTTCTGTTTGACAGAAGTGTGCAAGTGGCATGGTAGTGCAAAGACAGTCATTATGTGGGTTAGAGGGTTCAGAGTCCAGACCGTCCAGAGTGGGGGCAGTTGTTAGCTTCCTGACAGCCTGTTGGATGGAGCTGAGGATAGGGAAGGGAGAGAGTTTAACATCCTAACAGCTTGATGGATAAACCCGTTGGTGAGGGCAGGAGGCTGAACAGATTGTGTACGGGGTGGCTTGCATCGCTCACAATTGTGGTTGCTTTGCAGGTGAGGCAGGTGGTGTGTATGTCTCGCAGGGAGGGGAGTGGGGCTCCAATGATTCTTCCAGCTGTGTTCACTATGCGCAGCAGGCCTTTCCTGTTGTAGTCAGTGCAGTTCCCATCCTACACAGTGATGCAGCTGGAAAGGATGCTCTCAATGGTACCTCGGTAGAATGTGCTCATGATGAGTGATGGAGCACCAGCCCACTTGAGTTTGCGCAGGAAGTAGAGGTGCCACTGGGCTTTCTTCACCAGTGATGTGGTGTTGGTGGTCCAGGAGAGGTCCTCACTGATGTGCACCCCCAGGAATTTGGTGCTGCTCACTCTCTCCACAGCAGCACCATCAATGGTCAGTGGTGGGTATTGGGTGTGGCCTCTCTGGAAGATAACAACAATCTCCTTGGTCTTGCTGACATTCAGCAGGAGGTTGTTGTTTCTGCACCACATGGTCAGAAGGTTCACCTCCTTCCTGTAGTGGGTCTCGTCGCCCTTGGTGACTGGATCGTTTGGCTTGGTATGCAAACTGGTAGGGGTCCAGGGTGGCTAGAGGATGAATTTTATGTGTGACATGACTAGCTGTTCGAAGCACTTCATGATGTTTGGTGTCAGTGCCACAGGGTGGTAGTCATTGAAGCAGGATGGAGCAGCTTTCTTCAGTACAGGTATGATGATGGCAGCCTTGAAACATGATGGAACAGCGGCTTGCCTCAGGGAAGTGTTAAAGATGTCTGTGAAGACATCTGTAAGCTCCTCTGCACAGTCTTTCAGCACACGACCAGGGATGTTGTCTGGGCCTGTTGCCTTGAGGGTGTTGATAGTCGAGAGTGTCCTCTTCACACTGGCAGCAGACAGACACAGAGTCTGATCATGAGAGGCTATCCTGTGTGTGTAATCCTCTTTTGCTTTCCTGATGCCATGGGACAGGTTGGCTCAGGTTGGCTCAGGCCAGATTCATCCCTAGCTCTAAAGGTCTTGTCTCTGGCCCTCCGCAGCCTGTGGACATCCCCTGTCAGCCATGGCTTCCGGTTAGCCCGAGTGATAATGCTTTTTGTGTGGGTCACATCATTGATGTACTTGGTGATGATATCACGGTGTCTGTGTACTCGTCAATGTCTGTATGGTTTTGTTGTAAGTGGCTGCCTGCTTAAACATTTCCCAGTCTGTTGTATCAAAGCAGTCTTGAAGAGCAGAGGAGGCCCCCACTGGCCACACTCTTACCTGCTTCTGAACCGGTTTGGTGACTTTCACTCTCGGTCTGTATGCTGGCATTAGTACAGTGATGTGGTCAGAGAGTCTGATGTGGGGGAGGGGGTAGCTTTGTATGCTCCTTTGTTAGTAGTGTAGACCAGGTCTAAAATGTTATCCCCCCTTGTTGGGAAATCAATATGCTGGTGAAGTTTTGAGAGGACAGTGTTGAGATCAGCATGATTAAAATCTCCGGCAAGGATGATGAAACCGTCTGGGTGTGCTGTCTGTTGTTCACTCATGGCTTGTTACAGTTCATTAAGTGCCGTACTCCTATCACTGCTGTTGTTGGTGGGAGGACTGTAAACCGCTACCGAATAGCAAAATTGAAGTAAACTCCCTGGGCAGATAGAAAGGACGGCACCTTATGATCATAAACTCCGCCAGTGGTGAACAGTGTTTGCATACCACAACAACATCCCGGCACCACGCATCACGGATGTAAACACAGACTCATCTGCCACGAGTCTTTCCTCTGTTTACAAGGGCCTTGTCCGCTCGATAGCGTGCTAGCTGTTGTAGTTGCACAGGAATGAGTCAGGAATGTTGTCATTTAGTCATGTTTCAGTGAAGACAAGCACACAGCAGTTACTCACGGTCCGATTCGCTGACCTCAGCAGTCGTATGTGATCCATTTCATTGTCCAGTGATCATACATTAGCCAGGAGGATGGATGGTTTGGCTGGGCGAGTTGGACTAACCGCTTGCCTAGCCCAAATACCTCCGCGCTTGCCCCTCTTCTGCTTCCTTGCGCATTGCTTCCGATGCCTCCTTTTTGGGGGAGGAGTAGCAGGTGAGTCCGGTGTGATTGCAGGCCGACAGAGTAATCCGAGCTCCCTTAGCATCTCTGTGGCATAGTCTCAAACGTTGCAAATCTTGCTTTTGCGGATGTCTAGCAGAGCTTGTCAACTGTGTTCCGACATAGGCAGACAAGGCAAAGACGAAAAACTTTCGGACAAACAACTTGAAGTTGTTTGTGTGTGTATGTACTTGGTCAGCACACTCTCCAGTCATTTACACTGAACAAAAATGCATCATTAATTTCAATTTTAATTAATTCCATTAATTTCAATTATTGTAGATAAATGATGATTTTAGATGATGTTGCAGTCATCAAATAGACAGTTTCCCATGGACTATATATAAAATACACATCCAATATAAATATAAATACACATCAAAGAGTAACATGATGTTCCTTTATTGAATAAGGATAAATTAAAGCATCAGTTCTTTCCAAACTGAAGTCACACAGTGACTCTACAAGATAGAAAGCACAGAATCAAAGCATATTATACAACACAAGAATAAATACACAACCAACGGTCTGTATATAATACACCCCACATGTCTGAAATGAATGCAGGACAAATCCATACACAACAAATAAACAGACAAATGAATGGATGCAGTAGCCTGCAAGCTTGTGTACAGCACAAACATAAGAGGCCAAATCAATCTAACTTGATAAGATAAGATAAGATCAACTTTATTTATCCCAAAGAGAAATTATGTAAGGGATAATGGTGTGTGGCATAGTATAACAAGGAATTATACAGTCTGATGGAGTTACATTTACACAATTTCACTTACAATTTCAACTGATTCATAATCAGAGTACAACTACTTTTTCGGAGATGTTAATAGACTATTTGGATTGTAATTGTGATGGTTTCAGCGGAGCAGTGAGTGGGTATTTGTGCTCTACTTACGCATTCAGGCAGTCCACAGTATTTTGCCACGCTTTCTCTCGTTGTTTTATAACTGTGGCGGTGTGTTGCCTTTCGTTTTAATTTGGTCCTTCACCCCCACGTAAGCCTCCTTTGCCGAAATAATCCATTCCACCTCACAGGTGTGGCATATCAAGATACTGATTTGACAGCATGAATATTGCACAGGTGTGCCTTCGGCTGGCCACAATAAAAGGCCACTCTGAAATGTGCAGTTTTGCTTTACTGGGGGGTCTGAGGGGATCAGAAAACCAGTCAGTATCTGGTGTGACCACCATTTGCCTCACGCAGTGCAACAAATCTTCTTCGCATACAGTTGATCAGGTTGTTGATTGTGGCCTGTGGAATGTTGGTCCACTCCTTCAATGGCTGTGCAAAGTTGCTGGATATTGGCAGGAACTGGAACACGCTGTCGTGTACGCCGATCCAGAGCATTCCAAACACGCTCAATGGGTGACATGTCCAGTGAGTATGCTGGCCATGCAAGAACTGGGATGTTTTCATCTTCCAAGAATTGTGTACAGATCCTTGCAACATGGGGCTGTACATTATCATGCCGCAACATGAGGTGATGGTCGTGGATGAATTGCACAACAGTGGGCTTCAGGATCTCATCATGGTATCTCTGTGCATTCAAAATGCCATCATTAAAATGCACCTGTGTTCGTTGGCCATAACATACGCCTGCCCATACCATAACCCCACCACCACCATGGGCCACTCGATCCACAACGTTGACATCAGCAATCCACTCACTTACATGACGGCACACACGCTGTCTGCCATCTGCCACACACAAACACCCGGCACAGAGCTCAAATCCAGGGAAGTGGGTCAAATGGTTCATGTCTTGCAATGGATTGGCCAGCAGGGGCCTTAAACACAAACACATACAGTGCATTCGGAAAGTATTCAGACTCCTTAGTTTTCCACACATTTTGTTATGTTACAGCCTTTTTCCAGAATGGATTTAATTAATTTTTTTGTCTCATCAATGCACACACAATACCCCATAATGACAAAGTGAAAAAGTTTTTTTAGAATTTTTTGCACATTTGTTAAAAATAAAAAACTGAAATATCTCATTTACATAAATATTCACACCCTTTGCTATGAAACTCAAAATTGAGCTCAGGTGCATCCTGTTTTCACTGATCATAGAGATGTTTCTACAACTTGATTGGAGTCCACCTGTAGTAAATTCAGTTGATTGGACATGATTTGGAAAGGTACACACCTGTCTATATAAGGTTGACAGTGCATGTCAGAGCAGAAACCAAGCCATGAAGTCAAAGGCATTGTCTGTAGACCTCTGAGACAGGATTGTATTGAGGCACAGATCTGAGGAAAGGTACAAAATTTTTTTCCTACATTGAAGGTCCTAAAGAGCACAGTGGTCTCCATCATTCGTAAATGGAAAATGTTTGGGACACCAGGACTCTTCCTAGAGCTGGCCACCTGGCCAAACACATGGCCACATTGTCGACATGGTCGAGTGGCCAGACAGAAGCCTGGCCACTCAGCCTCAGTAAAAGGCACATGACAGCCTGCTTGGAGTTTGCCAAAAGGCACCTAAAGGACTCTCAGACCATGAGAAACAAGATTCCCTGGACTGATTGAACCAAGTTTGAACTCTTTGGCCTGAATGCTAAGCATCACCTCTGGAAGAAACCAGGCACCTCTCATCACCTGGCTAATACCATTCCTTCAGTGAAGCATGGTGGTGGCAGCATCATGCTGTGGGGATGCTTTTCATCAGCAGGAACTGGGAGACTAGTCAGGATCAAGGGAAAAATGAATGGAGCAAAGTACAGAGAGATCCTTGATGAAAACCTGCTCCAGAGTGCTCAGGACCTCAGACTGGGGTGAAGGTTTACATTCCAACAGGACAATGACCCTAAGCACGCAGCCAAGACAACGAAGGAGTGGCTTCGGGACAAGTCTGTGAATGTCCTTGAGTGGCCCAGCCAGAGCCCAGACTTGAACCCAATTGACCCAATCTTCTTTGTAGATAAAAGAGCTTGGTCTGTACCAGCTCTATATGGAAAGTGTCCTGAGACAACTTCTGTTGTGATTTGGCGCTATACAAATAAAATTGAAAATTGAAATTGAACATCTCTGGAAAGACCTGAAAATAGCTGTCCAGCGACGCTCCCCATCTAACCTGACAGAGCTTGAGAGGATCTGCTGAGAAGAATGGGAGAAATACCCTAAATACAGATGTGCCAAGCTTGCAGCGTCATATCCAAGAAGACTTGAGGCTGTAATTGCTGCCAAGGGTGCCTCAACAAAGTACTGAGTAAAGGGTGTCAATACTTATGTACATGCAATACTTCAGTTTTCAGTTTTAATAAATTTGCAAAAATTTCTGACACTTTGTCATTATGGGGTCTTGTAAAACATCCATCCATCCATTATCTATACCGCCTATCCCTTTCGGGGTTGCGGGGGGCTGGAGCCTATCCCAGCTACAATGGGCGAGAGGCGGGGTACACCCTGAACCGGTCGCCGGCCGATTGCAGGGCCACATGTAAGGACAAACAAACATTCACACTCACACTCACACCTAGGGACAATTTAGAGTCATCAATTAACCTAATGAGCATGTTTTTGGTCTGTGGGAGGAAGCCGGAGTACCCGGAGAGAACCCACGCATGCAAGGGAAGAACATGCAAACTTCACACAGAAAGGCCCTGCCTGACCCGGGGATCGAACCGGCAACCTTCTTGCTGTGAGGCATGCGCACTACCTGCTGCTCCACCGTGCAGCCTCAAAATAAACAATGACCAAAAATCACCGTCAGGGAAAAATGCAGCACAGGCAGGCAAAAACCAAAAATCACCGCTGGGGGGGAAAAACAGAGAACAACAATTCACTGTACTGAAGACTAGCACAAACTCAAGTGAGCAAACTTGAGTTGTGTTTGCTCAGGAGAAGACTGAAGGCACAGGAGAAGGCACAGGAGAAGACTGCAGGGAGGATTAGAGTCAGTTGTGTGTAGAGGCCACTCGCTTCAGAGGAGCTTGGCCCCGCCCCACTACACTCCAGCCCTGCAGAGATACAGAGACAGGACCAGAGCAGACAGACAGACAGACAGACAGACAGACAGACAGACAGACAGACAGACAGATTTTTTTCTTTGACTCAGGAAACCAAAATGAAAAAGAATGCTGAATAAATATATACATAATATAAATACTCTCTCATTTCATCCATTTTTGATGACAGTCAGACTTTTGATACTCGCTCGCTCTCTCTCTCTCTGAGCATCTGAGGGAATACCTCATTGGCAAAAGGGAATATTTAGCTTACATATACTGTATATTGCACATGTGAATTTGGCACAGCCTGGCTATGTCAGTAGGAGAGACCACCATTAAAGGTAATGAAGTTAAGCACCCTTGGTGTTGCCTTGTCAACAAATGAGACTGTGCTCATGCAGAAGTAATCTGCATATCTCTGTGACTGGCTTCAAGCTTCCAAAGGTCTCAGAACAACAGCTGCTGGGAGGAGAATGAGCAGGGACCTGCTGGAAAATGTGAATGAATTAAAGGATTGAGAGATTGAATGGAAGGATGAAAACAAGCTCAATGGGATGGTCTATGTTAAAATGTTCATACTGAAAAGCAAATCCCTGTTGTTTTTTCTCATCCAATCTTAAATCCAAGATTGACTTGAAGGTTATTTGTTTGTAAAACTGGTCAGATTTGTGTTCAGTTAATGAAGGCCAGGAACGATACTTCATCTGTTGCTGTGTTAATGAGGTTGGCATAGATATTAGATAGTGGTGCCTTTTTAGATACAGAATGGAAGCATATACCCTTGCTCCTCGTTGCACAACAATATTAAATATGTTTCTTGCTTCTGTCAGGGTATCCACAGGTCTTGAAAAGCACTAGGGATGGGAATTGATAAGAATTTAACGATTCCGATTGCATTATCGATTTTGCTTATCGATCCGATTCCTTATCAATTCTCTTAATGATTCTCATTGGGTGAGGAAATGAAAGAGTACAAATGGGTTTGTTTGCATTAACTGTCTTTTATATTTTCATCTCTGCACAGAAAATATAACATATACAGTATGCACAAATGATGTGTGACGTAATGTCAGCACAAATCTAAAAAGTAGGGGAGCTACTTCTCAGAGTAGGGAATGAATGAAGCAGAACCACACTGGTTAAAATAACAACATGCAACCCTGACAGAACTCACATTTCTGATTTTCATTTGAACAGATATGCCAGATAAAATGCAACGAATTAACCTACCGAAATTCAGGGGCATCTACAGTGGCAAAAACCTTTCACCACAAATCTTGTGCTGCTCTGTGACATTCCTTTATCCTCGTCTCGGTCATTTTACTCTTCCCTGCCTCAGTGAAAGGAGTGGATAGAGGTGCGTGAGACCTGCCCATGCCCACTTCAGCCTCTGAGCCAGCCTGACTCTGGCAGTCATCGTCATCTAAATTTGATGGAAGGACATGGAGATTATTCATATGGCGAAAGCAGTGTACACAGTGAAATGGCACTAACCTTAACACAACAGACATGGCTGTAAGAGTTCAACATTACCTTCGGCACTAATAACAGATGACGCCCTCGTGTTTGCTCTGCCGCTAGATTCACAAGCGTCGCTAAGTAGCGTATCAAACACGTGACATTCCTGCAAATGAATTGCATGCTGTGTGGACAAATGTTTTAGCATGCTGGAGGTATTTCCCCCCTTTGAAGAAATGGAAACTTTGCACGTGTTGCAAGTGGCCCTGGTGTCATCTTTTTGCGTGAAATATAGTCATACTTTGGAGCGTACGTTTCTACCTCGACGCCATATCGGCTACGTTCTAAACCAAAACAATACAGTGTGCGTGATGTTATCGCGCATGTGCAAGGCAGGCTGAATCGATAAGCAGAATCGTTAACCAGGCAGGCAAACGATTCCAAGGAATTGAGCTACTAGGAGCCGGTTCTCGATTCCCATCCCTAAAAAGCACTGAATTTAGTTTCCTCAAAAAAGGTATTCATTTGCTTTACAAAGGTCTTGATTATTTTCTTTATCTTGTCTTAATTATCTTTTTGCCTGCCATAGACAGTAACACCAGTTATATATACGTACATCATTTAAAAAAAAAAAAAAATAGAATAATTTTTGGCAAATCACTTTGTGGTAATTAATATTGTATGTCATATGTAATTCAGGGCTGTCAGGAAACATTTTGTTTTGTGGGCTACTGCCTTTTTTGTTTTGTTGGAGCCAGAAGTGACCATATTTGGACATGAAGGTGGAGCTGAGGAGGATGCACATTGCACACATTGAGAACCTGAGTACACACCATGTTACTGACTACCCTAAAGCACACCCATCTATTTTACTTTAAATGTGACCATACTGTAATTTGCTAAATGAATATCATGGTGTACTGATGACTTGAAAACAGCAATTGAGACCCTAAACTCATTTGAAAAATGTTTACACCAGATAAGTCAAGTGAGACTTAGCATCATTTTGCCACAAGTTTACTTAAAATCAGACTTCTTTTTGCAACCAATGGAGTTGCAGGTTTAAGGCATTACAACATTATTTTTCAGACTTTGAAGTTCTGTCCACATTTTGTACTTTCTATCTTTTGTGTACAAGGTTACAGGAAACAACAATCTAAACTAAAGGTGTAGTTTAGGCTACCACACCCCAAAATCTGTATTCTGTGTCAGCCCCAGGGGAATGGCATCTCAGAGACTCAACTCACAAGTCTGTCTGGATAGATATATGTAGGCTTAATAACCGTTTATTTTACAAAGCAAAAGGTAATTTGAATTCCAGGCTTCTTGGACAGAACATTTTACTCCAGTGTCATGATTACTATTGTGATGAAAAAAGACCAAAATGGAGAGCAACTGGCGTTCCAGAACAAGTTGGGTTCCTGTGATAGTTGAGGTGTGACTGGCCTGGGCTCTAACAATACAACAAAAGGTGTCATTCTGTTCTGTTGTCAGTGTAAGATGGTTTGTCTCAACACATAATTCATTGTCATATAAAAAGGTAGGCACGTAAATCAAGAAACAAAAACAATATAAAGAAAAATATAAAACTAATACTCTTGTCTTCTACATTTCCCCCCTTTGTCCTATATATGACATCAGTGTGGGAGCTGCTGTATTTGTGGATGTGGTCCACAGGATCCTGCATGCTGTCGTCATGCACGCCAGGTCCCCATAATATGTCCTCAGAGACTTCACCTCAGATGGGCTGAAAGTCAAATAAGATGCAAAGCATGGGCCTGCATGGATCCTCACCTGTTCTGTTCTCAGCATATCCTCCTGACTACCAGTAGTTCAAATTTGTCCTCTGTGAAGGACATTTGTAAACCTGAATATCTCCCACCCACTGCATACTACTGAATTCACTCCTTTTGCTACAGAGAACATTTAGGGCTTTTCAGTGATACGAAATGTGAAGGCATGGGGCTTTGGTACCTTTCTCTTTCCCACTGAGGAAAATGGCATCCATCAATGCAAGCACATTTTATGGGAAGACGAGAAAGAATGAGAGAATTGAAGGCAAGTTATTAACAATTTGCATTGCTGGGAATACATAGCCGAGGCCACACACTCCAGTCCAACCCTTAGGAAGGTATTCATGTGTTTTTAGTCCACATATCCACTACATTCTTTTTTACATTCTCACCAATTTAATATAAATTAACTTTTGTGGAAGCACAATGGCTGAGGCTTCAGGTTATTTCTTTGACCATGACACTGGACACTGATGAGGAGGGGAGAAGGGAGGAAAATGAGATTGAAGTTGCCTTTGAAGAAGAGGTGTCAGACGATGAGGATGACACAGAATATTATCCAGATGAAGAGACCACTGATGGGGAACAATCCAGTGTGAAGAGGATGCTCCTGCTGTGGTTACATTCCAGTCAAAGAATGGGAGTTTGTCCTGGTGTTCATCCCCACCTGAGAGAAGTCAGCTGTCAGCAGAAAATGTCATCAAGAAGACTCAATGGTCAAGGTATACCATATCCTGGGTGGATGACATAAAGTCCTGCTTAGAACTGTTCCTGACAGAGGGAATCCAAACAACAGTCATGAACATGACCAACTTGGAGGAGAGAGGGATGTACAAAGACGCCTGGGAGGAGGTAGACCGAATTGACATTCAACCCTACGTGGGTATCTCGATTCTGTCCGGTGTCTACAGATCCAACAATGAATCCACCGTCAGCCTACACTGCATGAAAAACCACATTTTCGACCCGTAAATCCCCGCGAAGTTCGTTGATTTTCGGCGATTTACGGCAAGTTTATGGGGAACTTCGCCGGCTCCGAAAATCGTCGGAATGAACCATCTGTCGGCGGGGGGCGTGGTCAATCGCGCCTTCGAAGGTGCGAATAGCTCTAATTAGCACATGAATGCTACCAACGTTGATCCACTCAGGCTGGCCTGCTGACTTCACAAACAACCATTGGATGATTCCACAGGCATTTTAAAAGGAAACCATCATGTGACGTGGATAGCAACTCCAATCACATGAGTGAGCAATCATGTGATTGGATGACAACTCTGCTGCTATTGGTCATCTGTGCGCCACAAATAATAATAATAATAATAATAATAATAAATACATATTAAATTCATATATTATATAAAAAATAATATATTAAAAATAGTTATTATATTGTTATATTTATGTATATACAAAATATAAATGACATATATTTTATTTGATTGATGATTCATTGATTTATTTGGCGATCCACCTTCTACACTACCACATGGTAGAACACAAAGAACACAGTTGACAGAAACATTTTGAAAAAAGTCTTTAATGGAATCGTGACACACACATTAACAAGGATCAACCAAGGAAATTCAGTGACTACTGGGGAAAAAAGCAAGGAAATGTGCAGAGGGGTTCACTGATAAGAGTCTCTGGGTTGGACCATGCCGCTCGTCCATGGTGCATGAAAAAGAGTCTAAGGCCTTTGGAAATGCTTCTTTGCTGCCTCTGGGTCATACTGAGTTGGCGCCTGTCGCTTTGAAGGGGACTCGACGCGAAGCCTCTTGCGGTGTGTCGCCACATACTTTGGGTCGCTCTCCAGCCGCTCTTGCAGTGTCTGGCAGAGTTTGGAGAGCTAGGACACTCCTTCTTGCTTCCAGCAGCTGTAAATACAGGTATTAATATAATATTAGTACTGCTAAGAAACAATAACACATGATAACATATGTGAGCATGTTTGTCAAAAACAATGCAGATAATAAATTAAATTCAGTCCATTTTTACATTGTTGTGAAAATAAAGCGGCATTCATGGGACTCTTACCTGCTTCCTTCTCTGTCTGCTGCGAGCTGAAATCTTCACAGTTGCTGCCTGAACTGAAAGAGCTGCCTGGGCATACCTGAAGGTCCTCCACACCATCTCATAATATGTCTTACAGGCCATGGAAGAAAATATATATTGGTTTGAAATAATTAAGACAGGCTTCAGTAAAAACAACAACAAGAAACAACAGAAAGAGTTTAAAAGACTGCTGCCCACACCATCCATGTCTCGACTCCCAGTTAAAGTCGCCATCAAATATGACGTCACCGTTTCGTTGTGGGGCGAGTTTAGTCTGTAAAACACAAAAAGTACAGGTCACGCAACGTTTACGTTTACTTATATTCTGCAGAATATTTCCTGTGTATTTTATTAACTTACCCCTGCTCAGGTTCATATCGCCTGTTGTTTCCGTCACTATTGTGCAGACGTCGCACCTTTTCCTTTAAAATACAAAATACATTGTAATGTTAAATGTAACGTGAACGATTACCAAACGTTCGGAACGTAGTGCAATAAGAATAATTAAGGTTTGGTGCCCTAAAAACTGCACAATGTGGTATTAAATGCTAACGTTACTTACGTAACTTACGCACCCGTCTCTTCGTCTCCACAGCTGCAGTTCGGTCGGGGCTGCTCCTCCAGAGCGAGCAGTCTGGCTTTTATCACGGTCATTCTCCTCGCCAAATGCGCGATCAGCTGCGTTAGCAGCCGAGACAATCCACTGAAGACGCTCAGCAGTTTCTTCTCTAAATTGTTTGGTCTTTCTGGATATGGTCGCTCCGCAGCCAGGCCGTCCACCCGTCGCAGAGGACTGGCTTCTGGGATGAACTGAAGACGATGTCCGGCCATTGTATGAACAGAGTTAAAGTTTAGCAGGACCCGTAATGTAACTGTTGTAATCCAAGCTCGATTCGCGTTCACAGCAACGCCGAGGTCGTTTTCTGCCGACGTCATTGCGTCAGAGGAGGCGTCCAATCATATGCGAGGTCGCGCTCTCGGAATTTCTCGCGAGACCATTTTTGTTGCATAAATGAAAAATATGCTGTGATTTTGTTAGGTACTTTGATTTTCTAAATTGATTTTCTAAAGTGACATCATCGAAAATAAAAAAAAGAAAAGTTGCTTTGGTGTATTCCCTTTTTATTCCAACTTAAAGAATCATCAGTGGACTGACCCTGCTGGAATTTTGCAAGCTAATCACACAAGCATTGTTCATCTGGTGTTGTGGTGGCAAAATGCGAAAAATTGTGACCAGTGTCCAAGAACTGTAGATGCTTTAATTTTCACAATTTTGATTTCGCAATTTAAGTGGAAAATTAAAGACTTTTGAGAGTCAGGATGTAACCTATAAAATTATTTAAACACACTTTTAAATCCTCATGGAAAAAAAAAAATCTTTGTATTCTGTAGGCACAGAACACACACACACACACACACACACACACACACACACACAAACAAACACAAAATCCCAATTTGCATTTGTATAGCTTTGCAGCATTTACATTTGCATTTTAACACCTCATGGTCACAGTGGCTGAGGGAGAACTTCCACGGCAATTTACAGTGACGGAAATTGACGGAAATGTGACTTTTCATGCAGTGCTATTGCATAAATATTCTGTAAGTAAGTAGCAATTTTTTGAGCCACAGTGCCCCTGAAGACTTTTCACTGTCCCGGGTGTATTTCAATGACCAGGACACAAGAGAGTGAGAGATGTTCAAACATCAAAAGCAAGAGCCACCAGGAAGAGAAAGAGGTGCAAACTGTGTGCACCAAGAGATGCTAGAACTAGCCTTGTGTGCCACAAATGTAGAGCATCTATTTGCTAGGCACATGCCAAAATCACAACACACTTTCCAACATGTGCATGAAAACACGTGACATGATAGATTGTGAAATTTTTTTTACTAATGATCTTTTTTTGCTTTTCATTATTTCAAAAGGACCAAGAGAAACCGAGATTAAGATTTGCTTTTTTGCTTGGGCTGGATTTTGTTCATATGCTGTTGCTGATTTGCAGCATCATCATCCAGATGAGTCATCATCATGATTTTTCAGGAATGAGAACCTTATTCTGTGCTATACATTTTTAATTTTCTTTTCAGGTAACAGTAAGAGCTAAGCTATAGAAAGCCAAGGTAGGCAGGGTTGTCTGAAATGCAGTGGTGTAGAGCTGGAAAAGCAGGGTTCAACTGCCTAAATTGGTGGGGAAAACAGCATAGAGTGTTTTAGAGTGTAGAGATGTTTTTTGACATGTAGCATGTTATCAAATTTAAGCAAAATAAGGAAGGTGCTTGCCAGTTTTAAAAATGTAAAATCTGTCAGGATTGTCTATGCTGTGCCAGAGAGAACCTAGACCTCATAGATAATAATGGAGTAGAGGGAAAAAAGATTTTGCTATCTTTAAAAATGTATAATGAAATGCTGCTAGCAGTTCCATGGTTGAAGACAGTTGAAGACCGGATTTTTGTTTCGTTGTCTTCTTAGTTACTACACTAAAGACTCATACAGATCATTTGGGGCATTAGCATAATGGGGCTGAAACAGGAGAGGATAGCGTGGACCTCTCACATCTTCTAGTGAAGGCCACAGCTGGCAGGTGAAAAGAAACGACTGCTCACAATGTGTTGCGGGACATTATGGAAGTCTTCATTAGGGCACGTGAACTCTGTTCTCAATACTTGCACACTTTGTTTCACTGCTGCTGTCACTTGAGCCTTGTCAGCTCAGCATTTACACGATAAATATACTTGTTGTTTACCATTAAAGACAGTGTCAAACATGTGATGAAATTATTAACATAGAATAATTTAAACCAATTAATAAGAATTTTTGGCAAATCACTTAGTGGCAATTAAAATGTATTTAGAAGTAACCTGTTCATCAGGTACTTTAGAAATCACAACACATTGTTCTCCACCACATAATAGCCCATCGAATTATTGTAATAATTCATCATACTGTCCATATACATCTGTGATTCTTGTACACTAGTCTTTGGTAAAAAACAAACAAACAAACAAAAACCTCTATATATATATTTATCCTGCATATGTGATTCAGTTGTAGAAAAATTAGGGCTGATCATATCTATAATTGAACTATGTGCTCCTTTTGTCACGTATGCTAATTTCCCTTTCTCTCTCTCTCTTTTCTGTGTTTGTTTTCAGATCTGAAGAGGGAGGCCAGCATCTGCCACATGTTGAAGCACCCTCACATTGTGGAGCTGCTGGAGACATACAGCTCAGATGGGATGCTTTACATGGTTTTTGAATTGTAAGTCTCTGGCTGGCAAGGATTCCATTTTACAGGAATGAACAGAAAAAGTCACATGACCTCACACCAACACAAATGAGGGTTAAAGAAAAAAATCATACCTGTAAGAGATGTGAGACTGAGGGCACAATGGGTTGCATCTAGAGGAGAGTGGGAAGATGAGGTGGCGTTGGGAAAGAGGACATACATTAGGACGATTGGAAAGAAAAGAGACAGAGAAAAGGATAATAGCATTAAGAGGGCAGTTGCAGCAATAGCAGGGCAGAGAGAAAGCAAACCTTGCAGTGGTTTTATATAATCAGCACTGTTATGAGAAAGCTTGTCAGCTGAGGATGAAGGTGGTGTAGGAAAAAAGGAAGAGAGGGAGATGGTGTGCAAGGGGTGAGTGCAGTGCTATGTATGCACTGAACAAAAATATAAATGCAACACTTTTGTTTTTGCTCCCATTTTTCATGAGCTGAACTCAAAAATCTAAAACATTTTCTATATACACAAAAGATCCATTTCTCTCAAATATTGTTCACAAATCTGTCTAAATCTGTGTTAGTGAGCACTTCTCCTTTGCCGAGATAATCCATTCCACCTCACAGGTGTGGCATATCAGGATGCTGATTAGAAAACATGATTATTGCACAGCTGTGCCTTAGGCTGGCCACAGTAAAAGGCCACTTTAAAATGTCCAGTTTTATCACACAGCACAATGCTACAGATGTCCCAAGTTTTGAGGGAGCGTGTAATTGTCATGCTGACTGCAGGAATGTCCACCAGTTGTTGCCCATGAAGTGAATGTTCATTTCTCTACCATAAGCCATCTCCAAAGGCGTTTCAGACAATTTGGCAGTACATCCAACCGGCCTCACAACGGGACCACAAGACCACCCCAGCCCAGGACCTCCACATCCAGCATGTTCACCTCCAAGATCATCTGAGGCCGAGATCCTGAGGCCCATTGTTGTGCCATTCATCCACGACCATCACCTCATGTTGCAGCATGATAATGCACAGCCCCACGTTGCAAGGATCTGTACGCAATTCCTGGAAGCTGAAAACATCCCAGTTATTGCATGGCCAACATACTCACTGGACATGTCACCCATTGAGCATGTTTGGGATGCTCTGGATCGGCGTATACAACAGCGTGTTCCAGTTCCTGCCAATATCAGGCAACTTCACACAGCCATTGAAGAGGAGTAGAACAACATTCCACAGGCCACAATCAACAACCTGATCACCCCACCCCCCACCCCACCCCACACACACACACACACACACACACACACACACACACACACACACACACACACACACTCTTTTCTGAGTGGCCTTTTATTGTGGCCAGCCTAAGGTACACCTGTGCAATTTTCATGCATCAACATCTATCTATCTATCTATCTATCTATCTATCTATCTATCTATCTATCTATCTATCTTGATAGATAAGATGCTGATGCATGAAAGTTGCACAGAACACATATATATATGTATATATATATATATATATATATATATATATATATATATATATATATATATATATATATATATATATATATATATATATATATATATATATTCAGCCGACTCAGTATCTTCATCTTTTCTCCTCTTCCAGAACTAATTCCTTTATCATTTAATTCCATTCTATTATCGCTGAACAGGCAAGTGCTCAGGTTTCGTACACAGTTCTATTGTATGACTTCATGCAGGGGAGAAAACTTTCAAGCAAATGCAAATAAGCTACATTTAAAGGGATTTTCATGGTTTTGGAACTCATTTGTGCTCAAACTCCTGTTTCATACATACTACTGTACACATGGAAATGCAGGTAGATTTGAGATGTTCTTTGAGTGGTGCAGTTTTAGGCATTAAACCTCACCATTACAACAGCCTCTCCTCTTGCAGGTAATATTTTGGATTTGCATGACTGTTGTGCAAATGTTCTTATCTCTCTCTCTCTCTCTCTCTCTCTCTCTCTCTCTCTCTCTCTCTCTGTCTCTCTCTCTCCATATCCTTTTGAAAGAACATGTTTACCCACACTTTAAAAACTTCAAGTTGTTTTGACGCATACATGTATACCACATTTATTGAAAGACTACCTGATTTTATTTGGTAATTTATAAAATCATTGTGATTCATTAAAGAAGAGGAATGTGCAAATATAAATTTTTCCCATATTTTCTGTGTGTAAATTATATTGAAAACAAATTTAAGGCCCACATTATCTGATCTAATTTAGTTTCGATAACACATGGATTTTGGTTCAAACAGCATTTATTCAGTGTGGGTTTTAAATGTCTGCTGTGTCAGATTTCTTTTCATTAGGAATTACTTGTGATAAAATGTGCTCCCTCTAGTGGAGAACTGTGGGACATCTTGCAGTTACTTACAGAGGAAAAATAAGATTTTTAAGTAATTATGTTCTTGGAAAATAAAAATTGCCCTCTCAGACTTATTTGAAAGTACATACAAAAGTATTAGCAGCTGTGGTGATACAGCTGTTTCTATCAACCCTCACAAATGAGACACAGTTACAGCTTCTCCTGTACTGACCTGTGTCTCCCATTTCACCTTTTTAAAGTTCGAATAAATGTGATCTTTCTTACCCTGCCCTGACTTTTATGCCACACTGATCCTATCTCTGTCTGTGGCTCTCATTCAATCTCTGTCTTTATTAGTATGGATGGAGCAGATCTGTGTTTTGAGATTGTGAAGAGGGCAGATGCTGGCTTTGTCTACAGTGAAGCAGTGGCCAGGTGAGGTTTTATACATTTGATTTTCTTCCTTACATTGCTCTCTCATGCTGTTTTAATTTTTGTGCTCTGTATTAATACTGTATTTGCAACTATTACTTAACTGTAAACAAATACTTTACTGTAATATAACTATAACTGTACAGTGTCTTTTCCTTAGTCACTACATGAGACAGATCCTTGAGGCACTACGCTATTGCCACGATAACAATGTCATCCACCGAGATGTTAAGGTATTTCTGACCCAATTAATTTCCTTGTTTTACTGCAACCTTACTTAATTGAAACTGCAAAGTGACTGTGGCTTCAAGAGAGTCATAGATATATGCAGTTGAGGCAGTTTTAATCAGGCATGATTATCGAAATAGACAATGTTACTGATTCAAAGTACGCATAACCACACACAGGCAGCTTCATCTAATTGTATAGCTGCTGCCTCACCATCACGTCCAGACCTACAATCCCAATCTCAATCAATCCAGTATCTTAAGAATTTTCCTTGGCAGGCTGCTCTTGTTTTCTGTCGGAGCAATTTAAAAGAATGCTTCTTGTTTGTCAAGTAACATCCACATGAATGGTTTCCCAGCAGAACGTGGCATTGTGTCAAGGTGATTAATGTTATTCAGTTTGCCTGTCAGTGGTTTCAGTGTTGTCACTGATCAGTGTATAATTTGACTTTTTTAAAAGCTCTCTGGGAAACTAATGATAAAAATATACCAACTGTCCAATTAAGTCAAATCTGTTGTTTGGCATTCGATGACATGCTTTTTTTGGATGATAGAATAATAATCAACATGAATATTCAGGGAAGGGAAGGGATTACGTAACCTACATTTTATTTGATGGGGGACAGTAAGGGACCTGGATAATGGATAGAAGCCACTGGCCCAAAAAAAGGTTGAGAACCACTGTACTAGATGGTGGAATCTTAAAAATATAATTTCAGAAACGTGTTGTACAACAGTTTTAATACTAATTAAAACCTTAGAAACACAGAAAAACAGCAACTGTAAAAATTATAGAAACTTCAGTTATAACACTTTGAAATTTGAAATTGCAGCAGGTACCACTGTCTTTGCTTGTAGTTCACAACATCATTGTTTCAACATCTGCAGATTTAAACTGGTGCTGCTACTTTGTTTTCCTGTTGGTGGCACCTGTTGGCATGTGTAGAACTGGTCTGAAAACTGCAAAGAGTCTGCAGCCTCTCAAACATGAATAAGTGAGCCTGTGAGTTTAGGATTAGAATTCCAGGTATAATGTGTTTTGCATCTAAACATTTCTCTACCAGATTATCACAGAAACTTAATCGCAGCTCGTCTTGTTCTCAAATTTAACATTATCACAGTTCCCAGACAAAGCAGCCAATGATGAATATCACCATTCATCATTTGCTGTTTTGATTTCTCTTCTATTCCTCTGTCCTCCTGTCTTCTGTGTGGGATCCAGAAACAATTCAGTTCCTAGTAGTGCGTATGGCTGAACATGCCCCAGTATTGCATTGATTGAAGGAGTCCTATTTTGTAAGTGCCAATAGAGAAAAAAAGTGAGAAATAGTTTACTTTCTATCAGCTCCCATGTCTTGGTGCTGAATTCAGGTTTCCTATATGCAACATAAGAAAACTAATCTGAGTATTCTGAATGACACCATGCCGTGTAGTTGATGGTAAGGGAACTCCAGATGTCAAATAAAAGATTTCCTCTTATTTCCACAGCAGTATCAATATACAATGCCTTTTTGAGTATCTCACCCTCATATTGCGTTTGTCTGTTGACATTTAATTATGTGTGTGCATGGGTGTGAAAGGATCAGTGCACTTGCTTGTGTCAATGCGTTGTGTGTTTGGACATCAGTGTTTGTGTCTGCTGCAGGTTGATATTGTCTCAGCCAGTTTTAACCAACTTTTATAATAAGTAAAGCCAGGTTCTGGAAAAAAAATTAAACTCAATTAAGGCTTTGTATTCAAATTAAATTCAGTCAGTAGGCTCTGTGATGTGTTAAATGGTTTTTTATGTGATATTCACAGATCTCCATTGCAGTACTTGCTTTTATATGTAATTTATTGCCTTTTCCAAGAGACTCATATAGACAGACAATGCATATTATAAGGCCACATTCAGCAGTTTCCAGCTTGTGGATTACTTTCGCTCTCTCTTCAACATTGTGCTCAGGTATTAGTCATCAAAGTCAATACAGTCCTATCTCTTTGTCTTCAGTCGGCTGCTCTCTTGACACTGGATCCCTGCTGAAAAACTAGCTTAGTCCTAGCCCCATTGTCTACATGTGATTGATAGCAAGCCTGTAAGTTCAGAAGGGCACAAGACAATACAGCCAGCTGTTTATAACTACAATCTGTGTCTTTCAGTGCAACTCCTGGTTATTTGTGATATCTCTTATATTTCCGCTATTTACAGCTCGTTTCCTCTATTTCCTCCACCTATTTGCCATGTTCTGATGCATGCCACATGCAACTCCTACATGCATTGACATGTATTTCTTTTTTCTTTTATTTTCTTTCTTTGCCTTATTGTCAGTAGATTCCAACTCATCACGTCACAGATTCAAAATGGATCACAGCACCTACACACAAATCAAAATCAAACTTACCAAAGGCAGCAGCATCTCTCTTAAACACATAAACAAGCCAACATATATCTTGCTAGATCCCTGAATTGTTCTTTCAAAAAACAAGAGAGAGAAGAATTTGGTAACAACTAGAAGAGATGGAGAAAGAACTGAGGTATTAAATTGCCAAAAAGTACAGCGTCTTCAAAGAAAAAACATAAATCAATTTACCCAAGGACAAACCTGGCACATCATTATCTCTTCCATATCTGGTTGACCTGATAACTGAATAGTTTCCAAATATGAAAGAAAAGGCTCAACAACCATTGAAAATTAACCTACAGTTTTGCCTCTCTAGACTTTTTTCTCTAGTTCTTTTTTCTCTTAATTTCTCTAAGAGTAAAAACGGTATTGTCAATAATTGGGCAAGGAGTAACTTAAGTATTGTAAAGGAAAATACACAAAGGTTGGTTTGTGATGGTGGAGCTGTGTGCGCATCTCTGCAGACTGAAATCCAATCCATTTTTCCAATCCATTTTATTTATAAAGCACAATTTAAATAAACACAAAGGTTTCCAAAGTACTGTACACTAAAATAAACACAATAAAACAAATAAAAAGGTTTAAGAGATAAGAAGATAAAATGATAAAATATCTGTGCACTTAAAATCAACAACCTAAGTGGTTTGAAAAGCCAAAGAAAAAAGGTGCATTTTAAGAAGATTTTTAAAATTACACAGTGAAGAGGCCTGTCTAATGTCCAGCCGCAGTTCGTTCCACAGTTTTGGAGTTGCTACAGAAAACGCTCGATCCCCTCTGAGCTTCAGCCTAGTTTTGGGAACCCTCAGGAGCAGCTGGTCTCCTGACCTGAGATATCGGCTGTGTGTGTAGGGGTGCAGAAGCTCAGAGAGGTGTGATGGGGCAAGACCATCTAGATATTTAAAAGCAAATAAGAGAATTTTAAAATGAATTCTAAAATGGGTGGGTAGCCAGTGGAGTGAAGCTAAAATGCGTTCTGTACCAGTTGAAGACGTGCGATGGAGGACCCACCAACCCCCATATAAAGTGCATTACATTAATCCATACGTGTGGTCACAAAGGCGTGGATTACTGTTTCAAAGTGCTGTCTTTGGAGAAACGGTTTTATTTTTGCCAGCTGCCTTAACTGGAAGAAGCTCGTTCTCTTCACAGCTTTAATCTGGCTGTCAAACTTAAGATCTGCGTCCACTTTTACCCCCAGATTATTAACAATAGGTTTGATAAAACCACGACCCAAGGCTTTTGTTCCCTCTGCAGTTTTACTGTGGACAAATCTCTGCAATAAAAATATTATGTCTCCTCCAGTGTTGTGCCTGAACGTGTTCATTGAATGATAGTTCATGAACTGTACTGTATTACTGCCTGATGAACGTTACTGTGAACTTGTTCACTCTGGTGTCTGTGAACGGCACGCTCTCTTAGTTTAAATTCGTTCAGTAGGGTGCCAGATTTCTATAGAGCCTTCCAGTCGAAAACCCAGCTAAAACAGACCGTAAACAGGTCTTAATATGTAGCGAAAAAACACCCAATCTGGCAACACCAGCCACCGGTCTCGCACCGCCGCATACGTCATCAAGACAAAAAGCAGTATGTAGACGACAAAGCAGCATTTAGGCGTCATATTATCATTTAAATGAGTTTTATGACAAGGTCGGTGAGGATGGGAAAAATCTTACATTTCTGTGCAATCTTTGCCCGTCAGCTTTCGAAAAGAAAATCCGCACTTCAGTCTCATGGGGTGAAAGCTGCAGCTGCTACTAGTGTGGACTGAATGAACAGCAACAAAGCGTTAAAGCAGCAATGTGGAAATGCTGTCCCCTCAATGCTAATGTAAACCCTGGTTGGATAAGGATTCAAGATTGGATACGAAGATGAAATCTGATGCATAGTTACATGTTAAAACTGATAATTGCTGTCTGTTGTTTTATATGGGCTGTGGCTATAATTTTGAAAAATAATAGCTCGCATATGGAAAAAAATAACTATGAACTAGTTCATTTTTGGAATGGTTAACTTTGTTCAAAATTTTGAATAATGAACTATGAACGGAACTAGTTTATTTTTAAAATGTGTGAACTGAACTTTGAACTAGTTCATGTAGAAAGTGAGCTTTCCCAACACTGGTCTCCTCTTTGGCATGTCAACAATGCTGAGCTTTTTGTCCGACAGATGACAAGATTAAAAAGCAACTATTTTGGTAATTGATCTCTTTAGTCATTAGCCAAGTTTCCATCTATTGTCATTGTTAAGTGAAATTTTCAAGTGTCACAAAAAAGAAAAAACAAAGAAAATGTGAATTAGTTGCATAAAGAGAGTGAATAAATCATGTCTCAGTTCATGTCAACTAGTATTGGCCATGTTTTATGTTGTCTAGAGTATGGTGTGTTATAGGAATCCAGAAGACAATGACAGTGGAAACTTTTTCTTCCTCATGTTCTTTGTAAAAACTTTTTTACAAAACTGAGAAAGGTTTATCAAAGTTTGCTGTTTCCATTGAGCTTTTCAAATGTGGTATTTTGAAATGTGCAAAAATACACCTTGATGGAAACATGGCTATTTTTCAGATGTACTACCAAAGACTTATGCCCTTTATAAGAGACACATAGGGACATACACACAAAATAATACATACACACATGCAATGCATTAACAACAGAGCTGTCCTTACTGAATATAGATCAGCTTGAGTGTGCCACATCTTTCCATGCATGAAAGTCACAGAGTTCATTTAAATCCTGATGTTCATAAATCACCATGATGTCTCAGTATTTAGACTAGATTACATTCAACTTTATTGTCATCGTTAGAGTGCAACACAGAGACAACAAAATGCAGTTTAGCATCTGTATTATTATAATATTATATAATATGTATTATACATTATAATACATATTATATAACTATATATTTATTTTAATTAGATATATTTTTTAAATTTTTATTCCTGCTCACATTTTTTTGTCACTTGTTACTTGTTACTTTTCTAAATAATTGTGTATACATTCTGGGCTCTATTTTCGATTCTGCCGCCGGTGCGGCACAGGGTGCGCACCCCACACAGTTGTATTTTCGTGCAGCGCAGGCAGGTGCACAGTGCACTTGGTAGTTTGGTAAACCGAGGCACACAGAGGTAAGTCAGAATGGGCGTTTTGGCGCAGTAGGGGGAGGTGTCAGCATAATCAGCCTGATTTGGATTTTTGTTCCATTTCCGTCCATGCCAACGGCGCCACCCCAGACCTGGTCAACTCTGTGCACCAGCGGTGCACCGCCGGGCAAGTGGATTTTCGTAAACCTGCGGAGTCGTGCGCTCATGTCACCAATACCTCACAGGCAGGTTTCCACAGTGTCTGGCATTTCACTGCGATCAATAATTAGAAACAGCCACAATTCAATGCAACTATCTGAGTCAGCACATACAGTCAGACCTAAATTTCTATATTTTGATCAGTATCTCATCTGACCACATCGCAAGCACATTCGGCATGTGTAATGTTCACTCAACCTGACCGAATGTACACAGGTGAAACAGGGATGTCTGGTGATCTGTGACTCAAATTGCCTGGTGACAAACGTGTATGCCAATTTCCCCGGGTCTTGCAGGGGGACACCCCTCTGGATGGGTGGCTACTAGGTGATAATGGGTTTCAGCTCCATCGGCGAAGTGGACCTGACTTTGCGCCGCGGAATCGAAAATAGAGCCCCATATGTTATAAGTGGCAGTGCAATAAAAGTAACAAGTATAAATGAACAGATGAGATAATACAGTGTATAAAAAATATAACATGCAAAGTCATATGTGCAGTCTGCAGTATGGCATGGGCTGAGTTCAAATGTTCATCTTGTTGTCGCACAGAAATATACCTTTCCTTACAACAATAGCATTTCTTTTTTCTCCAGGTATACTAAGTTGAATGAATCTCCTGTCAGATGCTCTGAACAGAAGAAACAGCAAGCTTTACTTCTGTGAACTTTATACTTAAGCTTCCCAGAACATAATATCTCTGCAGGAAGAAGAAAAGAAACTTTTATACAAAAGGGAGCATTCATATCTTCTTGTGGCATTTCCGCTGGACATGTTAGAGATAGATCCTTTTTACACTGTGCTTAAACTTGAGCATTTAACCCATCCTGGTCAGTCCTTCCTCTGCGGCAGACCAGGAGCGGTGGGCTGCCAGCCAACAGCGGCACCTGGGGATCCAATTCCTTCCTGTCACCATTGGTCAGGTGGTGATCTTCTTGCATGTTTTTAGTGTTTTTTTTATGGAGGATACCCCAGGTGAACGCGGGGAGTACATGCAAACTCCACACAGAGAGGCCCCTTTCCTCGAGCAACAAGCACCGAAGGCATGTTGGAGGACACGCCCCCAACGCCCATAGTGCAGGCAGGAATCAAACTCGGGACCTTCTAGCTGTGAGGCAACAGTGTTACCATCGTGTCACCCAAGGGAGGATGGAATACAAGTTAATGCAAATAGCGGCTGATTATGCTTTATCACCGCTGCCTGACCGCTGCAACAGACATAATGTGTAAGTCTGAAATTTAACATTTGAATGGCACAGCTGTAAAATCTGCAGCTCTGATCAGACTATACTTCAGTTGAAAAGGTCAGGGAGAGAGAGAGAGAAAGAGAGAGAGAGAGAGAGAGAGAGAGAGAGAGAGAGAGAGAGAGAGAGAGAGAGAGAGAGAGACTGAAATTTAAGGATGCATTATGAAATTACTTTACTGGAGCTCTCCACACAGCAAACAACAAAGTAACAATTACCAGTCTGTTATTTTTCCGCGTAACTTTACCTTCCTGTTTCCCTCTGTGGCTTCCAGATTATTTTTTCTGACATTTACTAACGCATAGCATCTCCAGTCTAGTGCAGTATAGTCGCTTAGGCATGCTACAGTGGCATACAAAAGTTTGGGTACCCTTAGTCAGAATTTCTGTTAATGTGAATATCTAAGCGATTAAAAGATTCCATTAGTTCCAAACAGCATTTGCACCCTGCATGGTCAGTACAGCTTGTAAACGGTCTTGGTAGTCAGCTAAGGGTTCTTTTGGGGTATTTTAATTCTGACAGTCATGGGATGTCTTTCATGCAGTGCTCTTTTGAGGTCTATCCACAGATTCTAGATGATGCTTAGGTCAAGGGACTGTGAGGGCAAAACCTTCAGCTTGAGCCTCTTGAGTTAATCCATTGTGAATTTTGAGGTGTGTTTAGGATAATTATTCTGTTGTAGAGGCCATTCTTGTGATGTTTGCCTCCAGAATTTACTGGTATTTAATTGAATGCATTCCTCCCTCTATCAGTGAAATGTTCCCATTACCACCGGCTGTAACACAAACCCAAAGCATGACCAATCCACCCTTGTGCTTGACAGTTGGATTAGGAGTTCTTTTCATCTAATTCTGCTCCCTTTTTTCTCCAAACATACCTTTGCCTATTGTGGCCAAAAATTTCTATTTTAACTACATCAGTCCACAGGACTTGTTTCTAAAATGTTCTGACACTGAATTTTGTGGTGAGGACACAGGAAAGGTTTTTGTCTGATAACTCATTCATGATGGTCATATTTGTGCTGGTGTTGCTGCAAGGTGGGACAGTGCACCATCCCTCCAGAGTCTTAACAAATCTTCCAAAAGGTCTGTTGCAGTCAAACAGGAGATTTGGTTTGCATTTCTAGCAATCCAACAAGCACTTCTCTTGAAAAGTTTTCTTGGTCTTCCAGACCTGAACTTGACGTCCACTGTTCCTGTGACATTTCCGAATTACATTACAAAAAGAAGAAATGGCTACCTTGCTATCTTCTATTAGCCTTCTCCTGCTTTGTGGGCATCAATTCTTTCAATTTTGAGAGTGTTAAGGCAGCTGCATAGAGGAGCCCATGGCTTGGACAAGGTTTTAGCAGTCAGAGTATTTGTGTCACCTGGCCTTTCGTAACAATGATTGTGAACATGCTGTAGCACCATCAAACTAATCGATCTCAGAGACCTTGGTAAAAGTTATCTGAGAGCTCAAATCTCTTTTGGATGCCAAGTCTCACTCATTTTTATTACGTTGAAATGTTTCATCTTTAATGTTATGCCTTTCGGAAATCAATTCAATTCAATTCAATTTTATTTGTATAGCGCCAAATCACAACAGAAGTTGTCTCAGGACACTTTCCATATAGAGTTGGACCCAACAATTCCCTCATGAGCAAGCACTTGGCGACAGGGAAAAACTTCCTTTTAACAGGCGGAAACCTCACACAGAGCCAGGCTCTGGGTGGGCGGCCATCTGCCTTGACTGTTTGGGTGTGAGAGAGAGAGCAATGCAATCACAGTGACAGTGGATGTAATAATAGTAGTAGCAGTTGCAGTGGATGTCAGGCAGGGCCAAGGCAGAAGACGTAGCTGTAATCCACAATCCAGATTCAGCCACTATCCATGAGAACCTGCAAGATGACAAAGTACAGAGACTCCACGGAAGAAGCTAGTTAGTAATATGCCGTGATAGGACATGAAAGTGTGTAGATGGAGAGGGAGAAAAGGACAGAGGAGCTCGGTGTGTCTTTGATCAGATCATCCTTTACTTGCTTAGCTACTCACATTAGCAGAAATTTTGACCTAGGGTGCCATATAATATTGGGTCTAAATCTTGCAATTGACTGGGCCATACCAACAAATTTATGTTGGACTTCTGTCTCCTATGATCATTCTGCGTTCTCTCAATCATCTACAGCAGTGGTTCCCAACCTGAGGTCGCAGGGAGTGTGCACAATTTTGTCTGCACTGAGGTTGTGAGGTTACCAAAATTATATATGTGAACATTAAATTTCTAAACTCCCAATAACACCCAACTGGATAATCAAAACTATGTATAATCCAATTTAAAACATATTTTTGGTCCACATTTAAATTCCTTAAGCTATTTTTTTTTACTTCTGACCTTCTATTTTTGCAAATAAAAGTTTGCAATTAATCACTTTATTCTTTTAATACATGTATGCAGGTACGAATTGGGGCTGGGGGGGGCCTGGCTTGTCTTGGACACAGACAAGGGGGGCTTCAAGGAAAAAAGGTTGGGAACCACTGATCTACAGGCTTCTCCAAACACTGCGTAGCAAATTTCAAACTAGCGTCAATGTGCCTTTTTTTCTGTAATTCAGTAATGTTTGGGGGTGATCAAATATGTTGCTTAAAATGTTGATTTTTCATCTTTCTGTTTTTAACTTTTGGAGATTAGTCCAGCTAATACTCACTTAACTGTTCACAGTAATAGAAATTTTGACCAGGGGTGCCAAGACTTTAGTAAGCCACCGTTCATAGCAATAACCAAGTCAAATGTGTTTGACTCAATTTTACCTTAAGTCTCCTACTAGTGATGTGGGTTTCAGTTAATTTGGCTTTTCGATGGCCCGACAGCCATTAACTGGTAACTGATTGGTTAATTTTCTAATGAGTGATACTCTGGACTGCATCTCACAGTCCGTCATGTCCTGGAAAATTTCAATGTCCTGGAAAAATGGGAGATGAACACCTGTGCTCGCTCTGAACAGAGACTCCCTGTATTTGTATAGCGCTTTTCTAGTCTGAAGACATCTCAAAGCGCTTTTTCCAATTGAAGACTGCATTCACCCGTTTGCGCACACATTCATATGGTAGCTAAGCCACCTGGTCATTATGAGCATTTTACATTCACACACCGATGGCACAGCATCTGTGGCAGTTTTCAGAAATCAGAAAAGCCTTTATTGCCAAGTATGATTTTACACATATGAGGAATTTGTTTTGGTGAAGTTGGTGCATGACACATCTAGTAAAAAATAAGCTATTAAAGTAGTAAAAAATATAACAATATAAATATATATACACAAGTCTTTTTTTCATCTTTTCAGAAAGAAGTCCAAGCTGAGCGTCAATGTAATGCATAGAGTTATGGCAATGTCAGTATGACAAGATGAGGCAGAGGTGAAGTGTGAAGAGTGTCAGGGGGGATTCCGGGCCTTGTTGGTAAGGCTGAGAGCAGACGGGAAAAAACTGTTCTTGTGGTGTGAGGTTTTGGTCCTGATGAACCGCAGCCTCCTGCCAGAGGGGAGTGTCTCAAAGAGTTTGTGTCCGGGGTGAGAGAGATCAGCCACAATCTTTCCTGCACGCCTCAGGGTCCTGGAGGTGACAGGTCCTGAAGAGACGGGAGATTGCAGTCGATTACCTTATCTGCAGACCGAATGACATGCTGCAGTCTGCCCTTGTCCTCTGCGGTGGCAGCAGCGTACCAGATGGTGATGGAGGAGGGGAGGGGTGGACTCAATGATGGCTGTGTAGAAGTGCACCATCATTGTCTTTGGCAGACTGAATTTCTTCAGCTGCCGTAGGAAGTACATCCTCTGCTCTGCTTTCTTGACGAGGGAGCTGATGTTCGGCTCCCACTTGAGGTCCTGGGAGATGATAGTTCCCAGTAAGCGGAAAGACTCCACAGTGTCAATAGTGGAGAGTGGAGTGCACAGAGGGTGATGGGGGCAGGTGAGGCTGAGTTCTTCCTGTAGTCCACAACTATCTACACTGTCTTTAGAGCGTTGAGCTCTAGGTTGTTCTGGTTACACCAGGTCACCAGATGGTCAAATTCCCACCTTGTCGCCATCAGAGGTGAGTCCGATGAGAGTGGTGTCGTCTGCAAACTTCAGGAGCTTGACGGACTGGTGACTTGAGGTGCAGCTGTTTGTATACAGGGAGAAGAGCAGAGGAGAAAGAACACAGCCCTGGGGGGATCCGGTGCTGATGGTCTTTGCATCTGAGACGTGTTTCCCCAGCTTTACACACTGTTTCCTGTCAGACAGGAAGTCTGTAATCCACCTGCAGGTGGAGTCAGGCACGCTCAGCTGGGAGAGCTTCTCCTGAAACAGAGTTGGGATGATGGTATTAAAGGCAGAGCTGAAATCCACAAACAGGATCCTGGCATAGGTTCCTGCGGAGTCCAGGTGCTGGAGGATCAAGTGGAGGGCCAAGTTGACTGCGTCGTCTACAGACCTGTTGGCTCTGTAGGCAAACTGCAGGGGCTCCAGGAGAGGGTCGGTGATGTCTTTGAGGTGTGAGAGCACAAGGCATTCAAAGGACTTCATGACCACAGAGGTCAGATGACGGGTCTGAAGTTGTTAAGTCCTGTGGTCCTTGACTTTTTTGGGAACTGGGATGATGGTTGAAGACTTTAAGCAGTCTGGCAAGTGACATGTCTCCAGTGAGGTGTTAAAATGTCTGTGAACACTGGAGACAGCTGATCAGCGCAGTGCTTCAAGGTGGATGGGGAGACAGAATCCAGTCCAGCTGCTTTCCGGGGGTTCTGTCTCCTAAGGAGTTTGTTGACCTCCCTCTCATGGATGGAGTCATCACTGAGGTGGGTGGGGAGGGAAAGGGGGGAACCTTTAAGGTGGGCATTGGTGGAGGTGACTGGAGCTGGAGCTGTTGGGAGGTGTCGTGGGGGATGGTTGCTGGACTGTCCCTTTGTCTTTCAAAGCGGGAGTAGAACTCATTCAGGTCGTTGGCTAGGCGTCGGCCGTTGATGGAGTGGGGGGCTTTAGGCTTGTAGTTGGTGATATGTCTGACCCCTTTCCAGACAGATGCAGAGTCGTTAGCTGAGAATTGGTGTTAGAGCTTCTCAGAGTACAGTCATTTAGCCTCTTTCACTGCCTTGCAGAACTTGTACTTCGCCTCTTTGAATCTGTCCTTGTCCCCACTCCTGAAGGCATCTTTCTTTGCCAACCTTGCTGGTCCACTTCCTTATGTCCTCACTACAGGTTTGCAGAGCTTTAGTTTCTGTCTGTACGCAGGAATCAGGTGGACCATGACGTGGTCAGAGTGGGGCAGCATGGGGCACGGCGTGATAAGCATCCCTAACTGTGGTATAACAGTGATCCAGAATATTCTCCTCTCTGGTCGGGCATTTAATAACTGTCTGTATTTAGGGAGTTGGTGGGTGAGGTTATCTTTGTTAAAGTCGCCAAGGACAATAACTAAAGAGTCCAGGTTGGCCCGCTCCACGCACAGTATCTGGTCTGCGAGCATACGCTGTGCGTCCTGCACGATGGCCTGCGGCGGGACGTAAACGCCAACCAGAATGAATGAGGCGAGCTCACGGGGTGAATAAAAAGGCTTACAGTTAATGATAAAAGATTCCATGTCAGGAGAACAGTGCTGCTTGATCACTGTCATGTCATTGCACCAGCCACTGTTGATGTAGAAACAGATTCCTCCACCTTTAGTTTTGCCGGAAAGTTCCGTGTCTCTGTCCACGTGGAGGAGATGGAAGCCAGCCAGCTGCAATGCACAGTCCGGTATTAATCCACAGAGCCACGTCTCCACGAAGCACAAAACCGCAGATGAAGAAAAGTGTTTCTACCCAACAGCAGTTGCAGTTCCTCCGGTTTGTTGGGCAGTGAACACACGTTAGAGAGAAATATTCCCAGTAACGCTGTGCGTAGTCCGCGCTGGCGAAGGGGCACCAGTGCACCAACCCGTTTTCCTCTCCTTTGGCATTTCACTGCGTGAGCAAAGATGAGCGCACCTTTGACCAAAATGTCCAAAATTTCCACTGTTGGGAGCAGAAAATTCAGAAATAAATCCTCTGGTGTTGCTCCCCTGATGTTCATGAGCTCATATCTGGTGAAAGAGCTCCAGGTACCGTTACAAAAAACAGATTTAACACACAAAATAAAACAAAACAACACGTACCAACACTCCGAGGCAGCCGTCCGCGGTGCCATCTTGAAGGAAGATGGGGTTGGGGACTGCTGAAGCCAAGAATCGAGCCACCGACCTTCTGGTAGGAGGACGACCGCTCTACCCGTTGAGACACAGAAATCATATTGATGATTTCTATAATTGGAGAATACAGCATAAAATCACTTATGCTCCTATCTATTTCAATTAACTGTACAGTGCAAGACTGAGTGCAGGAGTGAAAGTGTCAGAACAAATGTAAAAGGATTGTGATCTGTAATAGACAACACACTCTATGTATTCTTATATCTTTGGTCTCTCCTACAGTATCTTTCTAACCATTTTACAGTAAGTCATATCTTCCCTCTATGTTTTAATAATACACTGCACTGTCTAACTTGTCTGGTGAAACCTGTTTTTACTACGCATTACAATCAGACTAGGGTTGGGCTGTCTGTTAAAATTTCCTAATAGACCACTTTCAGCCCAACAACTGGTGTGGCAAAGTTGGCCAAAGCATGGCAAAGTTTCTTAGCTTTTTTTAGTCTGATGAATAAACAAATCGTATACCGTCTGAATTCAAGTTTCTCTCTTGCACTGAACTAAGACCAGCTTAATTGTTTCGTGAACTCATCATAAAACACACTTCATTCAAACTCGAGAGAAATAAAATAAACTGACCAAAAACATCTGTTTTTCCACTCTTCCAACAATAACCAACCTTGTTTGGTCAAGAGAAGCCTTTAATTCACTGATTTAGATGTTGAAATATTCCAGGTCTTTATGCTGTTTTTCCCTGCTGCTTCTCTCTGCCGTTGCTGGCCTTATTGTGCTGCTGGGCTCAATGAACTGAGTCGACTTGAGCGGAGTCTTTTGCTGCACAGTGGCTCTCACTTGTTCCTCAGAGGCAGACCATTAATTTAATAGGCCAGAAAAACCATCTGGAAATGAAATAAGTCAGTCAGTTGCAACTCATTAAAATTGAGGGTAACAAGAGGTGTTGCACTTCTTCTGTAGCATTAATGTTGAATAGGGCTTCTTTTCCATTATGAGGTGTGCATCAGAAAAACCATCACATGACAAGTTAAAGAAGGTGCAGACTGAAGAACATTTTATTGATAGAGTAATAACTTTTTAAAGTGCTCTGCTGTTTGTCAGTTGGCGCAAGACTAACAGCCTCATACGTGCTGAGAGTGCTGGTAGCGATGATCTTTCGTGTCTGAGCATTTTGCTTGAACAAATAGAGGCAACAGTCAATCAGTGTGTGTGCCTCTGACAACAATGGGCAACCACTGAAACTAATGCTGTCTCTGGGGAGACTCCTGCCTTTGTCACATAAACAAATGAATGGAAGAGTACATACATTTTTATGTGCGCACATGCACATATAGTATGTATGCACCAAATACACAGATATTTAAGTAATACTCTATGATACGGGCTGTTGCCATTTGTAATGAAGCTGAACAACTGGGAGAATTATGTGGAAAGCAGCTGCAATCATTCAGTAAGGAATTGGTCTCAGCATATAATTGAAAAAATGCCTTCAATTAAGCTACCACAGGTTACTAGGGTGATTTCATTATCAGTTTTACAGTTTTATAGTCAGTGACTCAGTAAAATCTGATCTGATCAGCACTCGCTTTCTAACCAGCCGTCATAATTCAGAGGAGAGAAGCTCTGAGTTCATCCAGTTCACATTATCACAGTGTATTGCTCATAGTAATAGACTTTATGAGCAGCAGTGAGTGTATAAGGAACTTTTTGAGCCCTGGGTTTTGCTTGTCAGGCTACATAAAGGCTCATAAAGGCTGTTTGGTGGAGCTGGGTGGGGTTGAAAACAGCCTAACAGAGAGCTCTGCAGACACTAGTGCCAACATGCAGTTCAATTCAAATAAAAAAAATTGCCTAAAAATGCAAATGGAACACTAGAGGGTGTTTGGGTGTCTTGGCTGTCTGCTTCAGGCTGAAAAATTGTCGCCAAGTGCTTGCTCATGGGGGAATTGTTGGTTTCTTTGTAGATAAAAGAGCTTGGTCTGTACCAGCTCTATATGGAAAGTGTCCTGAGACAACTTCTGTTGTGATTTGGCGCTATACAAATAAAATTGAATTGAATTGAATTGTTCTCTCACACAACATCTTCACAAACACCAGTACACACTCAGTGTACAAATATCAAATATTCATAACCTGCTGTTGCACATGATGGGTGGTCTACAAAGTGCTCTCATGTTCACGTGTTCTTAAAAATGACATGACATGTTTTTTTTGTTTGTTTGTTTGTTTGTTTTTTTTAATGATAGAAAAAGTCCTGGGCTAGAATCAGACTGGGTACATTACAGACAGAATGCATCTTACCTCCAGGAAGCCCACACATTATGAATTTTAAACATCTGGGGTCATATTCATAGAGCTCCCTAGTACCAAGACTTGCTCTTAGTGATGAAATTGTAAACAAATTCTGAGAATTATGAGGTTTTTCTAAGAATTCCCAAGGTTTACAAAGTTATTCACAGAGCATCTTGGACTTTAAGAAGTAAAACTATGAGGAGAAGGGAGGAAGACTTTTAAGAGGCCTGTTTCTTAAGAAGTGGAGAAAATGACGAACAGAGAAAGGGAAAGGAGGAATGTTCTCCAAACACTGAATGACAGTGAATAAATGAAACACTACAGATTAGACTGGGCAGGGATAATATTTGTGGTCAGTCTCATTAGAGATGCACTGAAACGGAAGAGGGCCAACCACACCCTCTCACTAGATTATATATAGACATAGGGCTCTATTTTCGACTCTGCCGCCGGCACGGCGCATACTGCGCCAGCGGTGCAAGTGGATTTTTGTAAACCGGCGGAGTCGTGCGCTCACGTCACCAACACCTCACAGTCAGGTTTCCACAGTGTCTGGCATTTGACTGCGATCAATTATTAGCAACAGCCGCAATTCAATGCAACTATCTGAGTCAGCGCATACAGTCAGACCTAAATTTATATATTTTGATCCGCATCTCATCTGACCACATCGAAAGCGCGTCCGGCACGCGTAATGTTCACTCAACCTGACCGAATGTCACAGATGAAACAGGGATGTCTGGTGATCTGTGACTCAGATTGCCTGGTGACAAACGTTTATGCCACTTTCCCCGGGTTGGCACATGCCTCGCTCATCGTGGCGAATTCTAGCATCCCTACAATCTTTCAGGGGGACACCCCTCTGGATGGGTGGCTGCTAGGTGATAACGGCTATCCACTGAAAATGTGGTTGATGACGCCATATATCACACCGTCAACAAGACGGCAGCGTGGTTTTAACGGTGTTTTCAGCAGTGCTCGGTCAGTCATCGAACGCACACTGCGTTCAATAATTAGCAACAGCGACGATTCAGTGCGGCTATCTGAGTCAGCACATACAGTCAGACCTATATTTTGATCAGCATCTCATCTGACGACATCGCAAGCATGTTCGGCACATGTAATGGTCACTCACCCTGACCGAATGTACACAGGTGAAACAGGGATGTGAACTAATTGGGCAACATCGCTGTACTAACCAGAAACAGCCGTGGCATCCTACAGAGCATATATACTGCATCTATCTCAGAGCACTCGAGAGACAGAGAGAGACAGACACATGGAAAAAATGTAAGTGATGATTGTTGTCTGCTATTACCCACGTCATTTCATTCCAAATACAAATGTAATCATTGTAATGCTTAACGTTATCTACAAAGATGGAGTACATCATTGCTTTGAGGAGGATGAGGAGGAGGCCGAGGATTTACCATCTAAGGACCTCATACTTAGACATCAGAATCAGAATCAGAAATCCTTTATTTATTCCCGAGGGGAAATTGTTTTTGTTGCAGTGCTCCTTACAAGAATAGAGTTAGAATAAAACTAGAAAAGAAAGAAAAGAGGGAGAACTATATATATAAAAAGCAAATATAAAAACAAAATATTTTTATTGAGAATATATATATATATAAACAAAATATACCACAAAATATAGAAAAGAATATAAAACATATATCGTCAGTGACGTCAGTCTCCTGGAAACTTGCCATGTGCCTGGCCAGCAGTGTATTTAAAGGTGAGGCGAGGAGCTGCTGTGATTGGTGAAGATTTGACTCGGCTGTGCCAAACCCACTCCACGCCTTCTCCCCTCCCTGTTTCCGAGTTGCACCTGGGTGGGACTGAAATGAGAAGGAGGAGGAGATGTGCCGGCGGCGCAGCTCACGAAAATACCGAAGTCTGCGCCGCCACGCCCCATCGGCGCAGCGGACCTGACTTTTGCTGACTTTGCGCTTTCCGCCGGTGGCGGAGTCGAAAATAGAGCCCATGGCTTTCAACTGCATGTGATGTCCATTCAGTGCATTTTATTGACAATTTCAACTTTTTCTGGGACCGCAGACATTTTTTCAAAGGAGACGGACTTTCCCTAAACAAGTCAGGAGTAAAACTTTTTGCCTCCAACCTATCTTTCTTCCTGCGTCACACTGTTCCCACTCCCAAGGACAAGAGACAAGAGGAATCCAAACAAAAGCAGCAAACACCAAAACATGAAGGAGAACCAACTCTCCCCCGGCCTGTATGCTCTAACCATGAGGGTTGCCAGAGCAAAAAAAAGGGGATGCCTCATGTCCTCCACCAGAGGCCACTGCTCGTGAGGATTCACCAACTCCAACCACCAAAACTCCACCTAGGTCACCATCTCCAACCACTAAAACTCCACCTAGGTTACCATCTCCAACTGCCCAAACTCCATCTAGCTCATCATCTTCACTGGATATCCCATCACTCCACTCCCCGCTGCTGGAGTTTACCGACCAAATGAACAAACTTGTCAGCGCTGGTATCAAGCTTACTCCTCGCCCATCTGGGATCCTGTCCCCCCAAATTCCACCCCGCTCCCTACAACCACCCTGTCCCCCTCCTCCACCACCACAGCGCCGACGGGCACCACCTCCACCCCTTCCACGGCTTGATCTGAACCTACTCTAGTCCCCTTGTAAGAGCCCGCACAGCCACCTATTTGTGTTGGTAACTGATGTGTTCTGGGTCCAGCTTTTAAGGCAAATGTTATGCCTGACTTTTCCAAGGAAAAGCCAGGGCCCATTGTGCCGGAAGCTTCATTGATTCATGTCTCAATAGGTAGGAGGAGAAGATCGGTCCATCTCTCCAGAAACATCACATCATCAAATTTAACGTGTATTCCATGTCAGCCACAGTATGTTCTAAAACATGGGGATGTTTGACTTTTTAGCACATTTAAGTTAGCTCTTTTAAATGTTAGGTCTTTGGCAGGCAAATTATTCATAATCAATGACTTTATCATCAAGCACAAGCTTGATTTTATGTTTTTAACTGAAACTTGGTTAGGACAAGATAACGGTGTAGCAGTTCTCAATGAGTCAGCCCCTCCGAATTTCAGTTTCATAAGTGAAGTAAGAATGCATAAGAGAGGTCTGTCTGTCATTTGTATTGATTTTGTTGTGTTAGTGGGTGACTTCAACATTCATGTTCATAATCTCAAAGATGGGTGTGCTAAAGAACTTTTAAACATCCTGGATCATTTTGGCCTATGTCAGCACGTAACACATTCAAAGGGCATACTGTATATTAGATTTGGTTATCTCCAAAGGGCTTAATATCTCTGAGGTTGTGGTGACGGATTTTGCTCTTTCTGATCATTACTGTGTGTCATTTAAAATGGCCACACCTGCTATTCTTAACAAAAGTGGAACAGAGGTAATCAAAAAACGTTATATTAATGATAACACCTGTGCAGTCTTCACTCAGTCTTTTACACCATCACCAACACTGCCCTCAGCTTCAACCTTGTAAATAGTTTCAGTGCTAAAGTTATGACTATTATTGACTCCATTGCCCCAATTAAGACCAAAGTTTTGTCAGGAAGGTAAAAGGCACCTTGAAGAAACACCACACTGGTCAAAGTCCAGAAAAGAGTGTAGACAGGCAGAGCGCAGGTGGCGAAAAACCAAACTCCAGGTTCATTATGAAATTTACAAAAACAGTCTCCACACCTATAACCATGAACTAAAGAAGGCAAGGCAAGCATTCTTCTCAGAGATTATCAACAGAAACTGTAATAATGCCCGCACTTTGTTTTCTGTTGTGGATAGACTGACAAACCCCACAGCATCAGTCCCTCCTGAGCTGCTATCCAACAAGTCATGCAATGATTTTGCAGCCTTTTTTGCAGATAAAATTTCAAGGATAAGACAGTGTGCAGCTCCAACTCAGGCAAAATGATAAATCCATCTGTGCCTTACTGTTCCCCAGTTAATCTAGCACATTTCAAACTTCTAGATCATACAAGGCTGACAGAACCTGTATCACAGTTAAAATCCACAACATGCTGCCTTGATACTCTGCAAACAAACTTTTTAAAAAATGTTTTTAATTGCATAGCTCCAGATGTGTTGCAGATAATAAATAATTCTCTTCAGTCTGGTCAGTTTCCCCAGGCCTTTGAAACTGCAGTAATAAAACCTCTCCTAAAAAAGACTAATCTGGATGCTTCAGTAATAAGTAACTACAGGCCAATATCGAATCTTCTAGGAAAAATTATTGGAAAGGTTGTTTTTCAACAAACGCATGCTTTCATGATGCAGACCAATCTTTTTAATGCATTTCAGTCTGGATTTCGTCCACACCACAGCACTGAGACTGTACTTATCAAAGTTTTAAATGACATACATCTGAATAATGATGGTTCCAAAACCTCAGTCTTAGTATTATTAGATCTCAGTGCTGCCTTTGATACAGTTGATCATGACATACTTCTTGACAGACTGGAAAAGTGGATGGGACTTACTGGCACTGTACTACACTGGTTCAAATCCTATCTACAAGATAGAGACTACTTTGTATAAATTGATGAGCATGTGTCTGAACGAAAAAAGATGATGTGTGGGGTGCCACAATGGTCCATTCTTGGACCACTTCTTTTCAATATCTACATGTTGCCCCTAGCTCAGATTATGGAGCATCATAATATTTCTTATCATACCTACGCAGATGATACACAACTTTATATTTCTGTGTCGTCACATGACTACAGTCCCTTACTTTCACTGAGTGAGTGTATTCATCAAATCAATGAGTGGATGTGCCAGAATTTTCTTCAGCTTAATGCAGATACGACAGAAGTGATTGTATTTGGCCCCAAAAATGAAAGGTCAAAGATCAGTGCTCACCTTAACTCCATGTCACTGACAGCAACAGATAAAGCCAGAAATCTTGGTGTAATTATTGATTCTGACGTGAATTTTAACAACCATTTAAAGCTGATTTCCAAATCAGCCTACTAACACCTGAAAAATATAACCAGAATCAAGGGATGTCTGTCCAAAGAAGACATGGAAAAACTTGTTCATGCATTCATTTTCAGCAGGTTGGACTATTGCAATGCAGTTTTTACTGGCCTAAACAAAAAATCAATTAGGTAACTACAGCTGATTCAAAATGCTGCTGCACGAGTCCTTACAAACACCAGAAAAATGGACCATATCACACCAGTCCTCAGGTCACTACATTGGCTTCCTGTGAGTCAAAGCAGAGGGGAACCCTCTGGGCCTTCAAGGTGTTCAGTGAAGGCCTAATAAAAAATACTGAAAGAATTTTTGTACTCCTAAATAATTATTTTATTTTATTTTGTTTTGTTTTTATTTATTTATTTTACTCACTGAAATCATAGCAATGAGTTCTATATTATTTTTAGAAACTTGTCCTGGCAAACAGTGGGTTAATATAACAAAATCGAAAATGGACCAATCACAATTTTCCTTTCAATGGTATCTGGGTAAATTAGTGACACCTTCTGGCAGGCAGGGCCTTCAGTAACTACAACGAATGCCTGTGTAACTCAAGCGAATGTGGACACAATTTGACAATGACAGCTGTCTTAGCCAATCATATTTTGTTAAGTTGTGGGCGGGATAATTTCCTATCATCTTCCGGGGATTCGCGAATACTTAATGGATAAGTGCCTAGTTGTAGTTGTGAGTGAGTGAGGAGAAAAGAGAAGATCGAGTTGGTAGAACATGAAGAGAAATGGTGGAAATTAATGGAGAAGACTGTGTGGTTGCTGGATTAATTGAAACTCCATTTTCAAGGCTGTCTTTTCAAGAAAAACTTGAAATTATCCAAAAAGGTCGACCATCACCCAGTTTGCCAGGATTAGTGCAAGCTAGCAAGAGTGCAGAGGCTGAGAGAGAGGGGGAGGAGAGAGAGAGGGAGAGAGCACAGCGGTCTGCCGGCGCACCGAGCATCAGCTTGTGAGATGAAAGCAGTTATTATTGCACGTTAATATGTATAATAGCAAACATGCAAACACATTTATTGAGCACAAAATAAATTTATGTTCGCTAAAATTAATTTATTTTTGGCTTGAGTTTAATTTCTTTTCAAAATATCATTTATGTGCTTGCAAAATATATTTTTCTGTGCTCAAAATCTGACGTTACTCCCTCAGGATAAAGGCACAAATATTTATTTTTTTGTTTGTAGGCTTGGTTGAACTGAGAGTTTGTGTTCATGAGACAGTACACACAATGTTCACTGTTTAAATTGAATGGCCTGTGTACTGTAGGAGTCAAGTCAGTTTTTGTCATTATCATGTTGATTTGTGACATTTACAGTATCTGGCTGAGTAGAGGTCTGTGTGTGTGTGAGAGAGAGAGAGAGAGAGAGAGAGAGAGAGAGAGAGAGAGAGAGAGAGAGTGAGAGGAAGAGATGGGCCAGTTCATATGTGCCTATGTGTATGATGTGGCTCTTTGCAGTAACACAGTAAAAACTGTGGCTCTTTGTCTCTGACTGGTTGGCCACTCCTGCTCTACATCTTTGCTTCACCTGCCATGATGAGGAAACAGAATTGTCTTTGTTAACTGCTTCATGGCACAAGTTGCTGGTGTTGATTTTGTTGGTCTCATTGTGAGCATAGTGACTGATTTTAAGTTGATTTTTTTAAATTTTATATCTTTTTTTTTATTGTTTGAAGTTATGTTAGGTATTGCAGTGTTCAGGCACATGATAAATTTGTAATCCTGCAAAACTATCAATATACTGAACTTCCATGTCACATGATTCTGGCTATTGTTTTTATTTCTTTGTTTGATTGTTTATTGCCACATGTGGTCCCATGGTCCTACTGAAGGCCCAGTGGCTGGGGCCACAGTTCGCCACTGAGTCAAAGAATATACTTTAAAATCTTACTGTTGGTCTACAAAGCATTAAATGGTCTAGGACCAAAATATATTCTAGATTTATTAACTCCATATGAAGTATCCAGACCTCTCAGGTCATCAGGGACAGGTCTGTTGTGTGTTCCCAGAATGAGAACTGAACAAAGTGAAGCAGCTTTCAGTTATTATGCTCCTCACCTGTGGAACATTCTCCCTGCACACCTGAGGTCTGCACCGTCAGCTCATTTAAATCAGGGTTGAAAACATTATTGTTTGCTACAGCTTTTACTTACTTAGTAAATATATTTGCTCAATGATTTTAATAATTCTAAATGCTTAATTATTGCCTTTTACTGGCTTCTGTTTTTGATTTTCCTTTAATTGTATTTTATTTTTGTTTTTCTATTCTCTTTCTTTCTTTCTTTCTTTGAAATGTATGATTTTAATGTATTTTTATGCTTCTGTAAAGCACTTTGAATTGCCTAGTGTATGAATTGTGCTATACAAGTAAATTTGCCTTGCCTTGCCTAAATGCCCGACCAGAGAGGAGAATATTCTGGATCACTGTTACACCACTGTTAGGGATGTTTATCACGCTGTCCCGTGCTGCACTGGGCCACTCTGTCCATGTCATGGTCCACCTGATTCCTGCGTACAGGCAGAAACTAAAGCACTGCAAACCTGTAGTGAGGACATCAAGGAAGTGGACCAGTGAGGCTGTGGAGGATCTCCAGGCGTGTTTGGACTCTATTGACTGGGATGTGTTCAGGACTGCTACCAACAGTCTGGATGAGTACACGGAGGCTGTGACATCCTACATCAGCTTCTGTGAGGACTACTGTGTTCCATCACACAGCAGGGTGAGTTAAAACAATGACAAACCCTGGTTCACAGCCAAACTCAGAGAGCTAAGGTTGGCAAAGGAAGAGGTCTTCAGGAGTAGGGGCAAAGACAGATTCAAAGAGGCGAAGTACAAGTTTAGCAAGGCAGTGAAAGAGGCTAAATGACTGTACTCTGAGAAGCTCCAACACCAGTTCTCAGCTAACGACTCTATGTCGTACGTATGTATGTACGTGCTGAGGTAAGCGTATCGTCTCACTTCCTGTTTCTGGTTGCTGCTTTACGAGTAGTGTGCGTTTGTCGCTCTTGTTCCTCTGAGTGTAATTTGCTCTGTGTTTTGTTACAGCGGCCTTTTATCCGCGCTCTAGAGTAACATTAGTTCTGCTCAAGCACCCATAAGTCTGTTTATTTAGCGACCGTCAATTTTATTTGTCTACGCGCTTGTCTGCTCTGCTAGCTATACCAACTTAGCCTAGCAGCTAGCGATGGCTTCTCTCTGTCCCTCTCCAGCTCTCTCCTGCTTGGTGTGTCACATGTTTAGCTACTCCTCTGCCTCCTTTAGTGATACTGGTACGTGTAATAAATGTAGTTTATTTGGTGAGTTGGAGGCGAGGCTTAGTGAATTGGAAGCTCGGCTCCGCACCATGGAAACAAAACCATTAGCTATAGTTAGCCAGGCCCCCGTAGTCGGTGCGGACCGACCAAGTGCAGCTCCGGCTAGCCGTCCCTCGACAGCTCCCGAGCAGCCGGGAAACCAGGGAGGCTGGGTGACTGTTCGAAGGAAGCATAGTCCCAAGCTGAAGCCCACGGGTCGCCACCAACCGCTTCATGTTTCTAACAGGTTCTCCCCACTCGGCGACACACCCGCTGAGAAACCAACTCTGATTATTGGCAGCTCCATTTTGAGAAATGTGAAGTTAGCGACACCAGCGACCATAGTCAAATGCCTGCCGGGGGCCAGAGCGGGCGACGTCGAATCAAATTTGAAACTGCTGGCTAAGGATAAGCGTAAATACCGTAAGATTGTTATTCACGTCGGCGGTAATGACACCCGGTTACGCCAATCGGAGGTCACTAAAATTAATGTGGAATCGGTGTGTACATATGCTAAAACGATGTCAGACTCCGTAGTTTTCTCTGGACCCCTGCCAAATCTGACCAGTGATGATATGTTTAGCCGCATGTCATCGTTCAATCGCTGGCTGTCGAGGTGGTGTCCAGCAAACGGTGTGGGCTTCATTGATAATTGGCAGACTTTCTGGGGAAGACCTGGTCTGATTAGGAGAGACGGCATCCATCCCACTTTGGAGGGAGCAGCTCTCATCTCTAGAAATCTGACCGATTTTATTTATGAACCTAACCCCTGACAACTCAGAGTTGAGACCAGGAGGCAGAGCTGCAGTCCTACACGCTTCTCTGCGCCTCCATTAGAGCAGTTACCCACCCAACACTCCATAGAGACTGTGTCTGCCCCCCGACCACGTAAACTAAGTAAACCAAAAGTACAGAGAAGAGGAGTTAAACATAAGAATCTAATTAAAATTAGAACAACCTCTGCAATAGTACAACAAGATAGGAGAATTAAATGTGGACTCCTTAACATCAGATCTCTGTCCTCTAAAGCTGTTCTAGTAAATGAGTTCATATCAGACCATAATGTTGATTTATTTTGTCTGACTGAAACCTGGCTGTGTCCTGAAGAGTATGTGAGCCTAAATGAAGCTACTCCTCCGAGCCATATTAATACCCACATTCCTCGAGGCAGCGGCAGAGGAGGTGGAGTTGCAGCCATTTTTGACTCAAGCCTTTTGATCAACCCTAAACCTAAACTTGACTATAACTCATTTGAAAGCCTTGTTCTCACTCTTTCTCATGAGAAATGGAAAACAGTGCAGCCACTTTTATTTGTTGTAGTATACCGCTCTCCTGGTCCTTACTCCGAATTTATAGCTGAGTTCTCGGAGTTTCTATCAAGTTTAGTTCTTGAAGCAGATAAAGTAATTATTGTAGGTGACTTTAATGTACATGTCGACATTGATAATGACAGCCTTAGCACTGCGTTTATCTCAGTATTAGACTCAGTTGGCTTCCGCCAGAATGTACATGAACCGACTCACTGTTTTAACCACACCCTCGACCTTGTTCTGACATATGGCATTGAAATCGAAGACTTAATAGTCTCCTCACAGAATCCTCTTTTATTAGACCATCATTTAATAACTTTCGAATTCATATTACCAGACTACCAGCCAGTAGGCAAAAATTCTTATACCAGACTCCTGTCTGATAGTGCTGTAGCTAAATTTAAGGATATGATCCCATCAGTATTTAATTCAATGCCATGTCTCAATACAACAGAGGAGTCTTATGCTAACGTTAGTCCCTCCCAGATTGACTTCCTGGTTGATAGTGCTACAGGATCGTTGCGTATGACACTTGACTCTGTTGCTCCCCTAAAAAAGAAGATAATTAAACAGAGGAGGTTAGCTCCATGGTATACTCCTCAAACCCGCAAATTAAAGCAAACTTCACGGAAAATAGAAAGGAAATGGCGTTCTACCAATTTGGAAGAATTTCGGTCCGCCTGGCAAGACAGTCTTAAAATATACAGGAAAGCCCTCCGCAGTGCCAGGGCAGCCTATTACTCTGCACTAATAGAGGAAAATAAGAACAATCCCAGGTTTCTCTTCAGCACTGTAGCCAGGCTGACAGAGAGCCATAATTCTGTTGAACCATGTATTCCTTTAGCTCTGAACAGTAATGACTTCATGAGCTTCTTTAATGATAAAATTCTAACTATTAGAGACAGAATTCATCGACTCCTGCCGTTAACAGGTACTGTTTTGTCTTCAAACGCAGAAATGGTAGAAACTGTTACTCAGTCTGTCGCAGTTTTAGACTGTTTTACTCCTGTTGACCTTCACCAACTAATTTCAATAATTTCATCAGCAAAATCATCTACCTGTATTTTAGATCCAATCCCGACTAAGCTGTTTAAAGAAGTATTACCTCTAATTGACTCTTCAGTTTTAGACATGATCAATCTGTCTTTATCAACAGGCTACGTACCACAGTCCTTTAAAGTAGCTGTGATAAAACCGCTCCTTAAAAAGCCTACTCTTGATCCAGGGGTTTTAGCCAACTATAGGCCGATATCCAACCTTCCCTTTCTCTCAAAAACTCTTGAGAAAGCAGTTGCCAATCAGCTGTGCGACTTTCTAAACAATAATAGTTTATTCGAGGATTTCCAGTCAGGATTTAGAGTGCATCATAGCACAGAGACAGCACTGGTTAAAGTTACAAATGACCTTCTAATTGCATCTGATAAAGGATTTGTCTCTGTACTAGTCTTACTGGATCTTAGTGCTGCATTTGACACCATTGACCATGGCATCCTATTGCAGACACTGGAACATTTCATTGGCATTAAGGGAACTGCGCTAAGCTGGTTTAAATCCTACTTGTCAGATCGCTCTCAGTTTGTACGCGTTAATGACGACTCCTCTGTGCTCACTAAAGTCAGCTATGGAGTTCCGCAGGGTTCTGTGCTTGGACCAATTCTATTCACCTTATATATGCTTCCTTTAGGTAAGATTATCAGGAAGCACTCAATAAATTTTCATTGCTATGCAGATGATACCCAGCTATATTTATCAATGAAACCGGAAGAAACCAGTCAGTTAACTAGACTACAAGCATGTCTTCATGACATAAAGACCTGGATGACCTGCAATTTTCTGATGCTAAACTCGGACAAAACTGAAGTTATAGTAGTAGGCCCTAAACATCTTAGAAAGTCACTTTCTGATGACATAGCAGTTATGGATGGCATTGCGCTGGCCTCTAGCACCACTGTAAAGAATCTGGGAGTTATCTTTGACCAAGACATGTCCTTTCACTCCCATGTAAAACAAATTTCAAGGACTGCCTTTTTTCACCTACGTAATATCGCAAAAATCAGGCATATTTTGTCTCAAAATGATGCAGAAAAACTAGTCCATGCATTCGTAACTTCCAGGCTGGATTATTGCAATTCTTTACTATCAGGCTGCCCAAATCCGTTGCTGAATATTCTCCAGTTGCTCCAGAACGCTGCAGCACGTGTTCTGACAAAAACCAGGAAGTGAGATCATATTTCTCCAATACTCGCCACTTTGCGCTGGCTCCCTGTAAAGTTTAGAATAGAGTTTAAAATTCTCCTCCTTACTTACAAAGTCATAAATGGCCAGGCACCTTCTTATCTTAAAGAGCTCATAGTACCTTATTGCCCTACTCGAGCACTGCGTTCCCAGAATGCAGGTCTACTTATGGTTCCTAAAGTCTCAAAAAGCAGAACAGGAGTCAGAGCATTTAGCTATCAAGCTCCTCTCCTGTGGAACCATCTTCCAGTCTTTGTCCGGGAGGCAGACACTGTCTCTACATTTAAGAGTAGGCTTAAAACTTTCCTTTTTGATAAAGCTTATAGTTAGGGCTGGCTCAGGCTTGTCCTGGACCAGCCCCTAGTTATGCTGCTATAGGATTAGACTGTCGGGGGACATCCAAAGATACACCAAGCTCCTCTGTCCTTCTGTCCCTCTCCATCCGCACGCTCTCATGTCCTACCACGGCGTGTTACTAACTTAGCTCCTTCCCCGGAGTCTCTGTGCTTTGTCGTCTTGCAGGTTCCCATGGACAGTGGCTGAATCTGGATTGTGGATTTCAGCTGCATCTCCTGCCTTGGCCCTGCCTGACATCCACTGCAACTGCTACTGCTGTTATTACATCCACTGTCACTGTTACTGTAACTGCATGTCTGTCTCTCTGTCTCTGTCTCTCTGTCTCTCTCTCTCTCTCTCTCTGACTGCATTTCTGTCTGTCTGTCTGTCTGTCTGTCTGTCTGTCTGTCTGTCTGTCTGTCTGTCTCACTCTCCCTCTCTTGCTCTTCCTCTCTCACCCAACCGGTCGAGGCAGATGGCTGCCCACCCAGAGTCTGGTTCTGCTCGAGGTTTCTGCCTGTTAAAAGGAAGTTTTTCCTCGCCACTGTCGCCAAGTGCTTGCTCATGGGGGAATTGTTGGTTTCTTTGTAGATAAAAGAGCTTGGTCTGTACCAGCTCTATATGGAAAGTGTCCTGAGACAACTTCTGTTGTGATTTGGCGCTATACAAATAAAATTGAATTGAATTGAATTGAATTATGTCTGTCTGGAAAGGGCTTAGGCAGATCACCAACTACAAGCCTAAAGCCTCCCACTCCATCAATGACCGATGCCTAGCCAATGACCTGAACAAGTTCTACTGCCGCTTTGAAAGACAAAGGGACAGTCCAGCAACCATCCTCCACGACACCTCCCAACAGCTCCAGCTCCAGTCACCTCCACCAATGCCCACCTCCATGAGAGGGACGTCAACAAACTCTTCAGGAGACAGAACCCCCGGAAAGCAGCCGGACCAGATTCTGTCTCCCCATCCGCCTTGAAGCACTGTGCTGGTCAGCTGTCTCCAGTGTTCACAGACATTTTCAACACCTCACTGGAGACATGTCACGTGCCAGCCTGTTTCAAGTCTTCAACCATCATCCCAGTTCCCAAAAAGCCAAAGACCACAGGACTTAACGACTTCAGACCCATCGCCCTGACCTCTGTGGCCATGAAAAAAAAAAACAGACTGTGTATATATATATTTATATTGTTATATTTTCTACTTTTTAATAGCCTATTTCTAGAAGATTTGTCATGCACCAACCAAAACAAATTCCTGGTATGTGTAAAATCGTACTTGGCAATAAAGCTTTTTCTGTTTCTGATTGTGATTTTGATTCAGATGAATCAGAAATCAGAGCAGACAGATCCAAACATATAAAGAGTGAGACAAGACAACAGTTAGATGAACTGTCTTCAGATAGTAAGACATAGATAAGATTATTATTAGAACCATTATAAAATTAATGCTCCTGCCATAATGGGGTATAAACTATACAGATTAACTCATGATTTTTATTATTTGTTTTAGTTTTGTAACCGACCCAAACAATTGAACAGCCATAGGTACATGCTCTGTCAGTTCACTGCAAGCAATACATATCAAAATATCAGTAACTGTAATTAGAAAATTAAGATCGCTTTGTTCACAGCACACAGCACTTACATCACAACCAGTGTAACAAATGTGACCAAATGTTATAAGTTCAAATGAGAATAGAACTGTTCAGAGTCTGCTTCTTTTTTTTGTTTCCTCTCTGTAAGAAGCACGCCCTCCCCAGCTGCGTTGCCGAAAGCAGACAGAGAAATGCTGAAGTGCAGAATGTGGTAATGTAGAGAGAAAACTTCAAGCTGTGGTCAACCCACTGTTTCCTCACAACCACGATGCAGAACTCTGAGATAAAGACAGGACAGGGCTTAGTGCGGACCTTCTGATGGGGGGCATCCTTGGGATCACAGATGCACCACTTGTACAGTTAGGCCCAAAAATATTTGGACAGTGACATGTTTTGTTATTTTAGCTTTTTACGAAAACATATTCAGGATACAATTATATAATCAATATGGGCTTAAAGTGCAGACTCTCAGCTGTAATTTGAGAGTATTCACATCCAAATTGCAGTAAGGGTTTAGGAATACAGCTCATTAATATGTAGCCGCCTCTTTTTCAAGGGACCAAAAGTAATTGGACAACTGACTCAGAAGGATGCAAAAAAAAAAAGCAACAAGGCTGCATGGGCTCTTCCCTCATTAACCTGTCATCAATTAAGCAGTTAAAAGGTCTGGAGTTGATTCCAGGTGTGGCGTTTGCATTTGGAAGCTGTTGCTGTGAACACACAACATGCGGTCAAAGGAGCTCTCAGTGGAGGTGAAAGAGACCATCCTGAGGCTGAAAAAAAAGAAGAAATTCTGTAAAACATGGTGGAGGCAGTGTAATGGCATGGGCATGCATGGCTTCCAATGGCACTGGGTCACTTGTGTTTATTGATTATGTGACAAAAGACAGAAGCAGCCGGATGAATTCTGAAGTGTATAGCGATATACTTTCTGCTCAGATTCAGCCAAATGCAGCAAAGTTGATTGGACGGTGCTTCACAGTACAGATGGACAATGATCCAAAACATTCTGCAAAAGCAACCCAGGAGTTTTTTAAAGCAAAGAAGTGGAATATTCTGCAATGGCATAGTCAATCACCAGATCTCAACCCAATCGAGCATGCATTTCACTTGCTCAAGACAAAACTTAAGGCAGAAAGACCCACAAACAAGCAACAACTGAAGACAGCTGCAGTAAAGGCCTGGCAAAGCAGCACAAAGGAGGAAACCCAGCGTTTGGTGATATCCATGGGTTCCAGACTTCAGGCAGTCATTGCCTGCAAAGGATTCTCAACAAAATATTGAAAAGTAACATTTTACTTAGGGTTATGTTTATTTGTCCAATTACTTTTGAGCCTCTGAAATGAGGAGTGTTTGTATAAAAATAGCTACAATTCCTACATGTTTAATCACATTTTTTTTTTCAACCCCTTGAATTAAATTATTATCAGATTTGAAATGAATTAATTGTTTCATTTCAAATCTGATGTGGTGGCATGCAGAGCCCAAATCATGAAGATTGTGTCACTATCACTATACAAATATTTCTGGGCCTAACTGTATATACACAATATGCATTACACTTTGGGTTTTGATTATAATATGGAGGTATCTACTGGTAGTAGCCAACTGTGAAAGAAAAAGGCTTACAAAATACTATTCTGTGCCCTCACAATAATTAAAGCAATCCCTTCAGAGTAGAGTAAGGCCAATGTTTAAATTGCCACCCAAGAGACATTAGCTGCTGTCAACTTCTTAAGCTAAATTTGTAGGCAAGAGGTCAAGGGAATCATACCTACTACTGAATGTTAATCATGACACTACATTGTGAAACTTTAGGTCAGAGCAGAGGGATTATTAACAGTCAATGCTGTGCATGTCATGTTCAAAATCAGATTAACACAATGAGTTAATTAACCAGTCTAGAAACTACATAAATGAAGGTTTGTGTTTTAATACACTGTGTCCTGCCCACTCATACTCTTTCACCACTTTATAGAGGTAGGATGTCTATGTGCCGATGCATAACAACTTGCAATATAACACCTTAAAATTGTAAAGTCTGGTTTTTGTCCAACATGGACAAGAGGTGTTGACCAAAAATTTAAATTTGATTGATTACATTTTCATGGAAATTGTCCCACTCCATCTGCAGAGGAAGTGTGATTGTGGAATACTTTCAAAATCTCTACAACAGCAACCAGTACAATCAGACAAGTCATATTTGACTTACTTGATCCTGCGCAAATAACTATTGGCTCTTTTGTCAGGTGGGAAACATCTTGGTTAGAATCAAAACATGAGAAATTGTATGATACAACCAAACTGGAACTAAAACCAATTGACTTTCTACTTAAGATATTGAAGCAAAACCTGAAATGTAGATCATATAATGTTGGTTATTTGTTTGTGATCATATTGGTTGATGCTTTGGGGGTTTGGGTGTGTTTTGCACATGTGATGCTGTTATTTATAGGAGGGTGTCACTCTTTAATTACCAAAATGAGACCATTAAATCAAGAGTCTTCTCTCATCTCTTTTCTCATTTTCAGCCTCACTGTGTGCTGCTGGCATCCAAAGAGAACTCTGCTCCAGTTAAATTGGGGGGTTTTGGAGTAGCCATCCAGCTGGGAGAATCAGGACTGGTGGCAGGAGGTACAATAAACACAACCATACATACTGTTTTTTGAAAAAAATATCTGAAGACCGATTGAGAGGGGGACATCAAAGCGGGAGGAGGGGTAAATCTTTGGTAATTTAAATCATCGTTCCAGATGACATTGACATGGACATTCAGCAGAAGAAGGTAGAGTAAGGGGGGGGGGGGGGGGGAGGGGGGGGGGCAAAGATGCTGTGTTACATGAATTTGAGACACAAATCGTACAGAAACACATACCGATATAATTCAGTATGACTTCCACTTCCCTCATTATTGCTGATGTCCATTGCTAATAAACATCCATAAAGATGTTTATCATAGTAAAAAGACACTCCAGAGCTTGCCTGAGAATCATCAGGTACTGAAGTTGTCTTCAGTATCAAAGTAATCCAGTGATAGTTGTCTGTACATCCATGGGTACACTGTAAATAGGAACTGCTAATAGCTAATTTGACATACTTGATGATTTGCCCAAATGTAAACAAATTTGGGCAAGAAAAAAAAAACACTGGCTGATAAGAGAATAGTAGTACCAACCTATAGCTGTCGTTACAACAGCACACTGGGTTAGGTATGACTGAGAATGTCATACTGTAATTTTTTCCCCTTTAGCATTAGCTATTGAATGTTAGCATTATATCAAATCAAATCAAATCAAATCAAACTTTATTTATATAGCACTTTTCATACATAATAAAATGTAACACAAAGTGCTTCACAGGATTTAAAAACAATAGAAATCAAAATAAAGCAACAATAAAAACCCATCCCTCCCACCCTCCGTATGTACAAGCACCCATGTGTTTTAGTTCTTACTTTTGGTATGGTTAAGAGGCCGGAGCCGGAGGACCTCAGGGTCCGCGAGGGTTGATATGGTAAAAGAAGGTCAGATAAATAAGAAGGCCCGAGACCGTTAAGACATTTGAAAACTAATAAAAGAACCTTAAAATCTATCCTGAAACGCACGGGGAGCCAATGCAGCGATTTTAAAACTGGTGTAATGTATAAGCTTATAAGCTGTCTATTTACAACATTAAACATTTGGGAGGGTGGATCATCTTGCTCAGGTTGTATTCCATTTGAAAGTGGAAGGTACTTGTCATAGCTTACAAATGTTTGCAATGATTTCCTGTGGGTATTCCTTTTTGTGCATGTTATTTAAATCCATCAGCAGCTCCTGCAATCACTGTTGTGTTTGTCCTACATTATTCAAAACTCACAGTAACATGTAGTCCTGTACCCTCTGCAGTTGTACATTACTCAGTTATTGGAATCATGATACAAGTAACATATGAAGTACTCAAATCGCAGATGGGACTAAGCAACAACTCCCAAGTTCTTGCACACCATAATGTGCCACTGACAGGTGTGCAAGAAGTAAAAATCTGGACTTGAAAGAAAAATGGTTCCCCAGTTTGTGCCTATGTGGTCATTGTAACTGAAGTGATATAACATAAACAGCTTTACCCCCCTAGAGAATTTCTTCTTTTTGGTCATCAGAATTTTGACAATCAATTTCAATCATCAATGATCAATTTCAGTTTCACTTAAATGTCAGCAAATCATACATGTTGAAAACACTGTCTACCAAAAGAGCGAGATTGGAGTTCTGAGTTTGTAAAGGATGGCAAGAAAAGTCCACTTCACTCCACATTAAAAGCCAGAAAAATAAGTTTTAGTTTTGTCTGCACATGAAAACTTTACTTGCAGAGGGAATACTTGAAATGGTCATAATTAAAAATAGAAGACATCTGAGTATTGCTACAGGTTTCAAAGTAGGAAGAAAAATCACTTGAAAAAAGTGAAGTGAAAAAACACTTTATTTTTATTTATTTTTTTTTTTTTTAAGTTTAGAGACTATAAAAATATCAATTTATAAAGAAGTCCCAGTAAGGATAATAGTGTGTGTGATTTTGCTTCTGTTTAGATCCTCATTTTAATTATCCACAGTCCTTACCTGACTTCAGAAGTGATGCACCCACACCACTGTCTTTTGTAACCCCAGGTCGGGTAGGAACTCCCCACTTCATGGCCCCAGAGGTGGTAAAGAGAGAGCCGTATGGTAAACCTGTGGATGTGTGGGGCTGTGGAGTCATCCTCTTCATCCTACTTTCAGGGTGTCTGCCTTTCTATGGCACCAAGGAGCGTCTGTTTGAAGCAGTCTGCAAGGGCAAATACAAGGTCAGGAGTTTATTTAAAGAACCTCCACAGTCCTTAAATGTAAAGTGCAGAAGTTTCAAATTTGCAGTTTTATACATCCATTTAGCACGAGTCCCCACCTTAAAAGGGACAACCCACACTGAAGTTGCACTGACATGTTATTTCTATAATACTGTACAGTTAATGTCTAATTTTAACAAATCTTACATTAAACTGACCAGCAAAGACACTGAAAGGACTGAAAGGATGATGTCATCTATCATTGAGCTGCTCCACAGACTGCTATACAGTGAAGTGCCAATAATCAGTTGTTTTCTGTGACACATTTTCTGACTCACAAGTCCTACATTCAAATAATACACATTTGGATAAAAAGTCTTTAAAAAACCCTGTAATAATCCCCTACTGTAATTAGGGCAATGTTCGTTATATTTCATAGGCGCATACCTTTAAAGGAATATATCAGAGATTAGCTGGTAATTAGTTGACTTGAAACATTTACGTTGTGCTCTCCATGTAAATGGCTGAAATCTGGAAACATGGCAAAATTGTTAAATAGAATTCAGATGGGGCAAAGAGCAATCAGACAAACAGGTTTTCCATTCTCAAACCATTCTCAGCTGCAAATGCATCAAAATAAAATCCAGTGTTAATGCTTTCACATTCACATATACAGAAAACCGATGTTTTTTTTTTTTTTTCTTGTTTCACTTGGTAACACACAGCTACAATTGCATAACACAAAAAAGGAGCTGATTTAGGCTGTTTATCTAGTGTGACTACAAGGTTAGCACCAGGGCTAACTCTTGGAATAATGCATCAAACTCCCACAAGGTTGTCTTTGCTGATCTTTCCATTCTACTGACATTGTGTAAATGCAACATTATAGCACTCTGGATGTGCTTTCTTTTGTGTTTTACTTACAAATAAAGTAGTTTAGATCATTTTGCAAAATTTTGCAACTATGACATTATTGGAGCAATGGGCAAAACTACAGAAATATAAGTTGTAATAAACTGGAATTACCCTTCAAGTTGGGGCCATTGAGGTTTGGAGGTCTAAACTGCATGCCATTCAATCATTCTCTCTTTTCTCCTCTTCTTTTGATCACTCCTCACTATCACTATTTGGTACATGAATTAGGGATTCTTTTATTTACAAGCTATATAATTAATGTAGCATTCTCTTTGGTTAATACCTCATATTTAATTTTAGTTAAATGCATACATAGTTGAAAATGAGTTAGTTTGGAGTACCACTGGACAGGCAGCAGGTACACATGGATTTTTATACTTTGGAACTGCATGTGTGTGCCACAGGACCAATCCCAGAAACTTGTGTGTGTTCTTGATAAGTCTGTGTATATTGTTTGTGTAGATGAATCCCTGCCAGTGGGGCCACATCTCAGAGAGTGCAAAGGATCTGGTGAGGCGCATGCTGATGCTAGACCCTGCTGAGAGGATCACTGTTTATGAGGCTCTTAACCACCCCTGGCTCAAGGTATTGCTGGGCGTTCACTAGCACTGTTAAGCCATGTCCATGTTGTTTATACTTCAGTGTACTGTGTCAAAAATTATTTGACAAATTAGTGCAACAATTATTTGCTGCTTTTGCAAGTCTAGGGTGGATGTTTTTCAAGGAATGGTTTCTACTGTAAATTGACTGCATTTTTCTCCTTACCACAAGAGCCTGAATGCACCATCACTGAAGAATCTTCAAAATAATAATAGTTTTCAGCTGCATTTTCACACAACTGAGACAAAGACAAAAATAACATGCTATTTCCCATCTTTAACGTGTGCAATCTCATGACTGCATGTAACGTGGAAGAAAATAGACTCAAAAATCTGAAAATGTATTTCCTGCTTTGGAAATGGAAAGTGTGGGCTGTCTCTAAGATGTGCATCCAAAGTTTTAACGTGTGAAACTTCCTGCCTGTCTTTGAAAGAGTAAAATAGTAAGAGCCTGAAGCCTAAAGCAATCACATAATGATCAGTCGCTGGGAAACTGGTCCGAGTCGAGGGAAATGTGGATAGTGCTTAATACAGGGATATTCTTGAGCAAAACCTGTTTCTATCTGCCTGTGATTTGAGACTGGGACGGAGGTTCACCTTCCAGCAGGACAATGACCTGAAGCATACTGCTAAAGCAACACTCAAGGGGAAACATTTAAACATGTTGGAATGGCCTAGTCAAAGTCCAGAACTCAATCCAGTTGAGAATCTGTGGTCACACTTGTTCACAAGCAAAAAAAACCAACATGAAGGAGTTGGGGCAGTTTTGCCGTTAGGAATGGGCAAAAATTCCAGTGGCAAGATATGGCAAGCTCATAGAGACTTATCCAAAGCAACTTGCAGGCAGCTATGCTTACCGGTCTGATGGTGGTTCCAGCTGCTCAGCCTTCGCAACAGCGTCCTCTCTCCGTTTTCAAACAGCCCACGCTACGCTCTCCTGAGTGGACCAGCCCCGTCGTGCTGACAAAGTCAGGAGTTCAGGGTAAGAGAGAGAGAGAGAGAGATGGATCCGTGGAAGCAGGTGGGGAGGTCCATGGCACTTCTAAACTTAAAAGCTAAACGACCGTCTTCACAGTGGAACAAGCTACTTGTTCCGCGGCCACCAGACGTATGCCGAGCACTGACGTCCGTTGGGTGTGTGGCGATTCAGTCTCTTCCACAGCGTCTTCCATGTGTGTCAGATAAGCAATCACCACTTCGTGCCAACTGACTTGACCGGAGGTGACATCACAGTAACCTTGGTAACAGTTGCGCATCACATGTAAACACAACCAGCTCCAAACAAAAAAATAGAAAGGAAAGAAAGACCTAACCTGTGTCTGTAACACCAGAATACAATTCAATGGCATGACATCCACAGTTTGCATTACAGGGTTTCTTTATAAATTAGTGGTCTCCAAGCCCAAGCTGAAATGACTCGACAAGGCTTGACAAAGCTCTCTCTAGAGCCACAAAAGATACTATATAACTGTTTTCACAGGGAGTGACACAGACTTGTACTTCTCATTATAGGGAAACGATCTTCATGTGTTAAGGCCTTGCTTAAGAAAGTTTCTTGTATGTATTGAATTTCCAAGGAGAGGGACCGGTATGCTTACAAAATCCACCTGCCAGAGACTGTGGAACAGCTGAGAAAGTTCAACTCCAGGAGGAAGCTGAAGGTTTGCATTTAAGCCCATACTGGCATGCATGCATGCATGCATGACCACATTTTGCAACATTCAAGGTTTGTTGTTATGACATCATCACTATGTTTCCGAAGATGAGGTGAATCTTCACAGTTACACATGCTCCTCTGCTGCTGCTGCTGCTGCTGCTGCTGCTGCTGCTGTTGCTGCTGCCGCTGCTGCTGCTGCCGCTGATGTGTTTCAGGGGGCTGTTCTGGCCGCAGTGTCCAGTCACAAGTTTAATTCATTCTATGGAGACCCCCCTGAGGAACTCCATGACTTCTCCGATGACCCCACCTCCTCAGGTACACACAAAGACAGGTGCTCAAAGATTTTCATTTGTTGCCCTTTCATCACTGACACACTTCCTTTCTCAAATTTCCTCCCTCTGGTTTGTTCTCTGGTTGTTGTTTCCTGCACAGGTTGTTAGTACTATAAGCCAACTGCTTCTTCCTAGATTAGTCACACCTTGAAAGGCAATGTACAAACTAATCACACAGGGATCTGTTGATTCTTTGAGCACACTTACTATAAAACCATGGAGTATAGTCTTATGTTCTTCTTTCCAAGTTTACGTTTGATCTTAATACACGGGTTATTAGATTCTGTAAAATCAAAACATTAAGGAGGATCTGTGTCCTTTTCTGTTTCATAAGTGTTGTTGTTTCAGTACCAGTATGCTGAGCCTGACTATGCTTGTGAACATATTACTATTTCACACCATACACCAATATTTTTATTGTTAGTACTACTATATATAGTCTAGTATACTATCCACTAGTGCTCTAATTGCTTTCAACTGTTTTTCAATTTAAAGGATAGATTGGATGGGGGGTGTTAAAGAATGGGTTGGGTTAGATATACACATTTTGGTAAGATATTCATCTTAACAATATTGACACAAAAAGAAATGGGGAGATCAAATAATCTTCCAAACCACCTGGCCATACTCCATAAAATACCCCAGAAGTTTTTCATAGGCATGACACAAATCAGGAGTCACTGGTGATTGGGCAGCACTGAGAAGCATATTAAACATATGCATTTGGGGGGGTGGACATGCCCCCCCCAACACACATAACGCTGTCTCTGTCAGAATGCGGTCTTGTGAAGCTGCTTGCTGGGCATCCAAAATCAGCTGAAGAGTATCAACTTTATCCAAGAGCATTTGTCATTGAGATCCTTTTTCATCACCGTAAGCATGTCCCCACAAACCAAGTTAGACCCATTAGCTTGCCTTTTACTTCAGCAAAAAAAAAAAAGAGAGAGAGAAATGAAAGAGAAACCACTGAGAAGAATGTGTTAGTGTACTATTTTATGTTATTTTCTTTATCACTGAAAAAAGTAACAGCTTTTTTGCATTCATGAATTGCCCTGTGGGTCAGATCAAATGGTCTTGCAGGCCATATACACAGGCCATATGGATTGTAGTTTTCTGGAACTTCTGTTCCCACAAGGTAAAATATTTTATGTATTCTTTCAGTCTTTCCATGATACAGAATATTAGACTTTGTGTTATTCACCTTGTAACCTGCCATACTACCAAAATGACTTCATTACCTTTGTAAGTCTTGGTAGGAACTGTGCCAGATGGGTTGCTGTACAGTAGTTTTATCCATTCAGTGATATTTTCTCTAAAGCGAAATCTGGACAGTATTTCAAATAGATGCGGCCGTTCCACTGTGTCAAAAGCCCTTTCAACATTCAGGAATGGAATGGCCATATCTAGGCTTTTCTTTTTATTATAAATAACATTGTGCACCCTTCTCAAATTGTAAAATGCCTGCATACCTCTGATTAATCCAACTCCAACTGTTGACATTGATATTAAAACCTGAGTTCATTTGCAAACTGTCAATGTTTGTTTGTCTTTCTATTAATGCTTCCAACCTGCTAGGACTATTAGCAGCAGAACGTAGGTATCCGTTGGTGGCTTGTGTGTTGTGAATCAAGTTACGTACTAAAATGTTATAGTCTTTGAGTGAAGTGCATGAGCATGTCTACTGCAGAGGCATTTAAGAATGTTGACCTGACTGATGGACCGTCACTCTAATGTGCGTGCGTGCGTGCGTGCGTGCGTGCGTGCGTGCGTGCGTGCGTGCGTGCGTGCGTGCGTGCGTGCATCTGTGTGTCTTGCAGGGGCTGTGTCTCAGGTGTTGGACAGTTTAGAGGAGATCCATGCTTTGACAGACTGCAGTGAAAAAGATCTAGATTTCCTTCACAGTGTTTTCCAAGATCAGCATCTACACACACTGCTCGATGTAAGTGTCACACACAAACACCTACACAAATGAATTCATGTAGCCCTTTTCTACTTTTACTGACAACTCAGAGCACTTTGCAACACAAGTCAGCATTCACTCATTCACGCACACACTCACGTGCATTCATACACTTGTGGCAGTGGCTACCATGCAAGGTTCCACCTACTCAGTTAGTACACTGCGATATGTCCACCTTTATGTGTTATTGGTTTTTATTTTATTGGGATGGCTTATCTACTTTTTATTCCACTTTATTGTTAACTAATGAAACAGAGTAGCCCTCCCAAAGATTAATTCTCTGGAGATGAAAAATCCTGTCAGTATTACAGACTGTTGTGCAGTGTTTTGGCATCTGATAAACCTTTTAACACATTCATCTATTACTAAAACTGGACTTTCCTGGATTGTATTTAATTGTCTCACCAGTACCATAAACAACACACCCCATCAGCACTGTTTTAACTCAGGACTATTTTTGGATTGAATCCCCACTTAAGGTTAAATATTAAGCATATGGGATATGGCCTCCAAGCCATTGTCAGTTCCCTTATGGATGAGCAGTAGGTGCATTGGATGCACCTATACTCTCAATACTACACAAGTTCTAGGCACTGGTCTTTTTGCGATTGCATGATTAAAATAGAGCCCTAAATAAGATGTAGTAATTTTATGAAATATGACCCATAAATAGTTTTCTTTCACACAGCACACAAACTAGGATGCTTATTGCTCAAAGTTGTAAAAAGGTTGCAGTGTTTTTAGATGTGTTATTACATCCCTCTGCATTTGTGTGTGTTAAACACAAATGGGGCAGAGTCCAAGCAGTGAATTTGACTAATGGTGGTTTGCCACTCTTTTCTGTGACTCAGGGATGTTCGCGACATTAGCAGCGGGCAGAGAAGCTGAACAACATTTTAGATTAGTGCATAGTTTGTCTGACACTCTTAGGGCCAGATCTACTAAAGTTTTGCAAGTATAAAAACAAAAAAATGCACAAACTGATTTACTAACAGTGCGCACTAAGGGTCGTATCTTTCAAAGGTGTAAAATAGTGTGTCTGCATGCAGAGTGTACGTCTACCGCAATGAATATGCAATATGGGGCGTTTACACACGATTGCGCGTGTGTTGGGAGGAGAAAATGTAAATATATTAATTTAGGACCTGTAACGTGATTTATCAAACCTGAGAGCAATTTTGCTAATAGAAACTGTGTCTATATTTAACACGTGTCAAAAGGAGGTGCAAACGGTTTGTATGCGTAATTGTGCACACATGGCTGCAGTTATTGTTGCAAAAAAGAGACATTGAAATTATGAAAGGAGACACAGAGAACGCATTTTTCATGCATTTTTGGAATGAATGAGGAAACACTCATTAAAACATATCGCCTATCCAGCATTGCCATTTTGGAGCTGTTGGAGGAACTCAGAGTGGATTTGGAGCCAGCCACGGGAACGAGTCACGTAATACCTGCAATGACAAAACTCCTTGCAAGTTTACATTTTTTTGCATCTGGGTCATTCCAGCGTACGGTGGCTATTACAGCTAGGATCTCCCAATCCCGTTTTTCAGATGTGCTGTCTGAAGTCCAAAATGCCATTTCGCGCCAGATGGCCAAGTTTAATAGGTTTCCACGCACTCGGCACTCATTGAATGAGACCAAACAAGACTTTTTTGCAGTAGCTGGATTTCCCAGAGTTATAGGAGAAATTGACTGCACCCATGTACAGCTTGTGCCCCCGTGCAGACACTGAGCATGTGTCCAGAAATCGCAAACACACGCATTCATTGAATGTGCAGTATGTTTGTGATGCCAAAGGGATCATTACCAACTTTGTGGCAAAATATCCCAGGTCAGTACATGAATCTTTCATTCTGAGAAACAGTTTTCTGTTTTCCAAGTTGCAAGATGGTGAGATAAGAGATGGCTGGCTTGTAGGTGAGTCATTTTGTAAAATCTTTTGTAAAATAATTTATTACATTAAAAACAAGAGCATGTTTCATATTGATTCATATGTTTCTTAAGGTGACAGTGCATACCCCCTACACCCCTTCCTCCTGAAACCTGTTCTCAACCTGACCACAATAAGGTACAACGAGGCCCATACCCGCACACGGAATATTGTGGAGCGCACCTTTGGAATCCTGAAGAACAGGTGCCATTGTTTGGATCGCACTGGTGGAGCACTGCTGTACAGGCCAGAAAAGTGGCCCTGATTGTAGTGAAAAGCTGCTTGCTACATAACATCACCAAGCAACACAGGCTGGAGCATGACGCCATGCTGGAGGATCCGTATGGAGCAACAACCCAATACTGCCGCGATGCAAACATGCAGCAGTCTCATTGGAAGTCACTTCTTGTGAGCTGTTTGTTATGTGCATTTTTCTATTTTCATCCAATAATGCAGAAATACACCTATATATTCATCTGATATATTTTACAGCTGTATTTTTAAATAGTTGTTTTCAGCCACATTTGTGACTGAAAGAGAAATCTGATGCAGCACAAAAACTGAAAATGCAACATAGTCAATACTGTTATTCATTTTTGAAACATCCATGACTGTGATAACGGGTAAAAGGAAACAAGTTTCCAAGAACTTTATATTAAAAATAAGTCATTTTGTGTGTGTTTTTCCCCAAAGCAATGATCACCTATGAAATTAGAATCCAGATTTTTTTTCTTTTTTTTTTTTAAGATTTGGTAGTTTCGATGGGAACTGAAGTGGAGTAACAGATTTAAGAAAAAAAAAAAGAGAGAGAGCGAAAAGTTAAAAAAAAAAAAAACAACTTTCTTATTTATTTTTTACAGCTGTATGTTTTGGTGGCACAAACCACATTAGGGTAGTAAATTTGCCAAAGCTGTATTATTGACTTTTAGAAAAACTCAAAATCATATTTCCAAAGTTTGCATTAAAGTAAGAAATCTCCCCAAAAACCATTCAATTTGCTGAAGCACAGTAAAAGTTATGGCCAAAAAACGGACGAAAACATCCCCAGCACATGGGTATGTTGTAGATCGAATACAAATGCAAGACCGTTCCCTCTGGCTAGTGTGACCCAACAAACTGAAGAGCAGAGCATTGCAAAGTTAAGCAAATCAACATTTATTGACAAAAAGATGACTGAAATCACTTTCTAAATTCTAAACATTGTTATCAAACAAAATACTCACTCTCATTAACGTCTAATTATGTTAAGCCCAGCAAAATCATATTAAAGACATTGTTTCAGTCAGAAAATGTATTAGGCTATATTTAAAACATTTATGGTCTTGAAAAAAAAAAAAAAAAAGCAAAACAGCTCTTCATCATATAGCCCATTTTTCACAAAATAAATATTCACAGTCAATATAAGACAACTTAAACATGACAGTTGAATGTATTATTTGTGTTTCCTTTTACACAGGTGGAACTTGCCCGCTGTGTGCACCTCTCCTCCCTCTCCAGTCCCTGGCTGCATAGCTGTCGCTGTGGTGCCATCATCAGGGCAGATACTGCGCTGACCATCTGTCTGCAGTGCCTGGCAATGGCCTGAGTGTGGTGCCTTACCGCCCGTGCCAATGATGACACTGCTCACATCTCCCGTGCAATTGTCTGAAGGGCTGCAGACTGCTTCTTTTGTTCCTGCAGCAACTCCAGATCAATGTCCTCTGGGCCCTTTCAAGTCTCTGCAGGGGTGGCGGCTGCTCTGGGGGGATTGGAGGGGGATGGCTGGACTTCTGATCAAGATTCTACATGTGAAAAAAAAAAGTTTTTTGTTAGGGTTTTTTGGATTTGACTTGAAAGACAGCAAAATGTAACCACAGGAGGTACATTCATTTTTCTCTTACTAAATAAATATCTTTTCAGAAGTTTGTTTGTGTAGTATTATTGTGCACCTACCTTGTTCTGCTGTTTGGTCCAGTGTGTCATACCCGGTAATTCCAGCAACTTGCTCTTCACAGAATGTTAACTGCACCTGTTCCTAAAAGTAACATTTTACATTTTATTGTACGTCAATTTTTCTTTTGTTCGTCTTCTAATATCTTGATATCTTCTTTTCACCTCATCCACTGTTCGCATCGTTTTGCCAACAGCATTTACTTTTTCACAAATTTTTTCCATATAGCGTTCCTTTGTCCGACAGTCAGATTTCTTTGGCAAATAAGATGGACGAGCTCCTCGCGCTGGTCAGTGCAGCATAATGGCCTTTACTGAGTCCTGGCTTCACTCAGACATCCCAGACTGGAGTGTGGAGGTACCCAGCTTCAGCTATGTGCAGGCGGACAGAGACGTGGCTCAGAGCAAGAAGAAAGGAGGAGGGATTGCGCTGTTGCCCGGACATAGAGCTGCTAGCTGCAGGGATGCTGCCTTATTATTTGCCTCTGTTATCATGTTATCGTTATCATTGTTTGCATTCCTCCAAAGGCTGATGGGGAAGCAGGGCATGACGTCATCCACTCCACTGTAGCGGAGCTACCAACGCAGCAACCAAACACATTTGTAGTCATTACTGGGGACTTTAATCACAACTCTTTGGACAAAACTCTGCCAACATTCCACCAATTTATTAACTGCCCCACCAGAGGCAACACCACACTGGACCTACTATTTGCTAATGCAAGGGATACATACAGTGCCACAGTCATTCCCCCCCAAGGCAGAGCTGATCACAGCCTGCTGTTAACACCTCAGTATGTCCCTCTTGTTCAGGGGCAGCCTGTGTCCACGAGGACAGTGAGGAGGTGGACTCAGGAGGCTCATGAGTCACTGCAAGACTGCTTTGAGACAACAGACTGGGATATGTTGTGTGAGCCACATTGGGAGGATATCAACAGACCATACTGCCAACCTGGACTGTACGCTACTTTCCCAACAAGCCCTGGATCACCTGTGACCTGAAAAGTCTGCTTAATAGGAAGAAACAAACCTTCAGGTCAGGGGACAAAAAATAACTGAGGAGTGTTCAGCACGAGCTGAGGGAGAAGCTGAAGCAGAGCAGAGATGCCTACAGGAGGAAGCTGGAAGCCAAACTTCAGCAGAACAGAGTGAAGGATGTGTGGACAGAATGAAGAAGATCACGGGGCTCAAGGCAGCATACATACAGACCAGCTTCCGGCATCCTCGAGAGGGCCAATGCAACCATGAAACCATGAAAGCTAAACCACTTCTTCAACAGGTTTAGCTCACCGCCAGGACTGTCCTTGCATTCCCCCGCCCCCTCACACCTCACCACTGTCTACAATGGCCTCAATAACCCCCCTCTACCCAAGCTTTCTATCTCCAGTCCTCAACTGCCCCTGGTGATCCGTCCCTTGGACTCATGGCACTCCCTCCACTAACACCATCTCCTGCCTGACTACGTGCCAGGTAAGAAGACAGCTGGAGATGCTGCACCTGGGCAAGGCTGCTGGCCCTGATGGCATTAGTTCCTGTCCTGAGGACTTGTGCCAGCCAGCTGTCCATGATCCTGGAACACCTCTTTAACCCGAACCTGAGCCTGCAGAGAGTCCCGGTGCTGTTCCGAAGAAGAAGTTTCCATCTGGCCTTAAAGAGGACATGAAACACTCTGATTCTTATTTATTTCACATAGAATTAAGTGTGTGGGAAAACGTCTGTGATTTTTTTTTTAAGATGGAAAGTGCTTTTACATAAAATTAGAAGAGTTTTTTTTGTGCTGATCAACTGCTTCAGCAATAGTGCGCTGCCATGTTGTTCTTGCATCATTAGCTATGCAATGAGGTTGGTTGGTTGGATCAGGTTGGATACATAGCTAGCTTGGCAGCACGAAGAAAGAATGGAAGAGGATGAAATTGAGCGGAATTTTGAAGCGATGCCATCACACCCGATGACATACGCCTTCCAGCCACTGGGGAGATTAACACCTCAAACACAGCCAGGGGTTGTTTTGGAGGAAGAGCAGCTGATGGTTTCTGCAGGTGCTGAGAGAGTGGGCAACACAGCGTGGTGCGGGTCTGGTAACTGCAGGGAAATGCCCACCCTGACAGAGTGTATTTGTTGTCGGGAGGCGAACGTGGGCTGTCTTCTGGGGGATCTTCCCTGCATCACTTTATTCCGCACCTACCAGATGCTCTGCTGCGAGAGGGAAGTGTTGGAAGTGGCCATGCTTTTATTGAAAGATGTCTGTGCCAAGACCATGGTGCGCCCCATTAATAGTCTCTAACTATTTAATTTAATGTCACAAGAGATTTAACATGGATGAAAATAGTTTTTAACTGTTTTTTATGTATATGGGAAAAATAAAGTAATAAAGTAATCTAGAATCTTGAATGAGTGTTTTATTAATTATATGAATTGATTGTTTGATGTTTATTATTGTAGAAAATGAAGTGAAAGTTTCATTGTAGTTATTATGTAATAACTATGCCACAGTATTTTTTTAAGCCTGCCATCGCTGGAAAAATGTGTTGCTTGTATCCGTGGTCCATTTAAATTACACAGTGTTAGCAGGAATAAAAGGCAAATTATATTGTAGATAACAAGCTTTTTTTTTTTTTTTTTTACAAGCCGTGCTGCGTAAAAGCGCCGGCTCTACGGCTGATGATGTAATGATTCTGATTAATAGATGGTGTCATCCACGCACAAACCATATGCACACAGGACAGTGCATGCTCTAGCCACTGCAGTCAGTTTGTGACGCCAAGGCAAGGTAGGCAGGACTCAAAAGCAGAGTGGCAATGATAAGACAGTTTATTTAACAAAGTAACAACAGAGAACTCTCAGAGGCTGGAATCAGTGCACTGCTAAGGAAGACAGTCTGCGCTGAAGGGAAGCTTGACAGCGGAACACAAAACTCCAAAAACTGGGAAGGCGCACAGGCCAGTGATGACAGGAAACAAGGCTGGAGGAAAAAAACTCGACAGCTGAAACAAAAAACTCCGTTAGGGAAAAAATGCACACAGGCAGACAAAAGAAGGAACACGTACTGGAGGAAAACAACTCGACAGCACTGAAGAACAAAAAATCACCGTCAGGGAAAACAGGCACTCAGGCATAAGACAAAACACTCGAGAACTGAACAAAGGCTTAACTCAGCAGCGGGAGATACGTGGCAGGGACCAGAGACCATCAACCGCTCGACACACACTCGGGGAAGAACCATAATCTTCTGGCACCTGAGAGTGAGAGAAGCATGCTTAAGACAGGGAGCTCTGATCAGTGAGAATTAATTGTAGGTGCGTCTGGGTGCTGCTTAGTCTCAGGTGAGATCAGCCCCGCCCCTGCCACGTACCAGCCCTGGAGAGACACAAAACCAAAAACACAATCAAAGGCAAAAACCCAGCCATAACACAGTTTCCGTTTTAATGATCTAGCGGGCTCCACCAGCTAACCCATCTCTCTCTGCTCTTCCACAACGGCACGGTGTTGTGCTCTTGCCTTATGGCGCACAGCCGCCGGTCTGTGACGAAAAATCAAACACAGATGGAGCAGCTTCTGGCTTTGTTTTACGAGTCACCAGGACACCTGATTTAAAAGCCTTCTTGTCAATGTAGTCCTCAGTTACAAAGTGCTCTCTGCAAACCCTAGCTTGGCGTTTGAGAGCAGCTAGCCAGTGACGGAGAACCAATTGCCGCTTTAGTGGCAAAACATGAAAATGTACAGTCTTGCCCTGGTTTTTTACTCTGTGGGATTCATTGCTACAGCCTGAAGCAATACTAATATATATATACTAATACTAATACGTATATACTATATATTAATACTCATATTCCTCGAGGCAGCGGCAGAGGAGGTGGAGTTGCAGCCATTTTTGACTCAAGCCTTTTGATCAACCCTAAATCTAATCTCGACTTTAACTCATTTGAAAGCCTTGTTCTCACTCTTTCTCATGAAAAATGGAAAACAGTGCAGCCAGTTTTATTTGTTATAGTATACCGCTCTCCTGGTCCTTACTCCAAATTTATAGCTGAGTTCTTGGAGTTTCTATCAGGCTTATTCCTTAAAGCAGATAAAGTAATTATTGTAGGTGACTTTAATGTACATGTCGACATTGATAATGACAGCCTTAGCACTGCGTTTATCTCAGTATTAGACTCAGTTGGCTTCCATCAGAATGTACATGAACCAACTCACTGTTTTAACCACACCCTTGACCTTGTTCTGACATATGGCATTGAAATCGAAGACTTAATAGTCTCCTCACAGAATCCTCTTTTATCGGACCATCATTTAATAACTTTTGAATTCATATTACCAGACTACCATCCAGTAGGCAAAAATTCTTATACCAGACTCCTGTCTGATAGTGCTGTAGCTAAATTTAAGGATGTGATCCCATCAGTATTTAATCCAATGCTATGTTTCAATACAACAAAGGATTCCTATGCTAACATTAGTCCCTCCCAGATTGACTACCTGATTGATCGTGCTACAGGTTCATTGCGTATGACACTTGACTCTGTTGCTCCCCTAAAAAAGAAGATAATTAAACAGAGGAGGTTAGGTCCATGGTATACTCCTCAAACCCGCAAATTAAAGCAAACTTCACGGAAAATAGAAAATGGCGTTCTACCAATTTGGAAGAATTTCGGTCCGCCTGGCAAGACAGTCTTAAAATATACAGGAAAGCCCTCCGCAGTGCCAGGGCAGCCTATTACTCTGCACTAATAGAGGAAAATAAGAACAATCCCAGGTTTCTCTTCAGCACTGTAACCAGGCTGACAGAGAGCCATAATTCTGTTGAACCATGTATTCCTTTAGCTCTGAACAGTAATGACTTCATGAGCTTCTTTAATGACAAAATTCTAACTATTAGAGACAGAGTTCATCGGCTCCTGCCATCAACTGGTACTGTTTTGTCTTCAAACACAGAAACAGTAGAAACTGTTACTCAGTCTGTCGCAGTTTTAGACTGTTTTACTTCTGTTGACCTTCACCAACTAATTTCAATAATTTCATCAGCAAAATCATCAACCTGTATTTTAGATCCAATCCCGACTAAGCTGTTTAAAGAAGTATTACCTCTCATTGACTCTTCAGTATTAGACATGATCAATCTGTCTTTATCAACAGGCTACGTACCACAGTCCTTTAAAGTAGCTGTGATAAAACCGCTCCTTAAAAAGCCTACTCTTGATCCAGGGGTTTTAGCCAACTATAGACCGATATCCAACCTTCCCTTTCTCTCAAAAACTCTTGAGAAAGCAGTTGCCAATCAGCTGTGCGACTTTCTAAACAATAATAGTTTATTTGAGGATTTCCAGTCAGGATTTAGAGTGCATCATAGCACATAGACAGCACTGGTTAAAGTTACAAATGACCTTCTAATTGCATCTGATAAAGGATTTGTCTCTGTACTAGTCTTATTGGATCTTAGTGCTGCATTTGACACCATTGACCATGGCATCCTATTGCAGACACTGGAACACTTCATTGGCATTAAGGGAACTGCGCTAAGCTGGTTTAAATCCTACTTGTCAGATCGCTCTCAGTTTGTACGCGTTAATGACGACTCCTCTGTACTCACTAAAGTCAGCTATGGAGTTCCGCAGGGTTCTGTGCTTGGACCAGTTCTATTCACCTTATATATGCTTCCTTTAGGTAAGATTATCAGGAAGCACTCAATAAATTTTCATTGCTATGCAGATGATACCCAGCTATATTTATCAATGAAGCCAGAAGAAACCAGTCAGTTAACTAGACTACAAGCATGTCTTCATGACATAAAGACCTGGATGACCTGCAATTTTTTGATGCTAAACTCAGACAAAACTGAAGTTATAGTAGTAGGCCCTAAACATCTTAGAAAGTCACTTTCTGATGACATAGCAGCTATGGATGGCATTGCGCTGGCATCCAGCACCACTGTAAAGAATCATGTCCTTTCACTCCCATGTAAAACAAATTTCAAGGACAGCCTTTTTTCACCTACGTAATATCGCAAAAATCAGGCATATTTTGTCTCAAAATGATGCAGAAAAACTAGTCCATGCATTCGTAACTTCCAGGCTGGATTATTGCAATTCTTTACTATCAGGCTGCCCAAATTCGTTGCTGAATATTCTTCAGTTGCTCCAGAATGCTGCAGCACGTGTCCTGACAAAAACCAGGAAGAGAGATCATATTTCTCCAATACTCGCCACTTTGCACTGGCTCCCTGTAAAGTTTAGAATAGAGTTTAAAATTCTCCTCCTTACTTACAAAGCCATAAATGGCCAGGCACCTTCTTATCTTAAAGAGCTCATAGTACCTTATTGCCCTACTCGAACACTGCGTTCCCAGAATGCAGGTCTACTTATGGTTCCTAAAGTCTCAAAAAGCAGAACAGGAGTCAGAGCATTTAGCTATCAAGCTCCTCTCCTGTGGAACCATCTTCCAGTCTTTGTCCGGGAGGCAGACACTGTCTCTACATTTAAGAGTAGGCTTAAAACTTCCCTCTTTGATAAAGCTTATAGTTAGGGCTGGCTCAGGCTTGTCCTGGACCAGCCCCTCGTTATGCTGCTATAGGACTAGACTGTCGGGGGACCTCCAAAGATACACCGAGCTCCTCTGTCCTTCTCTCCCTCTCCATCTGCACGCTTTCGTGTCCTACCACGGCGTGTTACTAACTTAGCTCCTTCCCCGGAGTCTCTGTGCTTTGTCGTCTTGCAGGTTACACAGTGGCTGAATCTGGATTGTGGATTGCAGCTGCGTCTCCCGCCTTGGCCCTGCCTGACATCCACTGCAACTGCTACTACTGTTATTACATCCACTGTCACTGTTACTGTGACTGCATGTCTGTCTCTCTCTCTGTCTCTCTCTCTCTCTCTCTCTCTCTCTCTCTCTCTCTCCCTCTCTCTCTCTCTGAATGCATTTCTGTCTGTCTGTCTGTCTGTCTGTCTGTCTGTCTGTCTGTCTGTGTCTGTCTCACTCTCCCTATTTTGCTCTCCCTCTCCCACCCAACCGGTCGAGGCAGATGGCCGCCCACCCAGAGTCTGGTTCTGCCCGAGGTTTCTGCCTGTTAAAAGGAAGTTTTTCCTCGCCACTGTCGCCAAGTGCTTGCTCATGGGGGAATTGTTGGTTTTCTGTAGATAAAAGAGCTTGGTCTGTACCAGCTCTATATGGAAAGTGTCCTGAGACAACTTCTGTTGTGATTTGGCGCTATACAAATAAAATTGAATTGAATTGATACAAAAATGACCTCCCTTGCAGTTCTTCTTTCTTTGTGGTTCCATTTTGTCACTGTTGTCACCAGTGGAGTATAGGAAGACCTCAATCCAACCAACCTCGTGACGTCACGCTCTATGCCAAGACAATATGGCTGCGCCCTTGTTTGACAACAATAAACTTTGAGAGTTAATTTCTTTTCTTACAACTTATTAACAATGTTAGGCATTGGCTAATGTTTTAGTGTGGAAAACCTTGCATTAATTTTTGTAAACTTTGTTAAGTGTTTCCTGTCCCATGTAACAACTACCGACCCATTGCCCTTACATCACTCATGATGAAGGTGCTGGAGAGGCTGGTTCTGGCCCACCTGTGACCGCAGGTGAAATCATCACTGGACCCTCTACAGTTCGCCTAACCACCCCATCTGGGTGTCGACGACACCATCATACACCTGCTGCAGTGGGCTCACTCCCACCTGAATTGTAGCCGCAGCACTGTGAGGATCACTTTCTTTGATTTCTTCAGTGCATTTAATACTATCCAGCCACTGCTCCTGGGTGAGAAACAGTGAATGATGGGAGTCGATGTGCACACAACCTCCTGGATTACTGACTACCTGACAGACAGGCCGCAGTTTCTTCGACTGGGCAGTTTTGTCTGAGACTGTGGAAGTAAGAAAGTTTTGTCTCCTTTTCTCAGACCTTTCTTCTCTTTTCCACACCTCAGACTTCCAGTACAACTCCTCATTGTGCCACCTACAGAAGTTTTCAGATGACTCAATGGTGATGAAGTGTATGAAGGATGGACAAGAAGAGGAATACAGAGCAGTGGTGGATAATTTTGTGGCATGGTCTGGTATAAATCACCTGCTGCTTAACGTGGCCAAGACCAAGGAGATTGATTTCAGAATGAACAGGACAACCACACAACAAATCTATATTCTGGGGGAGAATGTCACAGTGGTTGAGGATTACAAATACCTCAGAGTGCACCTCGACAACAGACTGAACTGGAAAACCAACAGCAATTCTGTCTGCAAGAAGGGAATGAGCAGACTCTATTTCCTGAGGAGGCTCAGATTCAATTCAATTCAATTTTATTTGTATTGCGCCAAATCACAACAAAAGTTGTCTCAGGACACTTTCCATACAGAGCTGGTACAGACCGAGCTCTTTTATCTACAGTGACCCAACAATTCCCTCATGAGCAAGCACTTGGCGACAGTGGCGAGAAAAAACTTCCTTTTAACAGGCGGAAACCTCAGGCAGAACCAGGCTCTGGGTGGGCGGCCATCTGCCTCGACCGGTTGGGTTAGAGAGAGAGAGAGTGAGACAGATATGCAGTTGCAGTGGATGTCAGGCAGGGCCATGGCAGGAGACGTAGCTGAAATCCACAATCCAGATTCAGCCACTGTCCATGGGAATCTGCGAGAGGACAAAGCACAGGAGCTAAATTAGTAACACGCTGTGGTAGGACATGAAAGCATGCAGATGGAGAGGGAGAGAAAGACAGAGGAGCTCGGTGTATCTTTGGAGGTCCCCCGACAGTCTAATCCTATAGCAGCATAACTAGGGGCTGGTCCAGGACAAGCCTGAGCCAGCACGAACTATAAGCTTTATCAAAAAGGAATCTGATCGGCGATCACTCAATGTGTGCAGCAAGATGTTGGAGATCTTCTGCCAGTCTGTTGTTGCCAGTGCGCTTTTCTTTGCTGCAGTGTGCTGGGGGAGCAGCATCGGAGTTGGCAACACCAACAGACTGAACAAACCAGTCAGGAAGCCCGACTCTATTACTGGCAGCAAATTAGACACTTTTGAGGAGGTGGTGGTGAAAAGGTCACTGGACAGACTGTTATTCAGCATGAATAATCCTGAACATCCTCTTCACCACCTCATGGAGAGACAGTGGAGTTCTTTCTCCAATAGACTGGTCCAGCTCCACTGCCACAAAGACCGCTTCAGGAAATCATTCCTGCCACAAGCCATAAAACTGTACAATTGCAACTTAAACCGTTAATCTCTACCAACCTCACAAACCCCAATATTTCAGTGTTACATATTATTGCACTACTGCAATATTGCAAAATATTGTTTGTTTACATTTATTTATCACTTGCAACTTGTGCATATTTTTTCTGGTACATACTTTATAGCTCTGGCGCTCTCTCTCTCTTCAAGAACTGATGTTAATATTTGTTTATACACTTAGTTAGATATTAGTATATATTTTACATACTTAGTTACATTTTAAGTAGTGCTGTCAAAAATATTGCGTTTTTAACGCGTTAACCCAAATCAATTTTAACGGCGTCATTGTATTTATCGCAAGATTAACGCTCTTTGTGACCTCGTGAACTTGTAGTTTTTTATAAGCTGTGGCCACTGCTAGTAATGAAAGAGAAACTAGAGGATCCAGTTGCAAACTGGAAACAAAACAATAGGCACGCCCCACGCATGCGTTTGGTCTTGCCTGCTTGCTAGCTGTGAAAGAATAGGTTACTGGTTTGAGTGGATGTCAAGCGCGAAATGCCGAGATGGGTGCGAACAAGATTCTGAATGGAAAGTTTAGTTTCAGAAAGTTGCCAGATGGGTCGACTGACAAGACCAAAGTTATCTGTGTGTATTGTCGGTGTGAACTGAATTATCAACATAGCACATCCAGTCTGAAATACCACTTGATGGCCAAACACACGGCAAATGCGAATTCTCTGCCGCCCTTGTCAAAACCAGGCGACAATAGATGGCTTTCAACAGAGGCATATGGATGCTATTATGTTCAAAGGAAACTTAAGAAAGGAAAGTTTAAGCCATGGTTTAACTGCACTATAGAGTCCTAGTTTACAATGATGTGTAACTTTGTAACTTTAACTGTAACTTGTAACTTTATTTTGGATCACTCTGTTTTGATCCTTTAGAAAGGGTTGTTGAAGGGGCTTGACAATGTTTAATTGTGTGAGATTTTGCTTCAGATGTGAATGACTGCTCAAAGTGAGAAAGTGTGAAATATAACTACACGTTGTTGTTTTCAATTAAAAAACATTTGCACAAAGCAAGCATATCCTCTTTTCCATGTTGATAAGAGCATTAAAATGATAATTCAAGGGACATTTAGAATAAATAAAAATGTGCGATTAATTTGCGATTAATTGGAAGTTAACTATGACATTCATGAGATTAATCGCGATTAAATATTTTAATAAATTGACAGCACTAATTTTAAGAATTGCTACTATTCTATGTTTATATACTTAGTTGTATTTTTTAAGAACTCTCTCTTCTCTTAGTTTTATTCTATTTTTATGTGTGTTGTTTAAGCTCCTGCTGCAATGAAAGAATTTCCCAAATTGGAATTAGTAAAGTTCAGTCTAAGCCTCAAAGTTGGATTGCAGGAGACTACTGTGTGTGAGCAGCAGTGTCAGTGGGAGCCCGGGGCTACAGATGTCTCCTTTTCAGTGTCAGTTTCACACCCCTGCCTTCCTCTGAGAGAAGGGTGAGTCAGGAAAGGACAGAAGAGTGCAGCCTCAGACTGTGAAGGAATAGTGGCTTCTGTTGTCGGGCCTCAGTGCCATTCACAAAAAGCACAACCTCCATCACTATCTGTGCAGCTTAAAGTAGCCTCCCCACCACTGAAACACTTAGAGGAAACTAGAAATCCTGCAGATACTGAATGGATGGAGTCTTCTGGCTTAGATAACTTGTGTCTCATTTGTACTCCGTTGGGTGTGTTCCTCTGACAACCTACTTACCATCTCCTGGGTGAGTGTATTTTCTTTCTGATGGGTTTGCAGGAAGAGCATTTTGTCAAGATATGCCTCAAGCTAATTTTAAGTCAGCCCGGTATTCCCCATGAATGGTTTTGGGGTTTCACGTGTGTATAATGAGGTACTTTAGCCAAGTGCGTTGATTTTTTTTTTTCCTTGTGTACAAGTTTCCAAAGCTCCTTAGGCTTCCTAGCTAATGGAGACAGGGTAATAAGTTGCTCTTAAGGAAATGGTGTCTGAATTTATTTGTCACCAACAGGAACATATAATATCATTCTGTTTCTCATCTGAAAATTAGAGCTGCTACATGCTTGTTGTGGCTGTTGGCACATACAGATGCAGCCACAAAGGTGTGATGCACTCATGATTGTGCTTGTCAGGTTCTTCAATATTGTAATCTGTATACCTGAACTTTCACGACCAGGCTCTCAGCATGTGATACACATTTTCTACTTGTAAATATCTAATTATTGCTCACAGCTCATCCTGTTGTAGACAGCAGAACATTTATATTATAAAAATGTATGTAAAAATATATTTATATGTAGTTCATTTTCGAATAAAACCCCTCAGAGGTCATATTTGTTTAGATTTCAACAATGGCAAAGCATGTGGGACAGCACATACTCAGCCACGTTCAATGCAGTTCAGCCCTGAGGCTTTCTGGTCTATTTTAGTGGCATTATAAGGATTTCCTGAAGAGTGTGTTATGTTTGTCCTTGTGAGAGAGCGTTGTTCATGAAGGGGGCATGCAGACGCTCACTTCAGACATGTTTGGAGTATGCCATTATTCCCAGGACACTTTCTTTATTCTGGTGGTGTCAGACTTTCACAGTAGGGAAAGATGCAATGTCATCCTCCAAACATAAATGTACACTCATTTTCATTCACATATACTCCCAAAATCCCTTTTAATGTCCTTTCCTCTCTCTGTCTCTTGGTTCTTGTCGATCCAGTTTGCAGGTTAAACATGCTTCTTTGTTTAGGTCTGGATGGACTGTTAGAATTACTGAATTACATTACAACACATTCCACCCAGTTTCTTTGAAGCAATCCGAACTGCTCAAGTGATCTTTACTAAATTATACAATACTCCAATGGACACAATGCAGATCATAAAGAATTTTTAAGGTTAATGTTTTTGCTCTTTCTGTCCATCATAAACCATCATAGCCCCGTGATGATGTCCAAAATCACATGACTATAGCTGCTGCTGTTATTTTGAGTGGGAAAAACAGAAATAGTGTTGGGTCTCAGGGTTGCATTGCACTGTCTGGTACAAAAAGCACTGTTTGTCTGTGACTCTGTGTCTGATTGTTTTGTTTCTCTTTGTGTGTGTGACTGTGTGTGCACATTATGCAAGATTCCGTGCTTATTCAATGTACAGCAGACGAAATAAAAACCCACCAGTCAACTTGTTCATCAAATATCACGTTGCTGTGGCCTTGAATATGCTAATAGTTGTTTTAGATGACCACAGTCATCCATATATTTTGTTAAAAAAAAGCCACCCTCTGCTTTGAGTTGAGCGTACAGATGCTGCCTTTGTTGAGACTCACAAACATACAATCTCTTAAATACCCCCACACTCCTCTCTGACTAGGCCCATACAAGTCAGGGCCGTTTATTGGTCAGCTGGAAGTTTAATAAATAGTGCTCTTGTGTCTGTCATCCTCCAGTCAGAGAGAAAACAGTTCTTGTTTGTTAACAGTTCAATGTTAAGGAAAAAAGACTGAAACAGAAAAAGTGGTATTGACACTCTCAATCCAAACTAAGCCAAATAGAGAGAGAGCTGAGGACAAATGGAATTAATAAGGCTAACTGCTTGGGGATCCTGAAAATTAGTTCTTCATTTTAAAAAATAGATTTTGTGGTGTTGTAGCCTTGCAGGGTTATTCTCAAATTGGGAAATCTATTTGGGTGGCCGCGTGGTTGTGGTTTGAGTATCCATGTGAGTGGTTAATGCTTGTAATAAGCAAATGGCCCAGCCACTATTGTACGAATGGGTGAATGCAGACTTGTGTTGTAAAAAATGTTTTGAGTGGTTGTCAGACTAGAAAAGCGCAACATAAATACAGTCCATTTACTTTTGGCCTCATATGGCTACAAGGCTTTGTCCCAAAAAATCTAGTTGAGCAAAGGAAACTGATCTTCTGTTGTCCTTCTGTTCTTGGATCACATTGTTTCTGGTTTAAATACAAATGATGCCACTTGTAGATTATTTTCTTTAGGTAAAGATCTTTTACATCAACTTGTGTCTTGGAACATTCAACATTTGAGAACTTACTGAAAAGGTAATTTGGAAATCTATCATCTCACATTGTATTGTACTCATTTAAAAAATTCTCAAATGAAACCCATCCATACATTTTACAGAGGCTTAAATTAAGCAATATTCATGGGAAAGAAAACAAACTCTGGAGAAACCATTTATGTAAATATCTCAAAAGTGCAGCCATGATCATTTTTTTCTGACAAACGAGTTGATCAGTCAGCCATTAAAGAGGTGTCATTGATCATGTTGACCTCATTGTTAAAGCTCATTTGTGGTGCTCTGTTTATGGTTTCACCAGTTGACTGACTGATTTACTATTTTTAATCTTTTCTTTCAGCTCTACGATAAGATCAACACTAAGTCGTCCCCACAGATCAGAAACCCCCCCAGTGATGCAGTGCAGAGAGCCAAAGAGGTGAATAACACACATGGTGCACACACACATTTTCTCTCCCCCACAGTCCCACACTGACTTTGCATACATGCAACAATTAGACACACATCTGCATTAACACAAGCATATATGCACTCCATGTTCCTCTTCATGTGATGTTTGCGATAACAAAAAATTAAATGCTGTGTGAAGATGACAGACCTAGTAGTTGTTGGCCTCTCTTTTGAGCACCTTAACCTCACACTTCTGTCACTGCTTAGGCCATATTAATCATTCTGGCCTCTTGCTCACTAAAACTCTAACTCAAGGCAGCTGCACATCATTCTGCTCACCTGCTCTGTTCATGTAAAGAGGTTGTTCTCAGTATGGGGTCTGGGCATATTCAGGGGCCATCAAGATTATGCCATAGGTAGCCCCAGCAAAATGGTAAATTCCTCAACAATAATTTCATTCCATAGAGATCATCTTCAATTTAATGTATCTTCGTCAGAAGTGGGCAGCACGGTCTTTGGCCTAATATTTGAATTTATGGATCTATTTGATGAAAACCTGTAAGAAATCCAACTACAATGTTCTCTTAAAATGAATACAACTCTAGATAAGTGGACATGTGTCATGTCTTGCTCTTTGCTGAAATAAACTTGATATTGCAACAATGTAATCCCAAGCTGTCACAAGAAAACCTAATTTATTTGAAGTGAGGCTTTAAAAGTCATTCATGCCATTTGAGCAAGTTTTACAACTCCAGGGATCAAAACAGCAATTTAATCAGTAATTTTCCTATTTTATAGGAAATTGTTTGGAATCAGTGGAGTCTGTTTCTGAAATATTGACCTTAAAGGTGCGGTGAGTCGTTATGGAGAAAGATTGTTAATAACATTTGTACTTCTCGACAATGCAATGTTAGCATGATTTATGACCCTCTTGCTGCTCCCATCTCTACTTCCCCCTTCCCCTTGTCTTGTGCACAAGCACAGTCACCACCTGTTGCTGATTGGCTGGAATAGTGTTTTGGAGCTTGTTCCAAGATGCTTTGTTTGATTCCTGTTTATAGAGCAAGGGCTGTGTACAAAAATATTTCTATTTTTCCCAGTCCCACTCAGAATGGACAGCTAGCGGACCACAAGGAGATATTCGTTGAATGCCAAATTCAGCTTTTTGGTTTGCAGAGGGTCCACAGTCCAGTAGCATTGAAGATGATTATACTTTATGTGAATGGCATTCTCACTATGGATATCTGCAGTGTAGGTTTAGTTTGGTCTTTCACTGTCAGATTTCTCATATTGATAGCACTACAGCAGCACTTTTCACCTTGTGTTATTGTTGAATAGGAGACTCTTCCTGTGTTTATGTTCTCACACTCCCTGTGACAGGAGGTTTTCAGCCAAGATATCTTTGAGAAATGTGTGTTACTGAAAAATGACTCAGTCTTTTTCACTTGCTGTATGTTGTTTTCACTATTAACAAACTCCACTAGCTTCAGAAACTTGTAGACAGTTATGTGTGTAGGCTCTGTAGCTCAGTACAACCCCTTAACATACAACTATAAATTTAGTTGTACCACAAATGCCAACATTTTTAAAATGCTCATATCCATCCATCCATCCATCCATCCATCCATCCATCCATCCATCCATCCATCCATCTTTCTTTTCTATCTGCTTAGTGTTATGGGGTGGTGGGTGAATTCTCCTCCAGAATGGACTGGGTGAAAAGTGGTGAAACACCACCACCAAACATGACAGTTTGCCAGTCCATGGCAAGACTGATGCTTAAAGAAGTTTAGAAACACAACACTGTAAAAATACTCCATTACAAGTACAAGTCTGGCATTAAAAATGTTACTAAATTTAAAAGTACATGTTATCAGGAAATTAAGTATCAAAAGTCATAGTCAGTACAAAATTGACCCTGTGAATCTTATGCAAGTAGCAGTTCACTGTTGTAGCTGGTCGAGGTGTAGTAGTGTAGTAAGGTAACTATGTGAATTTTTTAAAAATTTTTGTTCGTTAAGTATGTTAGTTGTGATATAAATGTACTAAAAATAAAGTATAAAGTGGAATAAAACCACAATACTCAAAGTCCAAGCACTTTAAATTTGTACTTAAAAACGGTGCTTACATGTACTTATTAATATTGCATCACTGTAAAACCCACATGAACTTGGGCAGAAGGTTCAGACCGTCTTGCTTTGAGACAACAGGCTAACTGAGCTTCTGTGCTGTTCAGCCTGCTTTATAGCTACTCTGAAATTATATTGACTAAAAAAGAGAGAAACTGAATTATTTACTCATTTATTAAGCTTATTAAGCTTATTTAGCTTTATTAAGCTTCCTCTCAAACTTCAGTGACCCGTTGAAGGTTACAATATTTGCCCATGATCCAACTCTGTGTACTTCAGCGCATTGTCAGAGCAGCTGACACAGCAGTCCACTGGCCTGATCACACACAACTGTTTTAATAAAGATCTCTGGCTTCTGTGTGACCTTCCACATTAGAGATGCTACTGGGTGTATCAGACACACACACACACACACACACACACACACACACACACACACACACACACACACACACAGGAAATTGCTATTGAAAGGAGAGCGCGTTTACTTTCAAACTATAGTCCTTCTAACTAGGAACCTGGATCAAACTGGTGTAAGCCATCTTTAGTTCCTGTATGAAATAATCTAGAATAGCCTGTCAGTTTTCTAAATATTTTGACACTACCACATTATTAATGTGAAAAACTAAAAGAAGTCATTGATGCTTTTTGCTGATGAGTGTTTCAAGTATTTTGGATACTAGAACCAAATAGCAAAGCAAGGTGATTCTCCTCCACTTTGGCATTTCTTGTGTTTTTCCATTAACTGGCTGTATTATACAGGGGATTCTGATTGTCTTATTTTCAGTACAAGAAAACTTTGGGTAATTCTGAGATGCTCTATGAATTCTAGCCAAGGACTGCTTCAGTATAGTTTTACCTTAAATTAACTCATCATTTAATCTTGGTTGTGCCTTTAGGGACTACCTCCTCCTCCTCTTCTGCTTTACCTCTGTCTACACTGATTCACTCTGGCTGATACTGAAGTGCTTTGAATCAATCAGACTGCAGCTTCCAGTGTACTCTTGTGGGTTTCTGGCCCAACATAGCAGGGATAAGGTGCTTCAAACTTCAACAAAGCTTTGTTCTGACTGCACTAATACGTTTTTTTTTTGTTTTTTTTTACCACCAAACTTTGCAAATAATTTCTGTTAGTGTTGGAACTAATTTTTCTTTGGAGTGAAGTTACCTGCTTTAGCAGTAGATAATAATCTCACTGATTGGCTGGCATTGATTAAAGACTGGGGTGTAGTTTTACTTTCCCCTGACCTCTGTCATCATTATACTCTCAAAAAACTGACAAAGGACAGTAGCTTGTATAACCCTTCTTCCTGTGTCTTCCTCCACTTAAGAGTTCCTCCCAAGATGAAGCAAGTGGCGCTTTGCAACATCTGGAATATGTAAGCCACAAGATCTCAACACACCACTGCTATGTTCATGATACTAATGAGTAGAGCATAAGGCAGAATTGGAGGTGGTTTGTTCAGAGGGATAATATCCATGAGGGTCACTGCTGCCTAGCAGCCCTTCTGTTTCTGATCAAAATCTACTGGTGTGACACAAAGAGGAACATTGTTTGTTTGTCTAGACAAGTAAACCTATTGGGGTCCACATAAATCTATTGACAATGGTGCAGTGAAAGCGGTACTCTTAATATCTGACATCCGTACGCCCAGTAAGAATCAACAGTTCTGAGACAATTACCCACAAACCTGTCCAGTACGATAGATAATAGTTGGTCTACATAATAGTATCATTCTTATAGAGAACTTAAATGATCAATAATGCAACATACATTCCCTAACCAGAAATAAAAGCAAGAACAGGAGCAAGAACAATACTATATTTAGCTGCCACATTTCTTTTGTAAATATATACAATTTTAATATTTTATTAAAGTGGGTTTTACTTTTTTCCCTACTCATAACTGCCAATGAATTTCTTGCCATCATTGCTCAATAATTTACTGTTCTCTGTATTGAACCATTTCTATATGGGGACAATAAAAAATGACTGTTTTGTAAATGATGTCTGATAGCAACATATTTCTAACAGTATCTCTGGAGATGTAGCAATGGTGACATTTTATAGGAAACAAAATAAGAGGTAACACACCCTCATCTTTCCGCTTTATGCTGTACGAAAGTTTAGTCACTGTAACTAGTACTGTTCTATGTGGGCAGTAAAGAGCTGCTTTGTTCTGTGCTGTCTGTAATCTAAAATTACTTTGTCTTGTGTTGGACCATACCATACTGAACAATAGTCTTAATTTGAACATTTGAATTGAAAGATTTATAGGACCCTCTGTGTGTGTGTCAACTACGAGTGTATTGTATGTATAACCTATTAAATCAGGTACTCTCACTGACATTAAGATCTCTGCTACAAAACAGTCTTATTTAAGGAAGAGAGTGCACAATAACTTCACAATGCAGGTTTCAGTAGTACTCACACACCCCCTCAGAGGCCTGACCTCTACAACGGCACATTCACCAGTCAGGCGCAACATAACTGGAGCCGACATCAGACCAAGTCACGTCAAAAGGGCAGGAGGAGGGACATTGCATTGAATTGCTGCTCGGCATCCAAAGTTGGTCTCTCATTGGCTGTGGAGATGTAGGAGGCAGTTTGCGAAAGTTTGAGGGGGACTGTGAAGCTGTTGGGTTGCTCTCCATACGTTGTCCAAGGTGCAGCAGGTACAGCAAGGTGCTGACGTATGTATGTATATTTATGTGATTTGAAGTAGGGATTAGTTGTTGTGCCTTAAAACAAACTCTTCTAATGCTTTTTCTCTCTCTACATTTCAGGTACTGGAAGAAATTTCCTGCTACCCAGAGAACCACGAAGCTAAAGAACTCAGACGGATACTGACCCAGCCACATTTCATGGTGAGTCAGAAAACACACACATCTCAGGCACTCATGTCCATCATACCTCTCAGGTGGGTGCAGAAGGCATCTTTACCACCATTTGGGACTACTGACCACTCTTTCTGGCCTTGATGCCCTTCTGAAAATTGCCTTAGTTTTGCCTTAGCCTTAGCTTCCCACTGTTTATCTGTTTTTTTTGTTTTCCTGTTTTTTTTTTTTTTGTAAAGCCAAAAAATCTATTGTGCCTTTTTTAGCAACTGCTTGGATGTGTTTAGATTAAGTGCCACTTTACATGCAGCAGTGTGGAGGCAACAGGGGAATGACACATTCACAATTTCTACAAGATCGAGGTAATTGATTATTTGTTAGTCAAACAAACCTGTTTGTAATGAAAGCTAGGTTAAATCAAGTTACAGAAGTAAATGTGACTGGATATGAAACCTCAGTAGCCTACTTTTCAAGCACTGGCACTTATCAGAACTTTTTTAGAAGGTAGAAATTCACTGCGGTGAGGTTAGTTTTGAGTTGGATATTCTACAAACATTCACTCCAGATCCAGCAGCATCTTCTCACTCAATTTCATCCAGTGTTTGCAGTAAGAGGAGTTAGCTTACCTCTATGTCCATATTAGTGAAAATTATGAAAAATCCCACTAAACTGGTCTCATGTAGCACACCTATTTGATTGTTAATGTGTAATTTATTTTACATAAATATTTGGAAAGAAAACAATTGCATGTTTTTCAATAGACTCCAAATCACTAACAAATTATATTACTACACTGGACGAATAGGGCACACCTCTTTTTATTGTATTTTAGTGTGTCTAATATTTTATAATTTAGTTTACCGTGTTTTAAATGTAAGTCTAAAATTGATGTGCCTCTGAACACATTCAAAACAACTTTCATGAGCAATTCTCGAAAGATGGGTGTTTAAACTTTTTGGGTCAGAAGATCTGAGCAGTGAGGGTTAATCCAGTAAAGGGAAGGTCACTTATTAATGTGTGATTTCTGTCTCTGATCAGTGGCATGCTCAATATCAAATAGATAGACCAGCAGAGAGGGAAGTAACCATGATGCAAGTGAGGAGATACATAGAGGGAGACAAAGGAGAGAAAACTGAATCAAAGTTAAAGGATAAGGACAGGAAAAGATCAGCCATAAAAATGAAGGGAAGGAGAGGAACCAGACTATGAGAAAGGAGGGGAGGTGTGGATGGAGGTTGGTAAGGTGTGTCTGATGCGATGTGCTGTGCCCAGTCAGAGGCCTGGCTCACTCATAGCATTACAAGTGCGTAAACTGACGTAGGGAGGAAGGATAAGAGGCACCATCGTGTTCTACATTCCAACGAAGAATAAAATTCCTGACTCCTTCTGGATCAGTTCCTCTCCGTCTTCACCCTCTATCTTTTTTCCATTAAGTAGACTCAAGCTTGCTTGTCGGTATTCCCTGCAGCGAGATGTTGTAGGCATGAGCCTAACGGTTGCTACATGATGTGACATATGGAAGTGCTTTTGTAGTATGTACGCTTATGTAGTGTGCATTGTGTGATGTGATGTGATAAATAAAGTGCATCTCTTCTTTTTTTGTCAGCAATGCATACATATCTGTGTATGGTGGTGGCGTCACTTGCTGATCCTTAGCAGTTTCATTTCATACATGCAGCAGAAAGCTCTGCAGCGTTTGAGTTTCAGTAATGCTTGGGAAAATGTAGCTTGTGTGAACGCTGCAGTACTACTTGATTAATAAAATCTATTTGATTCAGAAAACAGCAATACTACCACCACACTACTGAGAGATGTAGTGAAAGTAGTAATGCGGCTAAAGTAGTGGCATTACCCAACATTGCTTTTGAAGTTCCATTTTCTTTTCTGCAGAATAGGATCTGTGGAACTTAACATCATCTTATTTTCTGGTGAAAACGTTAAATGTCAACCAGTCAGAAAGCCCAGACTTCCCCTGGTTGTTTATGAAGTTCACAGCAGCATTGAAAACTGCAGGTTGTTTTGAAAAGTTTTTCGTTTCAGAGAATTCAGCCGGGGCATCTCTTAATCTTAAAATCTCTTCTCTGTCCCTTCCATGCTCTGCTTTCATTATCTCTCACACTGTTTCTCACTTATCTTTTCTTTTGCTGCTTTGTTTTTTGTTTTTTGATTTCTCACACTCACTCAATCACAAACACACAGCATGGAAGGATTAGTTAACCCCTTAACCCGGTCCTCATTAGGGCAAAGTCTCTCTCTTTCTCTCTCTCTCTCTCTCTCTCTCTCTCACTCACACAAACACACACATATATATTAGTGGTCTGAGTGGAGAATGAAGTCTAACAGGAGTGGTCTTAGCTATCAGTGTGGCTTAGTTGCCATTAAAAACTGTCCATGGTGTTATCCTCATATTTTGTTCAAAATATTTACATATCTTCTTGAAGTGGATTGTAATATCATGACATGACAACACCAGACCAATTCACAAATGCAAATTTGTCTGGAATTTCTCAGTTAATTTTTTATTTCAAAGGGGCAGATGCAGACCAAAATGCCTCCTGAAGCAGTTGGATAGACCCACATGTGAAGTTGCACTGAGTGACAGAAAACAGACTTCAGCTTCTGCCAGAGCAAATGAAACATGAGCTCACTTTTGGTTTGCACGCTAATTGTGATGCATTCATTTTGTCTCAGGGTGCTGTTTTGGAGCAGCAGGGACCTCTCTCTTTTGCCACCTATGTAGTATTTTGGTGCCCTAGTGCACTGGTGGGAAGGTAGGAGGAAATAGCTGGAAAGTTCATTCAAATGAGGCAGTGCTAAGTGAATAATTGGTGTTTCAGTGGACCATATATTACTTCGTAGTCAGACTAGACTTCTCAGAGCCATTTGTGTGTCTGGTTCAATATCAGTCTCTTGCCCATCTGATGATTTTATCAACAAGAGTGAAAGTATTTGGAGACATTGCACAACATAATATAATATATATAATTAATTCTAATGCAACTCATCTGGCATAACAGTCTATATATTTTACTCTGTGGGGTCATACCGCTGCATTATGTCTTGAGATTGTGATGCAACTTGGAATATTATTTCATAGTTTCAGTTCTGTCATTATTCTGGAAACCTAGCCAAACAATGCCAATGGCCTGCACATCCTTCATATTGATCAGCCTTTTTACAAGCTTCTGGTGAAGGTCCTGAGGATGATTGTGGTTAAAACTATGCAGTCAGATGAGGCTTCACTGGCTACTGCATGGAGCTAGTTGTGCTGTCAGTATCGTGCAATATGCTGATCTCATTTCAGTAGCTGATTCGCCATTCAGTATCCCCATTGTTAATCAACATTACTTTGTCACGTGTCACATCACTCATCAGAAGGCACTTTGAAAGAATGCTAGCAGCTTCTGTCGTTGTTATTTATTTATTTATTTATTTATAGAATAAAATCAATGAGCCAAATTACTTAGTTAAATTTGGAGTGTGGGTTTATTGGCCAAGGAATATGACTCTGGTTTAAACACTGCACTCACTGAACTTATATAGGGAAGAAAAAAAAACACGACTCAATGGGGACAAAAAGCAAAACAATAAGCTAAATAGTGCAAAAAATAAAATAAACAATATACAAGGAATGATGTGGCAATAAACAATATATACAAAGAAATTTTCAATGTGCTGATATTTATATTGACAGTGACAGTAAGTGGTGAAGGTATATGTTAAAAATTGTGCGTTATTGGATTACAAATGGTCTGTCAGTGGATGTTTTGATGTCATAGGGTTAGTGAGACTGTGTGACTAACTAACTGTTCATCAGGCTGATGGCTTGTGGGAAGAAACTGCTTTTGTGTCCAGTTGTTTTGGTGTTCAATGATCTAGCAGAGGGGAGAAGTTGGAACAGGATGTGTCCAGGATGTGAGGGGTTTGCAGTGATCATTTCTGCCTGTTTCCTTAGTCTGGAGGCAAATAAAGGAACACCTGTTACATTGAAGCCCTTGCCAAACGAGTTCACACAATGCTAATTTAGCCCATCAACACCAATCTCTCTGTAGTTTTTCAATTCAATTCAATGTGCCTTTATTCGTTCCTCAAGGGGAAATTCCAAAAATCTGGAGTCTGTGGTGACACTCCTGTGATGTGATTTATATCAACCAGCTGTGATTGGTTTGCCAGAGCTGAAGAGGGAAGCAACTGTAGCAACTGAATAGGCTACAGCAGCTATGAGTATGGAGGAGCCTATGGTGTCATAAGCACATTGACAGTGTTTGTAAAATTACTCTCACTGTCAGAAGGGGGAGACAAACGTTCCTCACTGCAGGTCTAAGTAATTTGGGAAACTGTTTTATTAATGGATTTGTTTTCAGATGTCTTCAGACAGAGGAGGTGTTGGCTGTGTTGGATAAGAACTTTTCAACACCGAGAAGTTCGATCGTGCACCTTTGAAAATGTCAATGGTTAGTTTGAATATGTTTTTAGTAATAGGGTGGATTTTAAAACTGTGTTGACTTTGTCACGATCTGTGTGGCCTCAGCTACACAGAGTGAGTAACGCTGACTCACTGTGGTCTCGGTAGCTGTGATGTATTAAGGTGTTGTGGTATGCGTATACAAACATGCCACTTTAGGAAAATGGAATAAAATAAGCAGTGTTTGCCTCGGCCCACACTTGTCGCATTTTGGTGTCATTGCCTACTGTATCTGCCGTGTTATAAAATATTTCCAGCAGTTAGAATGGGGTGCTATTCTGTTGTCTAATTTCATTTTTTTGAGAGGTATGATGGACATTGATTTGAGCCCCATCAATGTATGGATTAGCCCCACCATAGCTAAGGGGGACTACTCTGAGGACTGAGGAACATGTGTCATTTTTACTATGTTGTTTAGCAAACCAAATTCCAACTTCTACAGTGAATGAACTGTGCATGTCATATTTTTGTTTTTCTGTAAATATAACATTGAATGGCGTTCTTTAAATGATGTCTAAAGTGATTCATTTATTTATTCATTCATTCATTTATTTGGGGCATATATTTCAAAAGTGACAGATGAAATTTCTGAGTGTAAGACAATAAGAAATACTTAATATAAAATATACATTTAAATAATTGAAGTCTTGTCTTTGGTCATACTTTATTAACTAGAAGCGCCAGACAGTTTGTTACACAGAACCAACTGGTAAATCATCCTTGCAACAAAAAATACTTTGCAGGAGATTGGATGAATCATGTGTCTTTCACTGTCACAAATGTTGTTCACAAATGTTGCTCACTGATTGGTCTGAACCACTTTGATTTGGCTGCAGCATGAGCATGTTCTGAAGCATCACCTGTCTAATGACATCATCATCACGCGCCAGCATACTCTGACGCTCGGAACAGAGACACGCTAAGCCTGTCCCAGCTAATGTATATAAAATTGATACACTTCATCAAGCTGCAAAGGATATCTCGTTTGGATAACACTACACAAGCAGCAATCATTCAAGAGGCCTGTTGTTTTTGTAATCTCAACATTTCTGAGAAAATCCAGTGTTTGCTGCTAGCACCTGCTGACATTAGCATAGCCAGTGAGCCGCCGTGCCCACACTGGACGCTGCCGACTCACCTGGAGAGTTGGAACATGTTACGATAAGTAATCAAGGCCAGAACCCAAATTGCAGAGTCTCAAATCTGGACTTTATTAGAAAACAAAGTACAACTAAAAAGCACCACGAGGGGAAAAAACTCAAAGTCAACAAACAAACAGAAAAACTCCAAAAGGGAGAGACAAGACTTATAGATGCTTGTAACAGAAAACACGCCCAAAACAAAACTGGCGGAGGAATAACTTCTATGGAAAACCCAAAGTAATCAAACAAACAGAAAAACTCCAAAAAGGGAGAGACAGGACTTACGTACGCTTGAAACAGAAATCACGCCCTTAACAAAACTGGCGGATAGCACAAATATCTTCCAATACACACTAACGAGGCTATGGACGAGAGAAAGGCTCGAGGACGACAGACACGGGTGAACACGGCTGGACTGAGGAATAGTCTGGCACAGGAATGAGTGTGAACGGAGCATAAGAAGCCGGCTAATTGCCGATGAGCAGCAGGTGCGTCTTGTGTGCCTCGCCCCCGAGCCGACGGCCCCGCCTCTCCGCACCGAGCCAGCTGAAGCAATGGGAAAAAAGGGTCAATATAAATACAAAATGGCTGAACAAACCCCAGACCATGACAGAACAATTGTTAAACAAGGCATACAAAAAGATCGCTGACCTTCTCGAGGACAAAAAACGGATGTCGAATGAGCTGCAGAGAAAGGATTGCCTGCTGACCACCATCAGTTCTTGATTCCTAATGCTCACCAACTGGCTGGAGACATCACAGATCAGTGAGCACGCACCAAAGAACACCACCTTTACACTCAGGCACATGGTTCTCTGGGAACCGTCCTTCTCCTGTCAACGACCCGCCTGCTCCACTCCAAACAAGGGGACCCCCTGGACCAAAGTGGTCGTCCACAGGCGGAAGAGGGCTCCGAGCGCGAACAATGGCGGTGCTCCCTCACTCCCGAGCTCCTCCTACTAGTACACAGCTTTGTCTGTGAGCAAGAAGACGGCGGCCAGGGACCAGCACCACAAAACTGCGCCTGTTTCTGCGGCTAGAGACATCATGTCTCTGTTGACGGACAGCTCAGCTTTTCCTCCACTCACGGCTAGCCGCCCTCCAGCAGAATCCCAGGTTGTGTCCAGCAGAGGGAGAGCTGCGGTCGATGATACCTGGCCCCCCCTCAAACTCCAGAACGGCTTCGGCTTGCTGTCACAGGCCAGTGAACGTGCGAGCGGGCTTGGCTCGTCAGACTCCTCAGCATGAACACCTGGCTCTAGCACACCTGCACATCACAAAACCTGGTTATTATTGACAATTTCAACCTTTTCTGGAATCGCCCTTCCTTATATCACCACAGCGGACTTCATCCGAGTACACTGGGCAAGTCGGTTTTAGCAGGTTACATTCACCACGCAGTTCAATCACACCCATGTGATTGACTACCTGCACGTCACACACACACACACCCCACATCCCACCCAAAGAAGTACCACACAGCACCACCCACATCATCCCAACCATCATCTCCTAAAGATCGCACAAACCCAGGACTGTTTTTAGACCACGCACACACACTGATTCACTACGATGAGCGCACGTTCAGCACAAACATTAACGTGGCAGTGCTTTTAAACAAGACTTTTTTGATATATGATGTGATTTTAGATTATAAGTTAGACTGTCTTCTTTTAATCGAGGCATGGCTTGACACTGATGCACCTGTTGTTCTCACCGAGGCTTCCCCACCAAATTTTAATTTTTTATTTTCTACTAGAGGGGGTAGAAAAGGAGGCGGAACTGCTTTGATCTCAAATAATGCACTGACCTGTAAAGGAGTGTCTTTTAACAGTTTCACATAATTTGAGCACCACGCTTTTGTTTTTGGCACCCCATCACTCTGGCTCTTTTATCAGCGAATTCTCTGAACTTTCAGCAATCATTCACACCTCTTATAACAGGATAACTGGTGATTTTAATCTACATGTTGATGATACCTCGGATCCAATATCCAGAGAATTTTTAAACCTTTTAAATTGTCTGGATTTTGAGCAGCGTGTCACACAGCCAACTCACAACAGGGGACACACCCTGGACCTGGTCATAACCCTTGGACTGTCCATTGGTGTGTCCTCTGTTGTCAACTTGGCTTTGTCTGACCACTACTTCGTGTTTTTTAACGTCACCAGTTTTAACAAGTGCAAGGCCCCGGTGAGAACAGTGAAGAGGCGCTACCTAACTTCTGAAGTGGCTGCAAATTTTATTTATATTTTACAGGGCACTCCTGCTGAAATTTTACCTGCACCCTGTGATTTTATCGTCGATAATTTTAACAGCAAACTGAAGTCCGCTCTCGACTCAGTAGCTCCATTTTTTACCAAAACAATAAAAAGAAAACCTACACCCCCGTGAAGAAACAACGATAAAATGCATGAACTGAAAAGACATTGCAGGAGTGCCAAGAGGAGATGGAGGAAATCAAAATTAACAGTCCATCTCGAGACTTCACGGCAACAACATCATTTTATGGATTCTTTGAGGAACAGCTTTTAAACATTGTCAGTTGCTCTCTTCAGACGGGTGTCTTCCCCACCGCTTTTAAAACAGCTGTGGTGAAGTCTCTTCTGAAGAAGAGCACTTTAGACCCCAACGTTTCTAATGACTACCAACCTGTATCCAACTTAGCCTTTTTAAGTAAAATTCTAGAAAAACTGTTTTTTAACCAAATCGATGATTTTTTAAACAGAAACAACATTTTAGAGAAACATCAGTCTGGCTTTAGGATGAACCACGGTACCGAGACAGCACTTTTAAAGATTTTAAACGACATCAGGTGGAACTTCAATAACTCACTTAAAACACACAGTCTTGGCTCTACTGGATCTAAGCGCCGCCTTTGATACAGTAGACCATCACATTTTATTAAATAGACTGAGAAACCTGGTTGGTCTGTCTGGAACAGTTTTTAACCGGTTTCACTCTTATCTCACAGACCGATGTTTTTATGTAAGTATGGATACTTGTTCCTCAGGAAGCCATGAAATTAGGTGTGGGGTTCCCCATGGCTCAATTTTTGGTCCAATTGTTTTTTATCTTTACATGCTTCCTCTGGGGGACATGATCAGGAGACACAACATCATTCATTTTTCATTCATTCAACCTTTATTTTAACTCGGAAAATACATTGAGGTGGAGACCTCATTTACAATGTAGCCGAGTAAAACAATAAAAACAAAAGCACTTAGACATGGAAAAAGCCAATGACATAAAACTTACATAAAAATGAGTAAGAGGAAAAAGCAATAAAAGCCATAGAAGAAGGACCCATTTGAAATAAAATAAGATAAATAAAAGCAACAACAATGAGTAAAAACAGTAAAAATGCAAAACCATTGATCAGGTAAAACAGGAGCACCTAGAGGCAAAGTGTGAACCAATTAAGGATTTAAATTGCCCTATGGATAAAAATGAGGAAAGCTTTAAATGGCTCTGCATGTTGTTCCATGTTGCAGGTGCGCAATATGAAAAACTGGATTTGAAGTTCAGTAAAAACAGCTGGCACCTGCAGCATGATCCAATCACTGGACTGAGTATGATAAGAACCCACATTAAAAGAGAGCATTGAACTAATGTAGGAAGGTAAAAGACCCATAAGAGCTTTATAAATAAATAAAACAGGTCACAGTGATGGGTGTCATAACTATCTCCAGTGATGAATCTCAAGGCAGAGTGATAAACAGAGTCCAAGCATCTTTCTACAATGCAGTGGAAAGGAGGGTCTGTATCTATAAAAGAAACCAATTTTCATTCTCAAGGAAGACACAAGCTTGGAAACATAAAGGTCACTTAAAGGTTAACTTTTCATCAATCCAAATACCAAGGTAGTTATAATCCAGCACCCTTTCAATATTTGCACCATTCCTGGTAGAGATGATGAAGCTGTCAGGAGTTATATTTTGTGATCTGGAGAACAACATGAATTTTGTTTTGTCTGCATTGAGAACCAGTTTATGATTATTGAGTGCAACCTGAACATCAGAAAAACATTGTTGGAGGGAATATAAGGCAGAGTGTGCATCGTTTGCAATGCAGTACAGAATGGTGTCATCTGCATATAAATGAATATACTCCCAGTGACACCATTGATATAAAGCGAGAACAAAAGAGGCCCCAGGATGGAGCCTTGTGGGACACCTTTTGCTAATTGCACAAATTCAGATTTACTATCCCCAATACACACACACTGCTGTCTGTCGCTAAGGTAGCTCTGAAATCATTTAAAAGCTAAATCATCAAACCCAAGACTACGAAGTATTTTTAAGAGCAGTACATGATCCACTGTATCAAATGCTTTTGAAAGATCAATAAAAAGAGCTGCACCATACATTGTTTGTTTTTTACATTGTTGACATTGTTTTCTCATCTGGTATTCCTGGTGCAGGCTACTGGACAATGGTCACTAATGCCAAGTTCAAAAACTCCTGAGTCAGTCATTTTTTCTTTTCTGTTTGTTATAATTAAGTCCAGAGGAGAAGACTTAGAGGGGTCCTTTAAGTTTGGCCTGGTAGGGTCAGTAATTAACTGTGAGAGATGAATGTTGTCACAGACTTCTTTTAAGTGCTCAGGGGCAGAGCTCAACCAATTTAAGTTAAAATCGCCAAGTATAATCAGCTCTGAATCTTTAAAAGTTGCCAAAAGGTCAGCTATCTTATTAATAGCAGAAGAGGGAGCAGTAGGTGGTCTGTATATACCAACCACAACAATAGAATTATTTTGTGCTGTACAAACTTTCAGTGCCAAGAGCTCAAAAGATTTGTGAAATGAGACTGCTTTCAAAACAGTACAAGTAAAACGAGTTCTTGAATAAATGGCCACACCTCCTCCTCTGGTATTTCTGTAATCATCCAAGGCCACCTCAGGATCACTTACAGTGCATCTTAACCAAGTTTCAGATAAAACCACAATATCAGGATTTGTATGTGTTATTAAAACTTTCAGCTGATCCAGCTTCTCATGCTGAGTAATGCTCCTAATATTTAAGTGAATTAAACTCAGCCCTCTCCTATTCTTAAAATCTAAAGGAGTAAGGGATGGGCAAGGAACAAATTCGGACCTTAGAGAACCGCTGAGTGGAGGTCTTGAAACCACCTGAGCACAAGGGGGGAACTGGTGAGACAGTACCTGATTGGGATGACAACAGTGGTGCGGAGAGGGGGTCGAATGGTGGTTGGTGACCGGTAATGATCTGTGATGAGCACACCTGGTCATTTGAGGAGGTGGCAGGCCACAGTCAAACTGTCGGAGCATTTAAAACTGAGTAAAATATGTTGTCCTTTAATATATGTGTGCCCAGCCTGCTGGGATGGATGCCATCTCTCCAGTAAAAGGAAGAACGATTCCAAAAGAGGTTAAAATTGTCAATAAAAAACATCCTGTGTGCTGCACTGGCAGACTGGAGCCATGTGTGAAGGCTAAGGATCCTGCTGAAACGGCCGATGCGTTGGCCCAGTGGGGGCAAAGGTCTGGAAATGAAAACACGGTTTCCACAGTCTTTCAGCATGCAAAGGAGACTGCTAAAATCCTGTTTTAAAATTTCAGAGGTCTGGTTGGAGACGTCATTGTAACATGGATAACGACATTCCTGGTGCTGGGATACTTCGCCATTTTTATCCTATTTAATCTACTTTATTTATTATCTTATGTATTTTTCTAATATTAACTGTTTTTTTTTGTTGTTGTCTTATATCATGCCTTTTATTTTAAACTGTTACTTTTAAAGTGCTATATAAATAAAGTTTGATTTGATTTGACTTGATTTGATTTGAAGTGCATAACTTGAAGCCTGCCAAGATGGATCCTCAGCTTGTATGATCTCATGATCTTGCGAATCCAGCTCTCAGTAAATACTTTACCATCTTCACGGCATTCAATCGATCGCAACTGGACTTTGTCAGTTTGTCTTGGAAGACGTTTCGCCTCTCATCCGAGCAGGCTTCATCAGCTCATGCGCACCAGACTAGATAGGACAGCTCTAGTCTAATGAAATGGTGTTAGGTTCAAGAATTTATCCTCTGAGTGAGGCCAACCCCCCAAACCAAGGATGGTATCACTCTATTGTGAGGCAAACGATCCCCCATTAAGGCGGGGTAGGGTGCGACCCTTGGGTGTCAACGACAGTCGTCTGCCTCGTTAGTGTCCCATTCTTGTCATTGGGAGGCTCCTTGAGCCATGTGTGAATGGCTTTGTTGTTGTTTTTTTTCTTTTTCAGAGGCTAAGTTTTTGAATCTCTTTGGAAGAGATGAAAGGACAGCATTGTATGTGGGAGATAGGTGGTGTCTCAGACCTCCCCCTCTGTTCAGAGACGGTTTTTCAACCTTGACATGGATGGCTTCTCTCACTCCTCTTTCAAACCATCTGTCTTCTCTGTCCAGAATATGCACATTTTTATCCTCAAAGGAGTATGCTTCCTCCTTGAGGTGCAGGTAAACAGCTGAGTCTGGACCTGAAAAGTTAGCCCTTCTGTGTTGTGCCATGCGTCTGCTCAGTGGCTGTTTTGTTTCCCCAATATATAAGTCTGTGCATTCCTCACTGCACTGGACTGCATACACCAGATTGTTCTTCTGAGTATGAGGTGTCCGGTCTTTGGGGTGCACCAGCCTTTGTCTGAGAGTGTTCCCAGGTTTGAAATGTACCGGGATGTTTGTCAAAGATTCGCCTGAATTTCTCTGATACACCAGACACAAATGGAATGACAATGTTATGCCGTCTATCTCTCTTTTTCTTCCTCTGTCACCGTGTTCTTTCTGGAAGTGGCTGAACTTTTCACAAAAGACCAGCTGGGATAACCACAAGATTTGAGGGCGTCCCTCAGGTGTTTGTGTTCCTTGTCTCTGGCCTGTTGGCTGGTTGGAACATTATCAGCTCTGTGTTGGAGAGTTCTGATAACACTTAGTTTGTGTTCCAGTACAAGGAGGTACTGGTCTGTGTGAGTAGGTTTTCTGTAAACCCCAATATGGAGGCTCCTGTTCTCTCCAATGTGGACATCACAGTCCAAAAAAGGCAAACTCATGTCCTTGACATCCCCTCGAGTGAATTTGATGTTCTTGTCCACTGAGTTAATGTGCTCGGTGAAGGCTTGCACTTCTTGGCTTTGGATTTTTACCCATGTGTCATCCACATATCTGTACCAATGACTTGGTGTTGTTCCTTTGAAAGAGTTCAGGGCCATTCTTTCCATGTTCTCCATGTACAGATTAGCCACAATAGGGGATACTGGTGAACCCATCGCACACCCATGTTTTTGCCTGTAAAACCTCCCCCTAAATTGAAAATAGGTGGTTTTTAAGCAGAGTTCCAGTAAATGGCATATTTGCTCTGGGTTAAGGGTAGTTCTGTTCTATAAAGTGTTGTCTTGTAACAACTGCCGCCTCACTGTTTCCACTGCATCCTGAGTTGGAATGCATGTGAACAACGATGTGACATCGAAGGAAACCATTGTTTCTGATGGGTCTAGTTTTAAGTCCCAGACCTTATTTACAAAGTCCATTGAGTTCTGGATGTGGTGTGGCGTTTTGCCAACCAGTGGTGCTAAGATGTTGGACACAAACTTAGCAATGTTGTATGTCACAGAGTTGATGCTGCTGACAATAGGTCTGAGAGGCGCTCCTTCTTTGTGTATTTCTGGGAGTCCATAGATGCCCGGGATGGACGGCTCTGTCTTTCTGTAATCTTTGAAGATATTCTATTGTTCTCTTGTACCCACTGGTTGGGTCTCGTTTCAGGCATTCATATGTGTTACTGTCATTGAGTAGTGAAAGAATTCTTGTCTTGGTAATCGTTTGTGTTACCATGCATCTCCCTTTGTCTGCTGGCAAGATTGTAATGTTTTCGTCCTTGCTCAGTGATGTCACGGCTTTTCTTTCCTCATAGGTGAGGTTTGAAGGGGGAGGTTTAGCATTGGAGAGAGCTGCCGACACTTTCAACCTGAGCTGTTCACCCTCTGTTTCTGTTAGGTTGTTTTTCTTTATAGCTGATAACAGGCAGAAATCTCAGGCAGAATCAGGCTCTGGGTGGGCAGCCATCTGCCTCGACCTGTTGGGTGAGAGAGAAAGAGAGCAAGAGAGAGAGAGTGAGACAGTAACAATGACAGTGGATGTAATAACAGTAGTAGCAGTTGCAGTGGATGTCAGGCAGGGCCATGGCAGGAAAGCAGCAGCTGTAATCCACAATCCAGATTCAGCCACTATCCATGGGAACCTGCGAGACAACAAAGCACAGAGACTGCAGGGGAGGAGCTAAATTAGTAATACGCCATGGTAGGGCATGAAAACATGCAGATGGAGAGGGAGAGAAGGACAGAGGAGCTTGGTGCATCTTTGGAGGTCCCCCAACAGTCTAATGCTATAGCAGCATAACTAGGGGCTGGTCCAGGACAAGCCTGAGCCAGCCCTTACTATAAGCTTTATCGAAAAGGAAAGTTTTAAGCCTACTCTTAAATGTAGAGACAGTGTCTGCCTCCCGGACAAAGATGGTTCCACAGGAGAGGAGCTTGATAGCTAAATGCTCTGACTCCTGTTCAGCTTTTGGAGACTTTAGGAACCATTAGTAGACCTGCATTCTGAGAACGCAGTGTTCGAGTGGGGTAATAATGTACTATGAGCTCTTTAAGATAAGAAGGTGTCTGGCCATTTATGGGTTTGTAAGTAAGGAGGAGAATTTTAAATTCTATTCTAAACTTTACAGGGAGCCAGTGCAGAGTGGCGAGTATTGGAGAAATATGATCTCTCTTCTTGGTTTTTGTCAGAACACGTGCCGCAGCGTTCTGGATCAACTGGAGAATATTCAGCAACAAATTTGGGCAGCCTGATAGTAAGGAATTGCAATAATCCAGCCTGGAAGTTACGAATGCATGGACTAGTTTTTCTGCATCATTTTGAGACAAAATATGCCTGATTTTTGCAATATTACGTAGGTGAAAAAAGGAAGTCCTTGAAATTTGTTTTACATGGGAGTGAAAGGACATGTCCTGGTCAAAGATAACTCCCAGATTCTTTACAGTGGTGCTGGAGGCCAGCGCAATGTACGGAAGAGGATTAGGGCCACTGAAAAATTTTTTAAAAAGTCAGAATTCTGACTTTTTATTCTCAGAATTCTGACTTTTTATTCTCAGAATTCCGACTTTTTTCGGGGAGAGTGGCTTACGGGCAGTCAGGAGGAAGGCCACAGACGCCATGGCGGACATAGGAGCGTTTTTACGCGTCCAAGGAGTTCCGGAGGAAGTAATTTTAGAATTAAATGAGCAAAAGGTGAGTGAATGTTATTTTATTAAACTTGTGAACGTAGATTTACTGGGGTAACCGCAGATATAGTTTCCCTTCTGTGTCTGCTGTACTCGTTTTTCTACGTGCTTGGATTACTGTGTCTATACATTGGCGTTTTGCTAAAGCATCACCATTGTTACGTGCGATTGTTGTTATCCAAAGATCTGCTATTTAGTTCTGATTTGGAACTGGACCAGTCGCCTGTCAGCGGCACTGCTCATCACCGCGGACCGTCTGTTAGCTCCAGAGAGCAGGACGGCTCGTTGTTAGCATCTCTTAGCCAAATAACTTGTTCCAGCAAGTGTGCTATCACGCCAAATGGTTTCAAACATCCAACCACACCCGACTACCTGAAGTGCTATTTAGCAGAGGTCGCTGGTTAGAGGATGGTAACTGGGGACTGTTAGCTCAGTTAGCATCTGGGATAGAAACAGAGGCGTTTTCCTCTAACTGATGCTGTCGACCACCCAGCCCTCCACTTTACTGCTAAAGTACTGCTACTTTTTATGTAACCTACTGCCCGATTTCACATTAGGGTGCAATAATAATCTGTTTCCCCTGATTTTGCGTCCTATTGAGTACATTTTAGGCTTCATAGTTGTTGGAATACAAATACACATAATGTATTCTGTCTAAGGCATATTTTCTCTCCTCTTGGGATTAGTGGGACTACAAGCCTGTCACATTTCTAAATCATCTCAGGAATATTATCCCCTTCAAGTAGAAATCACAGTGGATATTTATTCATGTTCATTTACATACATGCACAGGCATGGAAAAGTTGTGTTGAGTCATGTAAGGACAAAGCATGCCTTTGATGTAGTTCTATTATTGTACTGAGCCCTACACATTTTATTACAGATTTTATTACTTTATTACTAACAGTAGTGTTGACCTGACAAAATGGAAGTAAAGTAAGTGAAAATGGAATTTTTTTTTTTATTATTATTTAATTGGATCTCCATTAACCACTGCTTTGTAACAGTAGATACTCTTTCTGGTGTCCTTAATCTTTTCACAATACTTCAATACAGAAATCCCCATATATATATCATGAATAATGTAATCATTGTTCATGAGCCTATTTATTGTAAGAACTGTTTATTCAGAGGTTGTAATCTTCATATTGTAAATGTGTCTTGATCAAATACATTTTTTCATTTTGTTTTCTGTGCAGATCAACAAGAACAACATAATCGCCATCTTCAAGTCCTGAAAAGTCCTCCTTGATCAGTCAGAAGACATTGGATTTATTACTCAAAATGCCAGCGTTGTCAGATTTGGAAGATTTAATTAGAGTCTACTTCAGACTTTCTTTCAGTAATAAAGAAATACTTAAAGTTTTAGCACATAACAATCAGATAATAATAAGCATTCGAACTTTGAAGAGAATTTGTAAAAGACTTGGTCTGTTCAGACGGAAGAACCAAATGGACTTGGATGAAGTGCTAGCTTTTGTCCAGCATGAGATTATGACCAATGGACAGATGCAGGGTTATTGTTGGCTTCATCTCCGTGCAGTGCAGCGGGGATTTGTTGTGTCACAAGATACCATTAGATGCATCATCAAGTTGATCGATCCACAAGGTGTGGAATTAAGAAGAGCACGTCGCTTGAGAAGACGTCAGTACAGCAGCAGTGGGCTAAATGCACTTTGGCACATGGACGGCTATGATAAATTGAAACCTTATGGCATTGCAATCCATGGCTGTATAGATGGTTTCAGTCGCTATGTGTTATGGATGGAGGCCTTTATTACAAACAATGATCCTAAAGTGGTTGCAGGTTACTTTATCCAAACAATTTCAAGCATAGGTGGATGTCCAGAGAGGATTCGAGCAGACAGGGGGACTGAAAATGGTTGTGTTGAAGACATGCAGATGTTTTTGAGGAGAAACCACACAGACAGTTTTGGAGGGGAGAAAAGCTTCCTCTATTGTAGAAGCACAGCAAATCAGCGTATTGAGGGATGGTGGGCTACACTCCGGAAACAGAGTGCTCAGTTCTGGATAAACTTGTTTCAAACTTTCCAAGATGATGGACACTTCACAGGAGACTTTTTGGACAAAAGTCTCATCCAATTCTGTTTCCTTAACTTTGTTCAGGTAAAAATATTTAATTTTTATGTATAAAAGTATTTAATTTAATATTTAATTTTAAAATGGGTCATGATTATGGTACTACGAGTATATAGACAGTATTCTTCTCCAATTTTCCGTTATGCCTCTTCTCCAATAAGCCTACATGTATTAATGTCTAGATAAATCAAAACAGGTCTATATTGGGCTTTGGACACTTAAGCCACTGATCAGTAAACAAGATCATCATTTGTGATTGTTCTGATGGAACATTTCTTTAAAAATGTGTTGTTATTTTGAAGATCATGTGAATACCTTAGTGAAGAGGATTAGGATGCAGCCATCAAGAACTGAAGATTTTAATCACTAAAATATTTTTAAAGGGAGACGGGCAGTGGTTCCATAGTATAAGACCTATGTTACATTGTAGTTATTTCCATTTACTGTGCTTCTTTCTATCCAGGATGAACTTCATGAAGTGGTCAGCACATGGAATGCACATAAAATCAGACCAAGATCAAGTGGTGGTGGTGTATCTGGTCGCCCAGTTGTGATGTACTCATTCCCAGAGTTGCACAGTGCTGAGGATAGACTGAAGCCTGTTTCCATGGAGGAGGTCACCTTGTGTATGGAGGAGTGTACCCCCAAAGGCCAGTTTCCATGTGATGAAACCGTTTTTGAACTGTGTTGTCTACTGATGGAGGAGAATGGATGGGAGGCCCCAGGAGATCCACTTGCTGCAGCTGATCTGTACATCATGCTAAGAGATGAAATACTTGAAAATATTTAATGTAAATTACAAATAAAAAAAAATAAGGAAAATGGGCAGTTTACATTAGTTCCATATTTGGATTGGAAATGTACATGTAATTGAGGCTAGTGTAAAAATCTGAATTAAGACTATTGATGTTGCACAGTCTGTTTATGGGAAAAGTTGTGCTTTGTTTGCTGGTGCTATGTTGATAATAGTCTTATATTATGTTAGCTAAAGCTGGATGTAATGCCTTTATATTTGTTTCAAAGCTTTAGAAGAAAACCGCATTTCCATGGTGGCTCAGAGAACACAGGACCCAGGTTCAAAAATCACAGTTTGCTAACAGCACACATACAGTACATGCATACAATAAAATTTGCTTTCTTTTCTTTTCTTTTCCTGGAGGTTGGGTGGGCTGGGAAAGCTTCATGATTCAGATTCAGGATTTGTGGTAAAATGGCAAACATTCAAGATGATCTGTTAAAGGTAACATCATTTAGATGATATTGAGGACAATTGAGCAATAAATTATTTGTTTCATTATGTGGTATTTTAACCAAAATAATCATCTAACCAATCTAATTTGAGTACCCGGAGATTTCTTTCTATGCCAATTTTGATCTTTTGGGGCAAGTAAACAAATTCTTGTTTTGTTTTTACTTCTGTGATTCTGAGAGTCTGTAATATAACAAAGTACATGTGTCCACTCAAGCTGGCTGGCCAACAACATAGTCTCTGACCTTTAATTATACACTATAAATATGAACTATTGCTATTAAACCTAAGATATACAGTCCCATCATTTAAAAAGGTTAGACTGAAGCACTCTTTTGAACACTAGTTCAAACTGAATATGAACTTAAATCCAAGGGCAAACATGGATTGAAGGTCACTGGATGTGCTTTTTGGTCCTTGAATTGTCTTTACTGTATGTATTTGTATCTTTTCCTCGATGTTGTAAAGTGAGCTGCTGTGATGTAAGACAAATCACAGAAATTGGCATGAAGTCATGTTGTATCATATATGTTGTATCACTATTTTTCTATGTAATAGACACATTTTCTGTATATGTAGTGTATGTCTGTTTTTCTTTTCTTTTCTTTTTTTTTGATCCAACTGCTCTAGAGTTGAGAGTGCTGATTTGTTGATGTAAGTTCCCATATTGAGTAAATATGAAATACAAGTATGTCTCTATAAAATAACATGAACTTTTGAATGATATTTTCAGTTCAAATGGAGAGTGGTGCATGTACTTCTGTGGCAGAGCATTGAAAATTTACAAAATGGCATTAAGAGTGACTCTAAAGAAAATATTAATTGTGAACCATTAAACAGTGTACAGTTTTCAGTTGTTCTGTGTAATTCCTATTTACCATGCATATGCATGTATGCTCAGTACCATTTGACTACTTTTGTTCTGTATCTTTTGTTATTGTCATAATACCCATGCAAAGCTGTGTTCATTCCACTTAAGTACAGGTCAACTTTTTTTTCACAACTGTTTTGGTTAAAGCTATAAATACTTTATGTCCAATATAATCACCTATCTAATGCTATATAACATTCTTAGCCATTCATATTTAAACCTTATTAATCCCATCAATTTTTACCCAAATGGCCTGGGCCCTTATGAAATATGAGATCAACATTTATTGCAAGACCAATATGCAAATGATATGGAAAAGTTAATATTTTATTCACATTTGTAGTGCAAAAAATCTTGGTAATACAAATCATTTGCACCTCATAACTCAATATCAGCCAGTGTACATGAACACAACGGCTCGAAAATTCAAAGTTACATTTCACTATCAAAAGTAACAGATTCCAGTGAATTTAAGACAATTGTCAACAGTTATGATGATATGAAAAAACAAAACTATCTTTCGGAGATAAAGAAACTTTTTCCTGGTTTTAGTCAACACTGCAGCTGAGAACAAGAAATGTGCAGATGAATGGACAACAGAATTACAATTATTGTATTGTATTGTAATTATTATTGGATTCTCTTGGGATGAATAATCAAGTTGGTCATAAGGTTAGGAATTTAAACCACATTGTTTGAGGAGATGTGACTTCAGCTGCAGGGGAACAATTGCACTTTGGCACATAGACAGCTGTGATAAGTTGAAACCCTGGTCATCTTTCACTCTGGTAAAACTTCAAGTATTACAATGACAATGACGTGTAACAGTTCAAAAGTGTCCAAAAACAGAGTAAACAAACACAAACACAATCAAAATGACTTACAGATTCTGAATACTGCAGTGATGAACCATGACACCGTTCTTCTGTTTTTGAAATACAGGCCTAAAATCTTAAAATGCATTAATAAGACATGAGTAAAACAATAGTCCAGAAGGAAGCTATGTGTTGTGCACCTGGACAACTGGATTGTTGTTTTCCTCAATAATATTAAGGAATTGCAGTTATGCACAACTACATCAAAGTCTACACATATTTAACTGATGATTGTTGTGGTATTGGCAATCTAAACAATGTCCATTACCCAGACATTGCTTTCAAGGACTGCATTAAACTCTGAACGGAAATCTGGAATGTTGTCATAGCTTTCAGTGATGTGAAGTATCTTCCCACATGTGTGACTTGTTGGTCTTCTTGTGAACTCTGTCATTTCTTCAAATTCTACACAGATACTATCTGTAACTACAAGATCAGATCCAGTGCAGAACCTTAGAAATTTTGAAAGTTTACCTTCATCTAGCTCTCGGATTAATCTTTTCAAATGATTCCCCACTTCCTTTTGCTTTGGAGTTAGATCATTATCAAACTTCAGCAGCTGACAGACCTTTTTTGGGGTTGGTTGTAGGTCAGAGAGCAAGTCCTTGTTGCCTGGAAGTATACGTCTCACATTCAGTACTTCTGAACAATTCTTGTTCAGAATCTCTGCATCAGAGAAGGCAGTCATCAAGTCTTGCAGTGTGTTACCATGATGGATGGTAACTGTTGCAACATCCTCTTGATGGGCTGGACTGGCGGGGATAAGAAAACCTTCATAGATCAATGTGTCATCTGTGTCCTCTTGAACATCATGAAATGGACCAAAAGTAACTTCTGAATGATCAGACATTTCTGATAAAGCCCCGGCTCCAGCAAAATCAACCACAACTTCTACTACATTTTGTTCTTCTGCACTGATTTCATTCACACTGTTTGTTGAGACAAAGACCAAATCAGATGTCTCGCTTGCATTGTCATCAAGTTTTTTCGGCGTGTTTGCAATGTAAAAGCGCAACATTGTCAACCTTGCAATCTCATACATAGCGCCAATGGACTGGCATGTGTCATCTGTGAGGAGGTTCTGTTTAAAGTCCCATACCTCAAACTTAAAATCAGTTGCTGATCCTTTGGGAGATACACCATCAGGGAAGAAAAGTTTCTTTCCTTCTTGCAGGATCTCATTTAATCCAGCATCAGTCGCCAGTTTTATTTTTCTGGTGCCACCTCCCTGCTTTGCCCTCACCTGTTTGGTCATTGTTCCGTCACTGTGGATCCATCCTATCTCCACATTTCGGGATGATTTTTGCTTCTTTGCTTGTGCAGTTCTTGAATCTGAATGTGATGCTGTGTCGTTTTTCCCATTGTTTCTGACTTTCATTTTTTCTCTTAACCTTTCCAAGAGCCCTTGCTTTCTCCTGGTGACTGGGTTTTTATTCCTGCAGAAATTAAATAGAGCAATTCTATCTCCATAAGAAGGGATGTACTTTGCCAGAGTTGCATCATCCATTACTGTGATCATATCGCAGTCAATCTGTAAAAATGACAAAATAAAAGACATGAATTTTAATCAACGTGAATATTGTTAAAAAGATATATAGAAAAAAACTGAAATGAACAGTTCACTAAAAAAATGAATATTTAGTCATTTAGTAATCACCCACATGCTGATAGAAAGTCTGGTGAGGTTAATATACTGAACATTCATCTCACAATAAAAAAGTGTTTTACTTTTGGAACCTAAGGGATTAAATGTGGGGGCAAAAAAAACCCAAATTGCACCAATACCACAAATGGATTTCAAATAACACTTTTTAACCTGTTGTTTAAAATATCTGCAACATTTCATTGCTGAAATGATCAGACTCTTGAGGTAATTTCTTGGGGGACTAAATACTGTCCTTTAAAATAACTCCCTCTACTTTGCCAAACGTGCTAAGTTATCATTATTGTTGATGTTGTTATTTATCCTTATTATACTCCAACCATTATCATTTCTTCATTTGTGTTTTGCATAAATGCTGTAACACAGTTCTGCTGTGATACACCATAAACACCCCATTTGACTTTCTATCAAAATGAAACATTATCCTAACTCTATATTTGTGAAAAATGACTCCATTGTTTCTTACAGTCAATCTAAGTATCAGTAAAACAAAACAAAAACAAACAAAAAAAAGAAATAAAAAACAGTCCCTTGAAACTGATTAAGATGATTAAGAATTACATTCTCCAACGTTTTTATTGTACAAACTATGTTATTATTATGTGTATTTGTATTCCAACAACTATGAAGCCTAAAATGTACTCAATAGGACGCAAAATCAGGGGAAACAGATTATTATTGCACCCTAATGTGAAATCGGGCAGTAGGTTACATAAAAAGTAGCAGTACTTTAGCAGTAAAGTGGAGGGCTGGGTGGTCGACAGCATCAGTTAGAGGAGAACGCCTCTGTTTCTATCCCAGATGCTAACTGAGCTAACAGTCCCCAGTTACCATCCTCTAACCAGCGACCTCTGCTAAATAGCACTTCAGGTAGTCGGGTGTGGTTGGATGTTTGAAACCATTTGGCGTGATAGCACACTTGCTGGAACAAGATATTTGGCTAAGAGATGCTAACAACGAGCCGTCCTGCTCTCTGGAGCTAACAGACAGTCCGCGGTGATGAGCAGTGCCGCTGACAGGTGACCGGTCCAGTTCCAAATCAGAACTAAATAGCAGATCTTTGGATAACAACAATCGCACGTAACAATGGTGATGCTTTAGCAAAACGCCAATGTATAGACACAGTAATCCAAGCACGTAGAAAAACGAGTACAGCAGACACAGAAGGGAAACTATATCTGCAGTTACCCCAGTAAATCTACGTTCACAAGTTTAATAAAATAACATTCACTCACCTTTTGCTCATTTAATTCTAAAATTACTTCCTCCGGAACTCCTCAGACGCGTAAAAACGCTCCTATGTCCGCCATGGCGTCTGTGGCCTTCCTCTTGACTGCCCGTAAGCCACTCTCCCCGAAAAAAGTCAGAATTCTGAGAATAAAAAGTCAGAATTCTGAGTTTAAAAAGTCAGAATTCTGAGTTTAAAAAGTCGGAATTCTGATTCTTTTCTCAGAATTCTGACTTTTTAAATTTTTCAGTGGCCCTAATCCTCTTCCGTAGCAATGCCATCCATAACTGCTATGTTATCAGAAAGTGATTTTCTAAGATGTTTAGGGCCTACTACTATAACTTCAGTTTTGTCTGAGTTTAGCATCAGAAAATTGCAGGTCATCCAGGTCTTCATGTCCTGAAGACATGCTTGTAGTCTAGTCTCTAACTAACTGGTTTCTTCTGGCTTCATTGATAAGTATAGCTGGGTATCATCTGCATAGCAATGAAAATTTATTGAGTGCTTCCTGATAATCTTACCTAAAGAAGGCATATATAAGGTGAATAGAATTGGTCCAAGCACAGAACCCTGCGGAACCCCAAAGCTGACTTTAGCGAGCACAGAGGAGTCGTCATTAACGTGTACAAACTGAGAGCGATCTGACAAGTAGGATTTAAACCAGCTTAGCGCAGTTCCCTTAATGCCAATGAAGCGTTCCAGTCTCTGCAATAGGATACCATGGTCAATGGTGTCAAATGCAGCACTAAGATCCAATAAGACTAGCACAGAGACAAATTCTTTATCAGATGCAATTAGAAGGTCATTTGTAACTTTAACCAGTGCTGTCTCTATGCTATGATGCACTCTAAATCCTGACTGGAAATCCTCAAATAAACTATTATTGTTTAGAAAGTCGCACAGCTGATTGGCAACTGCTTTCTCAAGAGTTTTTGAGAGAAAGGGAAGGTTGAATATCGGTCTATAGTTGGCTAAAACCCCTGGATCAAGAGTAGGCTTTTTAAGTAGCGGTTTTACTGCGGAGAGCTTTCCTGTATATTTTAAGACTGTCTTGCCAGGCGGACCGAAATTCTTCCAAATTGATAGAACGCCATTTCCTTTCTATTTTCGTTGAAGTTTGCTTTAATTTGCGGGTTTGAGGAGTATACCATGGAGCTAACCTCCTCTGTTTAATTATCTTCTTTTTTAGGGGAGCAACAGAGTCAAGTGTCATATGCAATGAACCTGTAGCACTATCAACCAGGTAGTCAATCTGGGAGGGACTAAGGTTAGCATAAGAATCCTCTGTTGAGACATGGCATTGAATTAAATACTGATGGGATCATATCCTTAAATTTAGCTACAGCACCATCAGACAGGAGTCTGGTATAAGAATTTTTGCCTACTGGATGGTAGTCTGGTAATATGAATTCAAAAGTTATTAAATGATGGTCCGACAAAAGAGGATTCTGTGAGGAGAAGTCTTCGATTTCAATGCCATATGTCAGAACAAGGTCGAGGGTGTGGTTAAAACAGTAAGTCGGTTCATGTCCATTCTGATGGAAGCCAACTGAGTCTAATACTGAGATAAATGCAGTGCTAAGGCTATCATTATCAATGTTGACCTGAACATTAAAGTCACCTACAATAATTACTTTATCTGATTTAAGGACCAAACCTGAAACTCCGAGAACTCAGCTATAAATTCGGAATAGGGACCAGGAGAGCAGTATACTATAACAAATAAAACTGGCTGCACTGTTTTCCATTTTTCATGAGAAAGAGTGAGAACAAGGCTTTCAAATGAGTTATAATCGAGTTAAGGTTTAGGGTTGATCAAAAGGCTTGAGTCAAAAATGGCTGCAACTCCACCTCCTCTGCTGCTGCCTCGAGGAATGTGAGTATTAATTATTAATTAGATTTTTATGTTTCACTCCTCTTCTCTGTACTTTTGGTTTACTTAGTTTGTGGTCAAGGGGCAGACACAGTCTCTATGGAGTGTTGGGTGGGTAACTGCTCTAATGGAAGCGCAGAGAAGCGTGTAGGACTGCAGCTCTGCCTCCTGGTCTCAACTCTGAGTTGTCAGGGGTTAGGTTCATAAATGAAATTGGTCAGATTTCTAGAGATGAGAGCTGCTCCCTCCTAAGTGTGATGGATGCATCTCTCCTAATCAGACCAAGTCTTCCCCAGAAAGTCTGCCAGTTATCAATGAAGCCCACACCGTTTGCTGGACACCACCTCGACAGCCAGCGATTGAATGATGACATGGGGCTAAACATCATCACTGGTCAGTTTTGGCAGGGGTCCAGAGAAAACTACAGATTCTGACATCGTTTTAGCATATGTACACACCGATTCCACATTAATTTTAGTGACCTCCTGGCGTAACCGGGTGTCATTACCGACGACGTGAATAACAGTCTTACAGTATTTACGCTTATTGTTACGGCCAGACAATGGAGAAGCAGGACCCAGGAGCAGAGTGTCAAAAAAGAAACGGTTTATTCACAAAGTAACAACAAAAAATCAGTTCAGCAGAACGATTGCAAAAACAAAGTTACAACTAAGATTTTCACTAGAAAAGTAACAACTAAAACTCCAACACAAAATCACCATTAATGGGAAAAAGCCGAGATACAAAGTACAACAAAAATAATACTTAATCAAACTTGAACTTGAGAGCTGGAAAGCGATCAACTCGTGACGAGAGGCAGAAGAACTCGGGAGACGCTCCGCGTGCAGGGATCTGAAAGAATTCTCCGGCACTGGAGATTACCAGAGGGCGGCTTAAGAAGCCAGGTGAATTAGGCAGAACGAGCTGCAGGTGTGCCGGGAGAGCAGTGCTCCAGGAGATCGCTCCGCCCCTCGTCACTCGCGCTACCAGAGAGGGAGAGAGAAGGTCAGAGGAAGCAAAAACAGAAAACACAAAATCAGGACCACAACAGTACCCCCCCTCAAGGGACGCCACCTGGCGTCCTACCTGGTTTACCCGGGAACCTGTGATAAAAGTCCCGCAGCAGTTGTGGGTCGAGGATGAGGGAGCGTCCTACCCAGGAGCACTCCTCGGGACCGTAGCCCTCCCAGTCGACCAGATATTGGTAACCCCTACCCCGTCTGCGCACATCCAGAATCCGGTTCACCGTGTAGGCCGGGTGGCCGTCGATGAGACGCAGGGGCGGTGGAGGTGGTACGGGAGACTGGAGGGGGCTCTCTGTGACTGGCTTGAGGAGGGAGACGTGGAAAACAGGGTGGACATTGAGGGAGGCTGGGAGACGGAGGCGAACCGCACTGGGGTTAATGATTTCTTCCACTGGATAGGGTCCGATGTACCTCGGGGAGAGTTTTCGGGATTCCGTCTGGAGGGGGAGGTCCTGGGAGGAAAGCCACACCTGCTGTCCCACTCGGTAACTGGGTGCGGGAACCCGGTGTCGGTCCGCAAGCCGTCGGTTCCGCTCCGCAATCCTCCCTAGCGCTGCTCTGGTCTCCCGCCACATCTGTCGGACCCGGCGAAACTGAGCTTGGATGGAAGGAACTGCAGCGTCAGATTCCTGACTGGGGAACAAGGGGGGCTGGAAACCGTTGTTAATCATGAATGGTGACAAACCAGTGGCTGAGCTGATGAGCGTGTTGTGGGCGTATTCCACCCAAGGTAGGTGTGTGGCCCAGGAGGACGGGAGGCGGGATGCCACGCAGCGCAGGGAAGACTATAGGCTCTGATTGGCTTGCTCGGTCTGCCCGTTGGACTGTGGGTGGTATCCGGACAAGAGGCTGGAGGAGGTTCCGAGGGCTCGGCAGAAAGCCTTCCATACTTGTGAAGTGAATTGGGGTCCGCAATCTGAGACAATGTCTTGAGGAATTCCGTGCAGCCTGAAAACATGGGTGACTAACAGGTTAGCAGTTTCCAAGGCGGTAGGGAGTTTGGGGAGGGGAACAAAGTGAACCGCCTTGGAAAAGCGATCAACCACAGTCAGTATGGTATCATTACCTTCAGAGGGGGGCAGACCAGTAACAAAATCCACCGCTATGTGTGACCATGGGCGTGACGGGATGGGCAAAGGCTGTAGGAGACCGGCCGGGGGTCAGTGTGAGGATTTGCTGCGCGCGCACACCGTGCATGCTGCAACGAAAGTCCGGACGTCCGAAGACATGGACGGCCACCAGAAGCGCTGCCGGATGAGATCTAGAGTGCGGTGAACCCCCGGATGGCAGGCTATTCTGGACGCATGGCCCCAAGACAACACTGATGATCTGGCGGACTGTGGAACAAACAAGCGGCCTGGTGGACATCCGTCCAGAATGGTTTCCCCTTGAAGAGCCTCCTCTACCTCCCACTCCACTCGCCAGTGGACTGCTCCCAGGACACACTCAGGGTCCAAGATGGTACCATTAGAGGACTCTCCCCCCTCCAGGGCGAACTGACGGGAGAGTGCGTCCGGCTTGATGTTGCGAGACCCGGGGCGGTAAGTGATGGTGAACTGGAATCGGCCCAAGAACAGCGCCCAGCGGGCCTGCCGTGAGTTCATGCGGCGGGCGGAGCGGAGGTAAGCCAAATTTTTGTGGTCCGTCCAAACGATGAATGGTTGAGCCGCTCCCTCCAGCCAGTGTCTCCACTCTTGCAGGGCCTGAACCACCGCCAGAAGTTCCCGGTTCCCCACATCGTAGTTGTGTTCAGCGGGGGTGAGGCGACGTGAGTAGAAAGCGCAGGGGTGGAGTTTGTTATCTGAGGACTGCCGCTGGGAGAGCACGGCCCCGAGCCCGGAGTCCGAGGCGTCAACCTCGACCACGAACTGCTGCTCAGGATCTGGGTGCACAAGGACAGGAGCGTTAACAAACATGTTTTTAAGCTTGTCAAACGCAGACTGCTCTACAGGAGACCAGACAAAACTGAGCTTAGTGGATGTGAGGCGAGTGAGGGGAGCTGCCAAGCGGCTGTAATTCCTTACAAATCTACGATAAAAATTTGCAAACCCCAAGAAGCGCTGCAGTTGCTTGCGGGTGGTAGGAGCCGGTCAGTCCTTCACGGCCTCCACCTTGGAAGGATCAGCCCGCAGTTGCCCTTGCTCTATCACAAAGCCCAGGAAACTCACAGATGGTACATGGAATTCACATTTTTCCGCTTTGACAAATAACTTGTTTTCTAATAATCTCTTTAGGACATCACGTACATGGGATACATGTTCTTCCATAGAGCTAGAAAAGATCAAAATATCATCTAGGTAAACGAACACAGTTTTGTTGAGCAGATCCCGTAATACATCATTGACTAGGCACTGGAAAACAGCCGGAGCGTTCGTGAGTCCGAAAGGCATGACCTGATATTCAAAATGACCTAAATGGGTGTTAAATGCTGTTTTCCATTCATCCCCTTCTCTAATCCTAACGAGGTGGTAGGCATTTCTGAGATCGAGTTTGGAGAAGATGCAGGCGGTGTGCAGGGGACTGAAGGCAGAGTCGATCAGGGGAAGTGGATACTTGTTTTTTACAGTGATTTCATTTAGTCCAGTGTAATCTATGCAGGGGCGTAGTGATTTGTCTTTCTTTTCCACAAAAAAGAAACCAGCCCCCACCGGAGAGGAGGAGGGGCGGATGAGGCCGGCAGCAACCGACTCTGTAATGTACTTTTCCATGGCCTCTCGCTCCGGTTTGGATAGATTGAACAGTCTTTTAGTGGGGAGAGGGCCACCGGGTAGCAGATCTATGGCACAATCATAAGGTCTATGGGGGGGCAGTGAGGAGGCGGAGGTTTTGCTGAAAACTTGTTGCAGGTCATGGTAGTCAGTGGGTACATTGGACAGATCGATTACCTCTGGTTCTTGGGATTGGTCAGCTGGTCTGGCTGGCAGGGCGGAGCGGAGACAGTGGGCGTGACAGTGGAGACTCCAGTTGCGTATGGTGGCTGTAGACCAATCGATGTGGGGGTTGTGGAGCTTGAGCCAAGGGATTCCCAGAATGACAGAATGAAGAGGTGAAGAGATGACAAAAAGTTCAAGATACTCGTGATGGTTGCTAGAAAGAACTAGTTTCTGTGGTTCAGTCTTATGAGTTACCAGTTCCAGTAGTTTCCCATCTACGGCGAGTACTTCCTTGGGTGAAGACAATTCATACATGGGTATGTTATGTTTTTTCACAAAATCATTGTCAATGAAATTGTCGTCTGCCCCGGAGTCCACCAAGACCTGGACGGGAATCGAGTGTTCGAGTCTATGAATCATACCTGGAATCTGTATTCTCGAGGCGGAGGAGATACGGCTCACCAAAGTCCTCCCTCCTATTGGCGAGCCCGGTCTTTTTGGCGTCTCGGGACAGCTGGAGAGAAAGTGCCCCCCCTGGCCGCAGTAGAGGCACAACTTGCCTCGCATGCGCCGCTGTCTTTCCACTGGGGTGAGGCGGGCCCGTCCCAGCTGCATGGGTTCATCGGCAGGTGGAGGTCGAGATTTGTGAGCGTAGTCAGAGGTGTCAGGAAGCGCCGGGGTGGATTCTCGAGAACTGGGTTGGATGTTGGGTAGAGGTTGTCTTCTTTTCGCCTCCTGTCGTTCCCTAGATCTCTCTCTCAATCTATTGTCAAGGCGAATAGCTAGATCAATCAGGGAGTTTAGTGAGTTACACTCCTCCCGAACCGACAACTCGTCTTTAACATCCCCTGCCAACCCCTTAAGAAAAATGGCCTGGAAAGCCGAATCGTCCCACCCACTCTCAGCCGCCAGAATGCGGAAGTTCACCGCATATTGCAACACGGAGAGGCGACCCTGCTGCAAGTCAAGCAGGCGGCTCACAGCCTGTCTACCCCTAACAGGATGATCAAAAACCTGTCTCATTTCCTCAGTGAACTTGTGATAGTCCTGAATAAGTTCTTGCTGTTGGGAGGAAATGGCTAGGGACCAGGCTGCTGCCTGTCCGGTGAGCAAACTCATTACAAAAGCGACCTTAGATTGAGGGGTGGCATATTTGTGGGGTTGCTGGTGGAAAACCAGGCTGCACTGGTGTAAAAACTGAGAACATGTGCCTAAGTCTCCAGAATACCGAGCCGGTATGGGGATGTAGGGCTCACGTGCTTGAGGTGCTGGGCAGGTCAGCTGATCGTCCGCATGGTGGTGAGCAGCGGAAACGGCAGGTGGAGCGAGCCGGTCTTTCAGAGCCGCCATCTGACCGCCCAGTTGAGTGACGCTGGCGGTAAGCTGCTGCAGGTGATCCATTACCTGCATCAGGGAAGACTCATGCTGGTTGACTTGGGCAGCTTGTGAGAAGAGTGCTCTTTTGAAACTCTCCGACTCTGCTGGGTCCATTCTGGCCGGAGAATTCTGTTACGGCCAGACAATGGAGAAGCAGGACCCAGGAGTAGAGTGTCAAAAAAGAAACGGTTTATTCACAAAGTAACAACAAAAAATCAGTTCAGCAGAACGATTGCAAAAACAAAGTAACAACTAAGATTTTCACTAGAAAAGTAACAACTAAAACTCCAACACAAAATCACCATTAATGGGAAAAAGCCGAGATACAAAGTACAACAAAAATAATACTTAATCAAACTTGAACTCGAGAACTGGAAAGCGATCAACTTGTGACGAGAGGCAGAAGAACTCGGGAGACGCTCCGCGTGCAGGGATCTGAAAGAATTCTCCGGCACTGGAGATTACCAGAGGGCGGCTTAAGAAGCCAGGTGAATTAGGCAGAACGAGCTGCAGGTGTGCCGGGAGAGCAGTGCTCCAGGAGATCGCTCCACCCCTCGTCACTCGCGCTACCAGAGAGGGAGAGAGAAGGTCAGAGGAAGCAAAAACAGAAAACACAAAATCAGGACCACAACACTTATCCTTAGCCAGCAGTTTCAAATTTGATTCGGCGTCACCCGCTCTGGCCCACGGCAGGCATTTGACTATGGTCGCTGGTGTCGCTAACTTCACGTTTCTCAAAATGGAGCTGCCAATAATCAGAGTTGGTTTCTCAGCGGGTGTGTCGCTGAGTGGGGAGAACCTGTTAGAAACATGCAGTTGTTGGTGGTGACCCGTGGGCGTCAGCTTGGGACTATGCTTCCTTCGAACAGTCACCCAGCCTGATCATTTAGCCAATATAAATGGCCATTTAAAGAACAAATCATACTAATGGATTAACAGTTAATAAATAAATATTGTTAAGAGAAAACGTATATTTTTCAAATATACATAGACTAAAAATGTTTGTAGAGCTTTCTGTGTAATCTATGTCAAAATGTTTATATTTTTGAGGAATACAGTCTTCAGTGATCATTGCATAAATTCTTTTATTAGTGTGGTTTAACTGTTTGGATGACCTCGTCTGACCTATCTCATTAACTAGGTTAATTGACTGTGACACTTTGTTATATATTTTCCTCATTGTATGATAAATGAGGACAAGCAGACACCTGTAACGTCTGCTTGCATTCTGCCCTTAGAAACAGCTTTACCAATTTTTCTCAACTACTTTTTTAAAGATCCAGAATGCATGATTTTTACTCAGTTTTGTGACTTAGACTTATGTTAGCTCAGTTCTTTCGTTGGAAGCCCAAGAACGGTCCAGAGCAATCTTCAGTTCACAGTCAGAGGATTTATTGAGATAACACATAAAGCCATGCAGCACTGGTCTCAGACTGACAGAGTTCCTGCAGGATCTCCGCCAGAATGAGCACAGATTTCAGGCAAAAGTTCACGTTTATCTTCTTGGCTTTAACCAAACCCCGTACAATAAACAGACATACGTTACAGAATGTAATTGGCTGTTCCCCAAGACTTAGAGATACCATGTCTTTGTCCTAGACATGTGATAAACAACTGGTATGTGTGTGTGTGTCCTGTCTTCAGGCATGGAACTAATGCAACAGGCATAATAAATAAAGAAGAGAGGAGACATGAGTATCTGTTGTCATCAGAACTGGTCTTCACCAGGCACATAATATTTATGACAAGTGCAAAAAAGAACATGGGATTACTTTAAAGTACCAAGTGTTTTATGTTACACTTAGACTTAGACTGCTTCTTTATTGATCACAATTTGGGAAATTATTTTGTTGCAGTAGCGATTAAAATACGTAAAAAAAAAAAAAAAATCACAAAAAAGTCACAAAAAATATAAACAGGGATAATAATAAAAATATAGCTAAGTAAAACTAAATACAGTGTTATATAATGTGTTATGTTATTATAATGTATAATATATAATATAATAATATAATAAAAAATACAATATAACTAATAAACCAGTATTTACAGCAAAAATTGTGCAGTTTCGGGTGAACACGGGGAGAACATGTGGAGTTTGCATATTCTCCCTGTGTTCACCCAGGGTTTCCTCCTTAATAACCCCCACTAAAAACATGCAAGAAGTCTACCCCCTGACCAATGGTGACGAAGAAGGATGGGTCCCGGGCACGGGCGCCAGCATCGGCTGGCAGCTAGCAGCCCACTGCTCCTGGTCTGCCGTGGAGGAACGACAGACCAGGATGGGTGAAACACGGAGAAAAATAATTTCACAAAGCATGGCGTGTGTGCAGTCTCCTCCCTGTAGCATGTGTGTGCAGTGATTAATAAAGTAAAATCTTAATCTTAATCTTAATCTTAAATAAAATGTAAACCATAGACCATATGTGGAATATTGCAGTAGTGTAGATAATATGTAAAAATATTGAGGTTTGTGAGGTTAGTGGATTAACTGTTTAAGTTGCTGCTGTACAGTGTGATGGCTCATGGCAGGAATGATTTCCTGAAGCAGTCCTTGTGACAGCAGAGCTGAAGCAGTCTGTCTGTCCATGAGGTGGTGAAGAGGATGTTCAGGGTTATCCATGATGGATAACAGACTGTCCAGTGTCCTCCTCTCCACCACCTCCTCAAAAGTGTCTAATTTGCAGCCAATAATGGAGCCGGCCTTCCTGATCAGTTTGTTCAGTCTGTTGGTGTCACCAGCTCTGATGCTGCTCCCCCAGCACACTGCAGCAAAGAAGAATGCACTTGCAACAACAGACTGGTAGAAGATCAACATCTTGCTGCACACGTCGAATGATCTGAGCCTCCTCAGGAAATAGAGTCTGCTCATCCCCTTCTTGTAAACAGCATTGATGTTAGTTTTCCAGTTCAGGCTGTTGTTGAGGCGCACTCCAAGGTATTTGTAATCCTCAACCACTGTGACATTCTCCCCCAGAACACACAGTGGTTGTGTGGTCGTCCTGCTCCTTCTGAAATCAATAACCATCTCCTTGGTCTTGGCCACATTAAGCAGCAGGTGATTTCTACCAGACCATTCCACAAAATCGTCCCCCACTGCTCTGTATTCCTCCTCTCATCCATCCTTTATACACCCCACCACCACTGAGTCCTCCCAAAACAGGTGGCACGATGAAGAGTTGTACCAAAAGTCTGAGGTGTACAAGGTGAAGAGAAAGGGAGACAGAACAGTCCCCTGTGGTGCTCCTGTACTACTTTCTACAGTCTCAGACAGAACGTTGCCCAGTCAGACAAACTGTGGTCTGTCTGTCAGGTAGTCAGTAATCCTGGAGATTGTAGGTGCGTCGACTCCCATCACTCGCAGCTTCCACCCAGGAGCAGCAGCTGGATGGTATTAAATGCACTGGAGAAATCAAAAAAAGTGATCCTCAAAGTGCTGCTGCTACAATCCAGGTGGGAGTGAGCATGCTGCAGCAGGTGTATAATGGCGTCGTTCACTCCCACATGTAAGCCGTACACATCGAGAAAAGGAAATGATTTCTTGATTTGCTTTGTTTTCCCCTCCATAACTGCACACCACCTCACACTTAAGCACCAAACTGTAGCGAAGACTACCGGTACAGTCCGTGGAATTAACAGGTCTTCATTCCACGTACTACTTTGGTGGTTCACATTCTCTCACTCTGCATTTGCCCATCTGTCCACAGGCCTTGTTGCAGGCCCATGACGTGGTGGCTCATGAGGTTTACAGTGACGAGGCTCTGAGAGTGACCCCTCCACCCAATTCACCCTACCTGAACGGAGACTCCCCAGAGAGCACCAACGGAGACATGGATCTGGAGAACGTCACCAGAGTCCGTCTGGTCCAGTTCCAGAAAAACACAGATGAGCCAATGGTACCCATATTTGCAATACTCACACACATTTCTGCTGAGATGACAGTAGCACTTATTGTTAAGACCTTATGCACTGAATCCTCTATCATCTTAAAGATTTGCATATTTTGTTTGTTAATTCGTTCAGGGTATCACACTGAAAATGAATGACTCAAACCACTGCATCGTTGCCAGGATAATGCATGGAGGAATGATCCATAGACAAGGTACACTTTTTCCTTCTCACACTGACATTCATGCCTACACTTTACAGTGCATGTTGTGAGTAGTGTTCTCTCACATATCAGTTTTGTAAGACATTTCACCAGCTGCTGTTGAAGGAAACCCTTGGTCTGCTGTTTCACTTTAACTGTAGCATACCATTAATTAATCCCCATTTGATTTATCATGTGGTAATTGGAAAGCCACCTCAATTACAAAGCATGTGCCATGCAAAAAGTCTTTGGTTGGACCAGTTGATCCTTGGACCTCTCCACAACATATGACTTATGATATCTTTTATATATAACTTATATTGTCTTTTAATGTTTCTTCATTCTCCTGCTTTATCAAATTAGATGAGGGTCCAACGGAGTCTGGTGCAATTCTGTAAATGTTACTGTATAAAGCATGCAAATACAGCAAAACCAAGGCTGGTTCATGAACACAGACACTGAAGTATATACAGATTCACCTGCCTCCTATACCTTGAGCACCTCTCAAGTGAGTTTCATCTCTAAATCACCCATAACCTTATTTTATATTTCCATATTTTGGGTATTCCCCATCATTATATTTTGCTTTGGGGGCAGGTCAGGAACTTTCCTAAGGCCTGACTATTTAGCTGAAACCTGTCTGTTTAGAACCTATACTTATTCTGATCTGAGCATAAATATTTTAATAGAAATGAGCATATTATGTACTATCAAAAATACACCACACATGCTTTATTCTACTATAGTTGTTATGGGGTAAAAGAGCACCAGATGCTAATGAAATATAGTGTGGTTCTGTAATAAGGAAAAAGGTTTGATTACACATTTGTCTTTCTCCTCAGTTCTCTCTCTGTCATGAATGTTTTCTCTTTTCCTTTCAGGAACATTGCATGTAGGAGATGAGATCAGGGAGATCAATGGCATCAGTGTGGCGAACCAAACTGTTGAGCAGCTGCAGAAGATGCTGGTGTGTGTGTGTGTGTGTGTGTGTGTGTGTGTGTGTGTGTGTGTGTGTGTGTGTGTGTGTGTGCATGCGTAGGTTTATGACTAAGTATGTTAGTACATGCTTTCTCTGTTAATCAGCCAAATGTCACATGCTGGACTGAAGATAAGACCAAACACAATCATAATCATAATATATATCTGTGTGTGCGTGCGTGCGTGCGTGCGTGCGTGCGTGCGTGCGTGCGTGCGTGCGTGCGTGCGTGCGTGCGTGTGTGTCCACAGAGGGAGATGCGAGGCAGCATCACATTCAAAATAGTGCCAAGTTACAGGATGCAGGGCTCCTCGTGTGAGGTAACACTTCCTCCTCTTCCTCTTCCCCTCCTCTTTACTGCTGATCGTGAGCTCCTGATGTGATTACTAATTCCTCGCCTGGTTAATTAGTGTGTGGGTGGGTGTAACCCTGCTGTGTGTCTGGGGTGTGCTGTGTGTTTTGCTGGGGCTGGGTCAGATATTCAGCACACCAATTTCACAACCAAGATACCGGAACTTCCCTCTCCCCCTGCAGTCCAGGAATGAGCCTCACCATTCTGTCTATGTTTCAAGCAAACATAATGTAATCTGGCACCTGGACATGTACAACCTTTTATGTAATCCAGTTATTTTAAAATGGATTGTAAAGAACATTTGAAAGCAGTGCCAAATATTCTAAAACTGGAATTACATGGTCATTGTGGTTGTCTTTATTTGGAGTATAACTCTGCCACTGCCACACAACAGAACTTTATTTTTGTAAAGCCATATGTGTAAACCACAGCCCTGCTCAGAGTTTTCCATTTTACAGCCAAAGACGGACACAGAATGACCAATATAACAATATAACTCCAAAAATTAAAAACTCAACTTTTGAGTTGTGAAGAATTTGAATTATCAGTTTATACACTAAGGTGATTTATCATTTCATTTTTGAATAATTAATTTGTTTAGAAGTTTTCTTCACTCAATGTATTTAGAGTGCACTGATAAAGTTATACTGAAACTTTTCAGTTGCCATCTCATCTTCTCCATTTTCACTTGATTTTCACAGTCAAAACCAAATACTTATTGTTATTGTATTTGAGATTATCTCATAAAAATACCATAAACGGCACCATTTATTTAATTCTGATTTCAGCTCTTTTGGTCCACGAATATGTCTATGAGCACAGAGACATTTAGTCATTACTTTGAGCAGCGATGGTCTGTGTTAGGGATGACCTCATGGTCTCAGCTGCTCAGATGAGGATCGAATATCAGTTGACCGCCCCCCTGTGGTGGTTAAGGATATGCAAGCTAGAGAGCTCTTGATATTGTCACCCATGTCTTGTTGACACATTTCATTACATCAACACGCTGGTGGGTCTCTACTGTGACTACAAATTTACCCCCTCAATTGCCCATCATTGCCAAGAAATGTGTTTTTTGTGTGAGCATGGGTCCTCCAGTGTATGTGGCCACAAATTCATGAATGTTTATGAGAGGTTTGTGTGTGTGTATATGTGTGTGTGGTGGTTGTGCACTGCTGATCTGTGTGTTTTATTTCAGAAAGAGTCCCCCACCACCTCCAGGCAGTCCTCTGCCAATGGTCAATCCAGCATTAACAGTTCTATCTTGGTAAGGACCCCTACCCCCAGAAAAACCCCGTAGACAGACCCACAACCATTTCTCTCTCCTTCACCCGCCCCCAGTGCATCCCATTTGTGTGTCATGGTATTTTTACGTCTGTGTCTTTCCATCAGTTGATCCATTTGTCCATGTAGATGTCCATTTATCATGGGTTGTGTTTATTTATGTTTCATTTGAGTTGTGATTGCTGTAGTAGCAGTAGAATTAGCAGTAGGTGGGTCATATAGTACATCTCCTGAGTCAGTCCTGTGTCATTATCCCGTTCCATCTGTTTGAGTCAAAGACCCCTGTGTCCGATATCTCAGTTAACAAATTGGTGTGCCTCATAAAGCCTGCTGCGTGCTGTGCTGCGTTGCTTACACAACACATTAGGCCCCCTGTTGTCACAATGGTACAGGGGACACAATCTGGGCTCCGGTCCTGCATTACACTAAACCTAATCAGATTCTGCAGTTCTTTTGTTTCTCACCAAGGCTCTAGACAGACTGGTCGTGCTGATGCTTTGCTTGCTCTGTGCTTGCTTGGTTGCTCCACAGCCAGACCTGCTTTAACAGATTACAATGACTCTGTTCTTTTCTCCACTTTTTTTCTATCTGTTTTGCAAGAGCAGTAGTTAGATTGCAGATGAATGTGCATGCATGGTTTGAATTTCTCAAAGGATATCTGAATGCTTGTTTTAATTTTACTTCTCTTACTTATTATTTGTATCTTGCTTAATCATGTCTTTCTGTCATTAATCATTTACTTCCACAGGACCTGCCATCCACCATTCAACCCAAGGGTCGACAGGTGAATAAGTCATTTACTCCCTTACCTGTGTTCACAAACTTCTTATACAACGCTTGCATCTGTCCCCTTTATACAGAATTGTGTGTCTCTTTCTCCCTAACGCTTTACTGCTTCACAAAGCTCATCAGTATAATTTGTATTGATTTACAAAATAGTTGTTTTGTTAAGACTGGCCTCTGAATGAGGCCCAGGCTGTTCAGACTGTTACTCATGATGCAAATGGCCGAGGTCTGACTTCTTTTTAAACCTTTTAAAAGAAAAAATGTTGGATTTTGGGCTGTCTCCAAAATTGATTAAATTTGAAATGTAAAATTTACACCATAATAGGCTACAGCCTTTCACTTTTTAGGGGACCAGAGAGATGAGCAGACAGAATGCATCTGGATTCAAATAAGGCCCTGCTTTTAGGATGTTTTGAGAAATAGGGTTTTATGAGGATTTAGACTACATAATGCTTTCGATACTTAAAGTCAAAGAGGAAGACAGAATGATATGAATGCAAATGTATCAGTCTGTCTGTGTATATCCGAATAATAAAGGAGACTAGAGATTCCAGACCAATTGTGTCTACACACATCTTAATGATCCTTTTCTCCTCATCTGTATACTTTAACAACCACATCTCCCCTTCACAGGCAAAATACATGAAGAAATCACACTGCAGTGGTCAGTTAGTGTTCTGCTGAGTGGATGTAAATGTCCAGTTTGGCAATTAATTATTTGGTTGTAGAGGTCTTCACTAGTCCGAACTCTCACACTTGTGCACTGTCAGAACCAGTCTGAAAGAGACTCATGGATAATTAGACCTGTACCAAAACATGATCAATTCAAATAGACCTATGCAGAGAAAGAACAACAAATCAGTATGATGTTCCACCAATTAAATGTTCTTCAGTTCTCACCCCACAAAACACTTCTGCTCTTGCAATAAGTATAACGTACCATATGATCAGAGTTGATAGGACTTCCATTTGGATTGCCTCACTGCACTGCATGTACTACAGTGATTATTTTTTCTTATTGTTTTAACTTATTGTTCTAATTTGTTTTTTGGTCACAAAATAGTGAAAATATCCAGGGTCCTTTGGTCATATCCTCAAATTGCTTGTTTTGTTTAGCCAGTAGTCCAAGCCCAAAGGTATTTTCTTTACAGTTATATAATTACTCACATTTTAGAAGCTGGTACCAGAGAATGTTTGGCCTTTTTGATTATTGTTGTTGTTGTTGGTGGTGGTGGTGGTGTTGGTGGTGTTGGTGGTGTTGTCATCAAAATAGTTGCTCTTAAAGTTTTTGTCCCTTGACAAATGGTTTGAATAGATATTCTCACATATGTGCCCAAGAGAATGGGACCATTATTTGGGCCACTATGACTGAATAGGATTTGGGTGCAGCCTTTTCCAATGTCAGGTCTTGGTTGCTAGCAATTAAAAGTGCCTGCTGATGAAGACCTCTCTTATTTTTTCTGACATTGATGTTAAACTAACACACTGTACACTCAATCAACATGAGTGACCACTTTGTGTCATCAGCTTACTAGTGTAACACTTCACTTAAACTGTATGTATGGTAACAATGGCACAGGCATTGCTGAACCCTGCAGAGCCTAGAGATCACCCCTGATCCTCAGTCAGATATAGAGTTATGGGCTACCTTTAGCTCAAGCCAACTAAAATGTTGTGTCAATATACCTATCTTCCATTACTGTCATTTCATCCCATCAGAGTTTTTTATGTGTGACACATACATTGTCGCAGTAGAGTACACAGCAGGACGTCTTATACCACAAGCTCTGCAGCCTCAGAGTTGCAGAGCTTGATCTCAGTACCATTGAACTGACTCATAGTTAACTATATGCTGATAGGAAATAAATATTTAATAATTGTTACATGGGTAAGCATATAGGGTATGTGGCACTCCAAAATAGGAGTTGTACCTCCTTGCCTTGTCTCACCACCATCAACTCTCAACCTTTCTCCCCTCCACCAACCTTGGCCACCATACTGCTGTTTAGCATTGCATAGCCATTTTGTTGCAAGATGTGTGTGTGTGTGTGTGTGTGTGTGTGTGTGTGTGTGTGTGTGTGTGTGTGTGTGTGTGTGTGTGTGTGTGTGTGTGTGTGTGTGTGAACAGGTATTTATCACGTTGTGGGGACAAAAATCTGTTTACACAGTCACACTGTGGGGACTCGCCTCACTTATGGGGACAAAATGCAGGTCCCCTTAATGTATATTATTATATTTTAGGGTGCAGACTGAGGATAGGGTTACGGGTTAGGTTAGGTAAGGTTAGTAAGTCTATGTAATGTCCCCACATGTGTGTGTGCCATGCTTTTAAATCCTAGACTGTATCCCGACATCCAATCAAGGACAAAATGTCTGTTCAGGTAAGAGACAGCCTCTTTCACCCCCCCCACCCCCCCCCCCCCCACCCCCACCCCACCCCCCCATAGTAACTACTTCTACACATTGTCCGCAACAAACAGCTGAAAGGATAATGATAATGTTGTGTTGAACTGATGGACACAAACAATGCCTGTGCCATAATTACATGTTGAGAGACTCATTAATAGCCCAACAGTGTCTGGATCTATCTCACTGGAGAAATCCCTCCCTTTGAAACCACTTTTCAACCTGGCAACCAAAACACCCCCATGCTCTCACCCCTCCTGAGAATACACTGCTCTGTACTCCAGTCGTAGCTGTCACAATGTGCAAAAGAATATACATCATCCATCCGCTCTCATCTTCCTGTGTAATCTCTCTTTCTTTCACATTCTCTGCAGCTCCCCAAAAGTTGACATTACTCTCTGTTGACACACCACTGCCTATTTTGGAAATACCAACACCACTACCACTCCAAACCGTCCCTGAATTAGCTCACTCATCTAATCTCTGTGCTGTTCACCACAGATCTATGTGAGGGCTCAGTTTGAATACGACCCAACCAAAGATGAACTCATCCCCTGCAAGGAGGCTGGAATTCGCTTCCGGGTGGGCGACATCATCCAGATCATCTCCAAGGATGACCACAACTGGTGGCAGGGCAAGCTGGAGAACACAAAAAATGGCACAGCAGGCCTCATCCCATCACCAGAGCTGCAAGAGTGGTGAGAGGGAAAAACACGCACTCTTAGAGACTTTAGACTTTAGACTTTAGACTACTTCTTTATTGATCCCGATTTGGGAAATTGTTTTGTTGCAGTAGCAAACATACAGACAACACGAAATGTATACAAGAATTGTTTAAACAGTAACAAAAAAGTAGCAAAAAGTGTAGACAGGAATAACAGCAGTGAATTTAACTCAAGAAGATATATAGTTATATAATGTGTATTATGAAGTATAATACAATATTTTAATATAATAAATATACAATAGAACTAAGAATATAAACACATATTTTCATTAAAAAAAATGCGTGCAGTTTTGGGTGATAAATAAATGTAAACAATAAGCAGTATGTACAATATTGCAGATAATATGTAAAATATTGGGGTTTGTGAGGTTAGTGGATTAACTGTTTAAAGTTACTATTGTAAAGTGTGATGGCTCGTGGCAGGAATGATTTCCTGAAGCGGTCCTTGTGACAGCGGAGTTAGAGTAGTCTTTTTTTTTTTTTTTTTTTCCAAACTTTTGTTTGGACCAGTGGGGTGTAACAGCCAGGCTTACATAAGACAGTAATCAACAATTTCCTTGTACAAATATAAATAAGAGTATTAAAGTATTTCGGTATAATAGTAAGAAAAATAATATACAAATGCACATTAAACGATGTTAAATAGACATTGCTCTAAATATATATTTAACTGTAGTGCAAATTGTATATTTAAAACCAGTTTTACTGAATTTAAAGGGCTTATCTGTGTGTTGAAGGTGGAAGGCAGAAGTATCAATAGGGTAACATATACTTTTTTGAAGATTTAATTTATAACCTGAGAAGGAACTAAAATTGTCCAGAATAGACAAAATAGATGACATGCTAGACGCAGGATAAGTTACAAACAATAACATGTCATCCGCATACAAAAGAAGTTTATGTTCAACACTCTTATGCACAACTCCGGTGAACAAAGGAGAAGACCTTAACTTAATAGAAAGTGGTTCCATCGCCAGGGCAAATAGGGGAGAAGGTGAAGCTGGAGTAGTCTATTGGAAAAAGGAGCTCCGCTGTCTGTCCACAAGGTGGTGAAGAGGATGTGAAGATGATTCAGGGTTATTCATGATGGATAACAGTCTGTCAAGTGTCCTCCTGTCCACCACCTCCTCAAAAGTGTCTAATTTGCAGCCAATAACAGAACTGGCCTTCCTAATTAGTTTGTTCAGTCTGTTGGTGTCACCGGCTCCGATGCTACTCCATCAGCACACTACAGTAAAGAAGAGTGCACTTGCAACAACAGAACAAAGATCTCCAACATCTTGCCTCAGGAAATAGAGTCTGCTCATCCCCTTCTTGTAAACAGCGGCACTGTATGTAACCTTTGTATTAACATACAGTAGGTCCACTGTGGCGTTGTCTCTGGTGGGACAGTTGATAAACTGGTTGAAAGTTGGCAGAGTTTTGTCCAAAATTGTGGTCAAAGTCTCCAGTAATAACTACAAACGGTTGCTGCATTTGAAGCTCCACTACGGTGGAGAGAATGAGGTCACGCGTTGCTTCCCCGTCCACCTTCATAGGGATGTTAACAATGATCACAACGGTGGACGTGAACTCCCGAGGCAAATATTAAGGCCGCATCCTCACAGCTAGCAGCTCAATGTCCGGGCTACAGACACATTCCTTAATGTAACATGTCTGGGATTACACAACTCATTCACAAACAGCACAATCCCTCCTCTCTTCTTCTTATCGCTTTGAGCCACGTCTCTGCCCGCCCGCGTACAGCTGAAGCAGGGTACCTCCACGCTCCAGTCCGGGATGTCTGCAACCACGACTCCATGAAAGTCATAAGGCGGCACTGTCGCTATTCCCGTTGAGTCCTGACCAGCGCGATGAACTCGTCCGTCTTATTTGCTTGGGACTTCACGTTCCCCGTGATGATCTCCGGAACCAACAGTCTGTATCTCTGTGCCTTCGCCCTCCATTTGGCTCCGGCTCTGCAGCCCCGACGTCGCCTCTTCAACTCAGCCGGGACTACAATCCTCTCTCCAGGCAGCAGCATGGGTTTACACAACGCGATCAGCTGCTCGCGTGTGTAGACAGTGCCCTCACTCCCGTCTGTCCGGCCCTCCATTCCAAAAAGTGTAAAAAGTAACAGAAAGGCCACCAAAAAGTTGCAAAACTGTGCGTGAACATTGCGACACAGTTACCAAAAACACAAAAATAATCAAAAACGAACTAGAGATTAAATAAGATTATGCAAAAACTACAGAGAAACTGTTTCTCCACATTTACAGCCCTTTTAAATTGATTCTGTTTGTGTGTTTGTGGTAGGCGAGTGGCATGTATAGCCATGGAGAAGACCAAGCAGGAGCAGCAGGCCAGCTGTACCTGGTTTGGGAAGAAGAAGAAACAGTACAAAGACAAGTATTTGGCAAAGCACAATGCAGGTACACCATTCACTCACTGACATACTCACAATTTCATGCCTATGGAGACAAAACATCACTCCCTAAATGCATACATGCATAATGTTTAAATTGACTATGAGTGTGTGAGCTTGTGAGCATGTTTGTCCATCCATCTGTCTGTGGAGTTGACATGTAACAGGACCTTGTAGTGTTTATCTCCAGTGTCAGAGCCACAGCCAGAAGTGCAATGAGCTGTTTCTTCAGCCTTTTAGGTCTGTAGAGGTCTGCTTTGTCTATCTAATCTACTGGTTTGGGAACTTCTCCAAATTTGGTACAACCATTCACTTGGACTCAAGGATGGGCTGATTAGAATTTGGTGATAAAAGGTCACATTGACTGCACAAAAGAGATGAGATGAAATGTGGTGGGCATCGTTGTCACTGTCTTTGGGGTGTCAGGTGTCTGTAGCTGGTGTAACCAGAGCTGTACACTTTCTTTACAGTCTGTGCACCACGCAGCAGGTGTGTGTGATCATATGTTTGTCTTTACATGTGTACTTGGCAGCATACATGTCTATATCAGGAACCATATGTTACACTTCGTTCCAAATTAGCACAGTGAGCAGTAGCAGAGATTTAAGGTCACATTGCAGCTAGGACCAGACCCAGCTGCATGCTTATTTGTAGTTTATAAAATGCTCTCCACATGAGCATCTTAGCACCTACAGAGCAAAACAAACTCTTCAGAAACAGATCTTTGCAGCTATTCACCAAACAGTCTGAACAGAGTGAGTGGAGACAAGTAATAGATGAGTAATGGATGATGTGATAGATCGTACTATTACTTCAATATTCATATACTGTGTATTACATCTGTGCATGTAGCTTTTCTCAAAAGATTATGGAATGAGAGGAATGAGACATCCTTCTGCCCTGCTGATGTGACAGAGAAGAGATTGAAAGACAGTCTCTATCATTGTACATTTGTGCATGTGTGAAGTATGTTTGAGTGTGTGTACATGTCCAGTTGATGAGCATGTCTGTCACTCTATGTACACTGACACCTTGGCTGACACATTTGTCAATGTCCATTTGAAATAAATTGCCTTCATATTCTATAGCATACAACACAGAACATAATATTCATGTAGTCATAAAATCATGAAGACATTGCATCCAGAGTCACCTGAAATTAATCATTAGTATTTAAATCCAAATTGTTAATACTATGTCTTCACCAGGACTTCACTCATCTTCCATTTTATTGACAACAGATTCAAAAATTAGTACTGTACACAGACAGACACCCCGCCTCTCGCCCGTTGACAGCTGGGCTCCAGCCCCCCCGCAACCCCGGAAGGGGATAGTCGGGTATAGACAATGGATGGATGGATGGATGGATGGATGGATGGATGGATGGATGGATGGATGGATGGATGGATGGATATCAAAATCTACAATTTTGATACACACAATTGTATGATCAGTTATCTGCTGTTTAAAGTCAAACTTCATTTATGGCCAGAAATCCCAGTTTTCCCAGAAAGAGTGATATATTCATTTTAAAATCCCCTGAAAACTGTCAGCCTATCTGAATGCAGCCTGTCTCAGGCTGTGTAGTGCTGCTGGTGACAGTGCATGTTATTACCACCCCACATTTCACACGGTGACGTCACCAGCTGGTGTGAATATACCCTTCAACGGAAACAACAGCGTTAGGTTGTGTAATTTCCATTTCCATTGCTCTATTGTGCAGTGCTGCACAGCAGCCCAGCTGATTTATCTTGCTGTTTGTGTGGAATGTTCTTCTTCTGCTGCTGTAACTGAACCATGTTATGACCCCTCCTGTTCATCTCTCTTGCTTTCTCCTACTGAACGGCCTCTCTGCATGTAAGTAATAACCAGTGACAGGAACCAATTCCTCTCTCTTTTGCTTTCCTCAACTTACTCTTTCTTTTCTTCCCTCTGTATAATTTATTAACCCTGTAGATTCAATCAGCTGTTGCTGTGCCAGTTTTTAGTTTTGCTTCTGTTGATACAGTCAAAAAACAACAGAAGACTAAGACAAAATTGAAACGATGTAGCTTAGTTTGTGCGTTTCAGACATTTTGTGCTCTGGTGTTAATCTATTTTCTGATCCATGTTTGGTCAAGTGTACTCATTAGCAGACCCAGACAGAAAGTAATGTAAATAGCAGCCAAACACTGCAGTGTCAGGTTTTAACATATTCAGTCGATACAGTATCTTTCCTTCACTCACTGCAGTCAGTAACTTGTTGCACAAGAGACCCCTGTGATTTGTTGGTATTGTATTTTGCTAGTCAGTGCCTTGAGATGGTGGCTACATGGAGGCACATGTTACAGAGGCTGTGGAACACATTATACAGTAAACATATCAAATATGTGATACACTCAACAAGAGACACACCTGCAGTTTCCCAAATTTTTTCTGGTCTGTGTTTTGTCACATAAAGAATTGTTTGTAAAGTCCTACCAAGCATTAACTTAAAGCACTGTTTCCATAGAAACAAATTCATTAAAGTTAGCTTCTGTCTTTATTTCATGAGTGAAGTAGGGATTAAAGATAAACAGTCTACTCTGTGATAACATGTAATGTTTAAGAAAGTAGTTTCCAGACTGACCTTATTGAGAGGAAATAGTTGCACAGATTCAACTTGAATCATGTCGTTATGAAACTGGGCAATCTTTGGCATTTCTCCCTGAAAAACCTAAACAATTAATTGCTCATCAGAATTGTAAGATGCAATTAATTGACTAATTTTGACACTACTTTAGACTGGATGATACATCAGTCAGATGTATTCAGCTGTTTTTTTTTTTTATTTATTCATCTGACATGTCTCTTTTCTTCAATCCAGTTTACCTCGTTTTCCTCTTTTTCTTGAACCCACACTATAAAGACATAAATATCAATGAGGTTTGGATGACAAGCAAAATTAGATGAACAACAATATCATTGCTGTGGCAGCTTTTCTGCAAGCCTGCTCCTGACTTTCCGAAATCACACAAATATATTTCTCACTTGACGTGACGTGGAGTTGTTTCTTGTCACACCCTTTATGGAAGCAGGCAGAGATGTTTAATGCAACAGAAATCATTTTACTTTCATTTTCCAGGTGAAATATATGTCTTTACTAGCACCCCCTTTGCTGTATTATATTAAAACCGTTTTGTCACTGGTCTATTTGGTCAGATTTATTTAATCTCAGAATTTAGAGGTTCTTTTACAGGAGTCCTCATCACTTCATGAATCATCTCAGCTCTAGAGCCCTTTAACTATTGTTTGTCCTAGCACACCCCTCTCCACATCCTCTTACTCTTTTTCTCTTTCTCATTTCCAGTGTTTGACCAACTAGATCTTGTCACATATGAAGAGGTTGTGAAGCTTCCTGCTTTCAAAAGGAAAACACTAGTTTTGTTAGGTAAGTTCTGCCAAGTGTAGCAGCAAGAAATGGGGACATATGCCTTCATAACTGGTTTAACTGACAGTGTGTGTCTTTGTCAGGTGCCCATGGGGTTGGAAGGAGACACATCAAGAACACACTCATAACCAAACACCCTGACAGATTTGCATACCCTATCCCTCGTAAGACACATGATCAAGGTCCTCCACCAAAACGCACATAAGAGCACCACTATATCAGGAAATGTAAATGCTCTCTCCTGTGTCTCCTGGTCTGCCACAGATACAACTAGACTTCCAAAGAAGGATGAGGAGAATGGGAAGAATTACTACTTTGTTTCCCACGACCAGATGATGCAGGATATCAGCAACAATGAGTACCTGGAATATGGCAGCCATGAGGATGCCATGTACGGGACACAGCTGGAGACGATCCGCAAAATCCATCAACAGGGACTCATAGCTATACTGGACGTTGAACCTCAGGTGTGCGTGCATGCGTGCGCGTGGAAATCTGTGGAGGTGTGGAGGTCTATGGAGGTATGAGTGTGCATGCATGCATATATTAGTATTATTTGCCCTCTAACATCTGTTCTCTATCAGGCCCTGAAGGTCCTGCGGACAGCAGAATTTACTCCATATGTTGTTTTTATTGCTGCACCAACCATCACGCCAGGCATCAATGAGGTAGGAATACACCAAACACTCTCAAAAGGTGATACATTTTGAATTCAATTCAATTCAATTCAATTTTATTTGTATAGCGCCAGACCACAACAAAAGTTGTCTCAGGACACTTTCCATATAGAGCTGGTACAGGCTGAGCTCTTTTATCCACAGAGACCCAACAATTCCCTCATGAGCAAGCACTTGGCAACAGCAGCAAGGAAAAACTTCCTTTTAACAGGCAGAAATCTCAGGCAGAATCAGGCTCTGGGTGGGCAGCCATCTGCCTCGATCGGTTGGGTGAGAGAGAGAGAGAGCAAGAGAGAGAGAGAGTGAGACAGACAGAAATGCAGTTAGAGAGAGAGAAAGGGACAGACAGACAGACAGACAGACAGACAGACAGACAGACAGACAGACAGACAGACAGACAGACAGACAGACAGAAACAATGACACAGTAACAATGACAGTGGATGTAATAACAGTAGTAGCAGTTGCAGTGTCAGGCAGGGCCATGGCAGGAGAGCAGCAGCTGTAATCCACAATCCAGATTCAGCTTCTATCCATGGGAACCTGTGAGATGACAAAACACAGAGACTCCAGGGGAGGAGCTAAGTTAGTAATATGCGTCCAGGACAAGCCTGAGCCAGCCCTAACTATAAGCTTTATCAAAAAGGAAAGTTTTAAGCCTACTCTTAAATGTAGAGACAGTGTCTGCCTCCCGGACAAAGACTGGAAGATGGTTCTGGAGGAGAGGAGCTTGATAGCTAAATGCTCTGGCTCCTGTTCTGTTTTTGGAGACTTTAGGAACCATAAGTAGGCCTGCATTCTGGGAACACAGTGTTCGAGTAGGGTAATAAGGTACTATGAGCTCTTTAAGATAAGAAGGTGCCTGGCCATTTATGGCTTTGTAAGTAAGGAGGAGAATCTTAAATTCTATTCTAAACTTTACAGGGAGCCAGTGGAGAGCGGCTAGTATTGGAGAATTATGATCTCTCTTCCTCGTTTTTGTCAGAACATGTGCTGCAGCGTTCTGGATCAACTGGAGAATATTCAGCAACGAATTTGGGCAGCCCGATAGTAAGGAATTGCAATAATCCAGCCTGGAAGTTACGAATGCATGGACTAGTTTTTCTGCATCATTTTGAGACAAAATATACTGGATTTTTGCAATCTTACGTAGGTGAAAAAAGTCCTTGACATTTGTTTAACATGGGAGTGAAAAGACATGTCCTGATCAAAGATAACTCCCAGATTCTTTACAGTGGTGCTGGAGGCCAGCGCAATGCCTTCCATAACTGCTATGTCATCAGAAAGTGAGTTTCAAAGATGTCTAGGGCCTACTACTATAACTTCAGTTTTGTCTGAGTTTAGCATCAGAAAATTGCAGGTCATCCAGGTCTTTACTGTATGTCCTGAAGACAGGCTTGTAGTCTAGTTAACTGGCTGGTTTCTTCTGGCTTCATTGATAAGTATAGCTGGGTATCATCTGCATAGCAATGAAAATTTATTGAGTGCTTCCTGATAATCTTCCCTAAAGGAAGCATATATAAGGTGAAAAGAATTTGTCCAAGCACAGAACCCTGCGGAACTCCAAAGCTGACTTTAGCGAGCATAGAGGAGTCGTCATTAACGTGTACAAACTGAGAGCGATCTGACAAGTAGGATTTAAACCAGCTTAGTGCAGTTCCCTTAATGCCAATGAAGTGTTCCAGTCTATAGGATACCATGGTCAATGGTGTCAAATGCAGCGCTAAGATCCAATAAGACTAGTACAGAGACAAATCCTTTATCAGTTGCAATTAGAAGGTCTTTTGTAACTTTAACCAGTGCTGTCTCTGTGCTATGATGCACTCTAAATCCTGACTGGAAATCCTCAAATAAACTATTTTTGTGTAGAAAGTCGCACAGCTGATTGGCAACTGCTTTCTCAAGAGTTTTTGAGAGAAAGGGAAGGTTGGATATCGGTCTATAGTTGGCTAAAGCCCCTGGATCAAGAGCAGGCTTTTTAATTAGCGGTTTTATTACAGCTACTGAATCATAAAGCTGGCTACATTTTTCTTGCTGTTAACAAATTCGAACATGAATAAATGTATCCTATTAACAAATGTTGTGTGTGCATCCTAAGTCTGTTATCTTTCATTCCTCTGTGCCAAAAGCTATCAAAGACTCATAAGTGAGCCATAATGTTGCACTGGAGGATATGTTTCCTTCATTACCATGAACACAAACACAGTTTACTTTGAATCAATCCCAAAATACACCATCCTGCTACTGTAAATACTCACTAACCCAAATGTGTTTTATTTGCAGTGCAAAATGGTCCCCAATAAATGCAAAAACTACGGTGTCCAGCTGTTACAGGAACGAAACTAATAGTGAATTATAATCACATTACCTGGTTACCATGAAATAGAGATGTAACATATTTGTTAGTGATATGCATTGGCGCTGTGACAAGCAATTATTTTCATTGTATTACCCTGTCAGTAGTGAAATATGCAAATTGCTTGATTTCATTGACCAACAGTACAAAACATCAAAATATTCAGTTTACCATCGTATATGACAAAAAACAGCAGTGAATCCTCTTATTCAAGAAGCTGAAAGCAGCAAGTGTTTGGCATGTTAGCTTGAAAAATTACAGAAACAATTGTTCAATTATCAAAATAACTACTGTTAAAATTTCTGTCCATCAATTCATTGTTTAATTGAGCTTTTACCTCAAATCTGCATTCCAATTAAGTGACACATGTCATTCTGGCAAGTTATTACTTTATTCTTTGTTGCCAAATCAAAACAAATAACGTCTAAAAATCTGCAAGGTCATTATGTGAAGCACAACAATCACATGCATGTTTACCAACAGTCCCTCATTCCTCTGCACTCATTTAATTTTGCATGCTGCATGCATTTGTTTCTTCGGCACTCCTCCTCAGATGCCCAGGTGGTGTCGAACGCTGCCTGTAAGTAGAACCTGACAGAATAATGACTTGGTAATATTATGTTTAATTATGTGTTCCTTGTTTGCCATATGCTTGTTGGCATGGTTTTGTCACTTAGAGCTGTCTTTTGTGTAAAGGCCCCTTACACACTGTGTTGTAACAGCCATCTTGCAGGTTGACCACATGTCACACTGTGGGTCTAATGTGATATACTGGAAAAATATGTATCACGGGAGTACTGGCACTTGATGTAAACAATTTTAAATCTTTGACTTTTATGAGGAAGGACCTTAAGGATACAATACAATGAGTTTTGGTGATTACACTGAATGTAAACATAACTTTTGTGTGTATACAAGAGAACTGATGCATTCATGTATTTAAAGTAATCCAATGTCGGACTGAAACTGAAATACACAGTAGCTTCTGGAATTCTTAGTACATTAGTTTCCACTGCTGGCAACTTGGTGCTGAGAGGAAAATGTGCTCTCTGTCCTGTCACCACACCATCAGTCTGCACGCACGCATGGCATCTTCACTAAAGCAATTAAAATAGGAAAGCTGTGCTTCCAAAATAGGATAGGTGGGATAAATTGAGACTTAAGGTTACTGAAGTGAATATAAACAGAAAAAGCCCCAAAATCGACTAACAGTGGCATTGTCTCTCAGACGGCCTGGGTTCACTGTTCTGGATTGATGACCAAAGATTTTGCCATGTTTTTCTCACAATTTTCAAATCTTGTCTCAGGTAGTTTCTGGAGGGGCCTTAAGAATTTCTCTTAAAGTCCTGTATGTGTTGACATGTCTTCTTTACTCTCTCTACCTTGATCAGTGTCTAACACCCTCTCTTTCTCTTCCTTCACTAGGACGAGTCTCTTCAGCGGCTGCAGAAGGAGTCCGAGATCCTGCAGAAGACCTATGCCCACTACTTTGACCTGACCATCATCAACAATGAGATTGATGAGACCATCAGGCACCTGGAAGAGGCCATCAATCTGGTGTGCACCACCAGCCAGTGGGTTCCCATTTCCTGGGTCTATTGACCTGCAGCCCCAACCTCCACCACCTGCTCCACCTCTCCCCTCCCATCAACAACACCTGGACCAAACTCCTCATCATTCACTCTTCAAAATAAATTTAAAAAAAAAACAAAAAAACAACAAGAATTGACACAAGGCGAAGGAAAACCTCACTCTACACTGCACTTGATCGAAACCCTTTCAGCGTACTGTGAAAGCAACCACAGGATTCAATTGAAATCCTCTAGAACGCTGCATAAACAAGCAATTATTGGACTCTTGCCCTGACAGTTATAGTTGTAGTGTTGTACAAAAACAGAATAAAAAAGCTCAATATTGTCATGTCTGTACTAACTAGGAGGCAGAATTTTTGTAGATGTTTGTTTTAAAGAGATAGTACTGTGCTCCGTCCTCCCATTTTGACGCACTGGTAGCTCTCCACATCTCCACCACAACCCTCCCATCACTTTGTAGTCCTGTTGGGTGTTGGAGTATTAACCATCTGTAGAAAGACACTATCAATGGGTATTCTTTTCAGAATCAGTAGACTTAAGTTAAAGCACACAAACACACTGCAGTGTCTTCTCATCAATAGATCATGTCACTGGTCCTCATTTGTTCATTCCTGTTCTTTTCTAAGCTGTAATGGTACAGTACAGTACAATACAGTATTGCCATGCACACATAGGCACCTTTCTACCTGCCTACATACCAGGTACTGTCTCTTCTAAATAAATCCATAAATGTTTTAGAGATTTAAATGAGGTTATCATGCATGTGGGCATTTACAAGCTTCCATGCTGTCAGTCAGACAGTGTTCCCAGTGTCCCTCCATAAACCTCCAAAAACTAGCTGTGATGGAGCCGGACGTTGATTTGACACCTATGCACATCCCTTGGATTCTGGGTGGCATTTCTAAACCACATATTTATAAAAAGATTGGCTATGTAGTGAGATGTGTTTGTAAAAAAAAAAAATAAATACAAGTCTTGATTTTTTTCTCTTGATTTGTCATCCACAAAAAAGAAACAATTTCAACATATTCCTCATTTGCCAATTCAGAAATGTGATGTCCAAGAGAATAAGTCTTTCAACCAAGTTTAAAAATGAATGAGAAATGAAATGCTGATTTTTATTCTCAAACTGTGTAACTGTCTGCATAGGAAGTGTACACATTCTACAAACATGACTACTTTGCAAGAAAAGGTCGTGTGTACGTCTGAATAACCATGTATATGAATATAACAGACTGACATACAAGTGCCCCTTGTATAAATGACTCTGCAATGATAAAAGTTCTTCAGTATGAACCGTTTTCTAAATATATTTCCTTTTATGTGTAGGAAAAGTGAATTTTGGAATGGCTCTTCTTTTTTTCATTTCTACTGCACGTAAGTATGATACAAACAATACCTCTTTACTAAAATCCAGAGCCAGTGCAGGTGTCACAGCAAGTCACAACTTCCAGTAACAGTGGTGATTCTACATGATCTCTATCACAAAGCTGGTTATCAATTGTTGACTCTTGGGTTTCATGTCCAGCTATGGGCAAATTCATTTGAAATGGGCACATTGAAAGGGCGGTGATTTTCAGCTCAGTCACTTGCAAAAACATCAGTCATCCCCAGAGGACTTTGACGTAAAATATAAGTATATTATCCATGAATTACTAATTTTCCATGTGCCATGATAAATAAGCTTTAATGACAAAGTAGTGGTGAAGGTTAGATAAATTATAATTCTTAATACCAAAATGTGTGTATTTATTGTTGATTAATTTGCTGATTTTTTTTTTCTTTGATTAATTATGATGATCATGATGGTCTTTAAAATGTCAATAGAATTTTAAAAATGCTAATTTCAGTTTTTCCAAATTACATACAATTAACATAGCTTGTTTTAAAATTAGTAAACAGGATGATTCAGTTAGTCAGGTTCAGTTATTACAAATTAAGTTTCTATCTATCAATTAATTGTTCACCTCTGCTAAAGTATTTTACTTCGGTACAATTTTGAGGTATTTGAACATGGGCATTTCCATTTTATGCTATTTGATATTTCTATTTATTACATTTCAGAGGATAACATACTTTTTACTCCCCTGCATTTTCCAATATATTTTGCACTTTTACTTGAATGAAATTTTAAATGCAGGACTTGTATATGTTACTTTCACAGTGTGGTACTGTGCTACATTTATTCAAGTAAATGATCTGAATTCTTCTTCCACCACTATGATTGTGAAGTGATAAAAATTAGGTTTAAGTGAGGTTGTTTTTTGATGTTAAAACAAGGAGGAAGAATACATTAATCAGTCTGTGCAAAAGATCAGAGGAAAAGAAATGAAGGCCACATAAAGATTACCTAAAGGATAATTAACAATTTGTGATTTTTTTTTCTACTAAAAGTTGACAGTGGTCATATTTTTTTTTTTACAATTAAAAAAATCTCATTCAGTATTAAAAGATTTTATACTCACATGTTGCCCCATATTATCCTGAGCAGCAGTGATGAAGTAAGCCTGTAAATGTATCAACACTGGCAGGAGTCCTGTCTGAAATCAAGGAAACTTGCAATTAATATGAACTGCCTGTTTTATCGCCATTGTCAGTCTTTTTGTGCAGTGATCTATCCCTGTTGTTCTTGATACCAAAGTGGACACAGGATGAGTTTAAAAAAAAAAAAAAAAAAAAACATTCTTTCTGTCTCATAATTATGATGGAAAGCAGAGTACACCTGTAATAAATGATTATTTTAATTATTGATTAATCTGCCAGTTATTTTCTAACCATGTAATTGTTTGGCCTATGAAATGTCAAAAACTTATGGAAAATGCTTGCCACAACTTCCCTGAGTCCAACTTCCATCCATCCATCCATTATCTATACCGCCTATCCCTTTCGGGGTTGCGGGGGGCTGGAGCCTATCCCAGCTACAATGGGCGAGAGGCGGGGTACACCCTGAACCGGTCGCCAGCCGATTGCAGGGCCACATTCAAGGACAAACAAACATTCACACTCACACTCACACCTACGGACAATTTAGAGTCATCAATTAACCTAATGAGCATGTTTTTGGTCTGTGGGAGGAAGCCGGAGTACCCGGAGAGAACCCACGCATGCACGGGAAGAACATGCAAACTTCACACAGAAAGGCCCCGTCTGATCCGGGGATCGAACTGGCAACCTTCTTGCTGTGAGGCACGCGCACTACCTGCTGCGCCACCGTGCAGCCTGAGTCCAACTTAAAAGCCCAAAATCCATAGTCCAAAATCCTGTTTTATCATAACAAACCCATCCATTCATCCATTTTCTATGCCGCTTATCCCTTTTGGGGTCGCAGGGGGGCTGGAGCCTATCTCGGCTGTCAACGGGCGAGAGGTGGGGTACACCCTGGACCGGTCGCCAGCCAATCGCAGGGCACATACACATACCATTCACACTCACACCTAGGGGCAATTTAGAGTCACCAATCAACCTAATGAGCATGTTTTTGGTCTGTGGGAGGAAGCTGGAGCCCAGAGAGAACCCACGCATGCACAGGAAGAACATGCAAACTTCACACAGAAAGGCCCGACCCGGGAATCGAACCTGCAACCTTCTTGCTGGGAGGCACGCGCACTACCTGCTGCTCCACCGTGCAGCCCATCATAACAAACCATCAAACAATAATATTAAAAAGAGAAGAAAGTAAACAAACAATTACTAAATTTCTTCTGATCAACTAATCTGCCAAGTAATAAAGACCATTTTATAGATTGTGTCATTGTATAGCTCAGGTAGTAACTCTGGTCTACGAAATGACTCTTTTTTGTGAAAACACAAACAGTCTGATTTGATAAAATGATAAAAATGACATAAAACAAAACAGCACAACTATTTACAGCAACCACATAGAGTAAGCTAACCGAGATCATAATATTACCGAACAGAAAAGTGATAGTTCATATTTTTCAAATTAACATAACAGGAGAATTTACATCTCTGCATTGTAATAATTAATTGATAGCTTGTCTTTTTTTTTCTTTCTTTTTTTTGAAGACAGAAATGGCACACTCTTGTGACGTGACTATTTGCTTCTTTTCTTCATCTTTTATGAATGCAAATAGAATACCTTTGGGTCTTCGGTCTGTGGGTCAAACAAAAAATTGTAACTAGAATTTATGTCAATTTTCTGACATTTTACAGTTCTGATTCATTGAAAAAATAACTACAAAATAATTATAAGTTGCTGACCTAAAACTGACTTTTAAATGACTTGTAAAATGAAGTCATTCACACAATGTACAAAGTCTAGCCTGTGATACAGTCCTGAGGCTTATATATTTCAGATGAGTGAGCACTCCGCTGACCTCAGTTAAGTGCTTCATTTTGTGATTTCAATCAATCCAAGTGAGTGGTTAGAATAAACTGCAGCCTGAATACTGTGAGTGGTGCGTAATCCCATAGCATTATCATCTGAAAAAAGGGTCACCATTGACTGAGACCAGCTCTGTTTTGTTGTTACTGAAAATGGATTTTAAAAATCTCAGAATCAACATGGATATGTCACCTCAGCTGGAGGTGCCAGGCTAATGTAACTACTGTATGACTCCTGGAATGAGTCCTGGAATTGCTGAAAAGCTGCTTTCTTAATATTACTTCAGAGTCAGACCTTACTTCAAAATAAATATTAGAAACATTGTTAACATTTTACATAAGGTACACATATTCATCATTAACTAGTTGCTTTTTAACATACATGATAATAGCTGGAGTGAGTCTCAGTGCTAAATTTGGTGCCGCCACTAGGGGATGCCACAAATGTGAACATTTCTTATCTCATAATCAGCTCCATGGATTTGTATGAAATTTGAATTGTATGATGTAGGATCATGACTCAATTCATGATTAACATTTGGTAATGATTTAAGTGGATGTGGCTTTTTACAGCAAACATAAATTTCAAATTTTAAACTCCACAAATTCCAAGAAATCACCTGCATATCTTAAAGAGCTGATTTTTTTTTTTTTTTTTTTTGAGCACATCCACTGAATTGTAACAAAAGTTTGCCTCACTGCAGTCAATGGTCAATTCAGAACTCTTTCACTCTATTTTTCAAAATATGCACAATCAGTAAATATCTATATTGCCACATGTCTTCATTGAAATTGTACCAAAATTGACACAAACATTCTTTAGAGTAGATATGAAGTGCTTCAAATGGTGTTCAGATCAAACTGTAAGTCCATAGTCCATCCATTACATTGCTGTAATTTTTACTATATCCATAACATTTTTTATTTTCAAATTTTGAAACAAATTTCACAAAAATATTTGTCAGGGCCAAATGATGTGAGATTTTATTTATTTATTTATTTAGTTATTTATTTATTTTTCCAGAATTTCATCACCAGTTATCAATCAATTTTCAATGTCAATTATCGTGATTTTTTTTGGGGGGGGGGGGGGGGAGTTTTGTGACATCACCCTCTCTGCCTTTTGTTTAAGAGACTGAAGTGATGGAGGAGGTGGCTGATATATCTCCATCCTTGGTCCTTCCCCGTCATTTCAAGTATCTCACAGTGTCAGAGTAACAAAGCCATAATGCCGCAGTTCACCCTGCCTAGACAGACAAACCCAGAGAGTTCAAAACTGATAGGAAATGGAACAGTTGTAAAGCAACATCTTTCTCCAGGTACAGGAACTGACATTATATACTTCTGATCTCTCTGCTGCTCTCATATCTCACCTGTAGCCTGCATGTCTGTCTGACTTACATTGCCTCCACAGGTCACCAAGTATGACTTGCGCAAGGGGCTTGGACCCTGTTAATACCTGCCTTGTTTTTTGTTTGTTTGTTTTTTGCATTTTCTGCTACTTTGTTCTACATTTCAGATACCCATCCCATCCCATCCCATTTTCTCCCGCTTCATCCAGGGCTGGGTTGCGGGGGGAGCAGTCTGGGCAGGGACGCCCAAACTTCCCTCTCCCCGGACACTTCCCCTAGCTCTTTCAGGGGGATCCCGAGGCGTTCCCAGGCCAGCCGAGTGACATAATCACTCCAATGTGTCCTGAGTCTTCCCCGGGGCCTCCTCCCGGTGGGACATGCCTGGAAGACCTCCCTAGGGAGGCGTCCAGGGGGCATCCGATAGAGATACCCGAGCCACCTCAGCTGACTCCTCTCGATGTGGAGGAGCAGCGACTCTACTCTGAGCTCCTCCCGGGCGACAGAGCTCCTCACCCTATCTTTAAGGGAGTGCCCTGCCACCCTGCGGAGGAAGCTCATTTCAGCCGCTTGTATCTGGGACCTTGTTCTTTCGGTCATGACCCAAAGTTTATGACCATAGGTGAGGGTAGGAACGTAGATTGACTGGTTAATCGAGAGCTTTGCCTTTCGGCTCAGCTCCTTCTTCACCACGACAGACACAGCGACCGCATTACTGTAGCCGCCTGTCAATCTCACGCTCCATCCTTCCCTCACTCGTGAACAGGATCCCAAGATACTTAAACTCCTCCACTTGAGGCAGGAACTCTCCTCCAACCTGAAGGGAGCAAGCCACCTTTTTCCAGTCGAGAGCCATGGCCTTGGACTTGGAGGTGCTGGCTGTCATCCCAGCTGCTTCACACTTGGCTGCGAACCACCCTAGCACATGCTGAAGGTCCTGGTTCGAGGGAACCAACAAAACAACATCATCCGCGAAAAGCAGAGACGAGAGACGGCAATGCGGACCAAGCTCCTGCTCCAGTTGGACAAGGGACTGTACAGTCCTCAACAGAGGGCCTCCAACCCCATACTCCCGGAGCACCTCCCACAGAATGTCGCGAGGGACACGGTCCAATGCCTTCTCCAAGTCCACAAAGCACATGTGGACTGGTTGGGCAAACTCCCATGAACCCTCAAGCACCCTGTGGAGGGTATAGAGCTGGTCCAGTGTTCCACGGCCAGGACGAAAACTGCATTGTTCCTCCTGAATCTGAGGTTCGACTATTGTCCGGATTCTCCTCTCCAGTACCCTGGAATAGACTTTCCCAGGGAGGCTGAGAAGTGTGATCCCCCGATAGTTGGAACACACCCTCCGGTCCCCCTTTTTAAAAAGAGGGACCACCACCCCAGTCTGCCAGTCCAGAGGCACCGTCCCCAAGTGCCACACGATGTTGCAGAGGCGTGTCAACCAAGACAGTCCTACAACATCCAGGGACTTGAGGTACTCAGGGCGGATCTCATCTTTGCTTTGCCACTGGGGAGCTTGCAAACTACCTCAGTGACTTCACTGGTTCTCTGCTTCCTCTACAGAAGACATGACAGTGGGATCGAGGAGATCCTCGAAGTATTCCTTCCACCGCCCGACAATATCCCCAGTCAAGGTCAACAGCTCCCCACTTCCACTGTAAAGTGTTGACAGAAAGCTGCTTCCCCTTCCTGAGGCGCCGAACGGTTTGCCAGAATTTCCTCGAGGCCAACTGGTAGTCCTCCTCCATGGCCTCCCCAAACTCCTCCCAGACCCAAGTTTTTGCTTCTACAACCGCCCGAGCTGCCGCACGCTTGGCCTGCCGGTACCCGTCAGCTGCCTCAGGAGTCCCATGAGCCAACCAGGCCCAAAAGGACTCCTTCAGCTTGACGGCATCCCTTACTTCCGGTGTCCACCACCAGGTTCGGGGGTTGCCACCACGACAGGCACCGCTGACTTTACGGCCACAGCTACGGACGGCTGCATCAACAATGGAAGTGGAGAACATGAACGTGACGCCAATCCGGGGGACGTACGCTTCCTTGATTTCTTTTTCGTCATAAGGGGCATCAGATGCAATCATTATAATTTTTGCCCCACTACATTTATTAAATAATTTTAGTTACTTTGCAGATTCAGATCAATGATGCAAACTATAATGAACAAATAGATGATGATGTAATATTTTACTTTAAAATAAAACTTAACTGGGGGAAATTTAGAAGCTATCCAGCAGATTATATATGTAAAATTAAAATTAACTCCATCTTTACCACTTTAAAGTCAGGTACACATCAGTGCATCAGTAATTATAATCCAAGAACATAACATAGGCTGACATAACACTCACTGGCACCATCATTAAGTACAATCTAATGTGATCCAATGCATCAGCTCTGTCATAAATTCTACCTTTACAGAGATAATAATGTTCAGCTTTCATTGACACTGCCAAAGAGAAATTAATTTTACTACATTGAGAGAGAGCCTGCATGGCAGCACTCCTGAGCAGCAGCACTCCAACTTGTTTTCAATCTAATTTCACATTTTAATGACTTGGAAGCTCTTAATCATACGTGCTACTTGATTTTTTATGATAAAAAAAGTGGACTGGCAACCAAAAGCTGTGGATGGTTTTTTTGTTTTTCTGATATTTGGTGGATTCCCATGACCTCGGCCTAATCCTCTGCGGTGACTGATTCAGCCTAAGCAAGTGGAGAGGACTGTCTGGATTGACAAGGCCTCAGGGGAACTCTTCAACAACCTGGAAATCCATCCATCTTAACTTCAACAGTGGGTAAGCATGTCCCGTGGCAACAAAAATAACACCACTAATGATGAGGATTATGTCTCTATGGAGACCATGAGAGAGATGATGGAACAACAAAGGTCATTATATGTGGAAATGCTTAACAGACAAGAGTCAAATTTCATGTCCTTCACCAAGATGATCCTGGAATCTACAACTACCAGGATTGAAGGAATTATGAAAGAGGTGCAGGAGATCAAATCCAGCCTTCAATTCCCTCAAGCCCAAATTGATGACTTGAGAGATATGGAGAAGAAAGTTGGTTCATTTGAATCACAACTGCAGTCACTGTCCTCCCAGTGTGTGAACTCTGAAATCAAAGATCATCTCTAAAATTGATTATGTAGAAAATGCGAGTGTGGTCATTTTTGCAGAAAGAGGTCAGGAGATTTTCTGTCTTCAGTTAAGGATATTTATTAACTCACTGATAAAATAGAGAACATATAGGTTATTAAAGGTCATATTGCCTGTGGCTATATGTGTGCAGCTTATAGTTAGTTGTGTTGTGTATGTAGCTTGTAAAGTATGTAGCTTATTTAACTCTAACAAGAGGTCTGAGGCAGGACACTGCCCATGAGCCCTGGTCAGATACTGAGCAGAAGGTCAGAGAGTTTTTTAACAACAAGCTGAAAATTGACCCAAAGACTATTGAAATCGAAAGAGCCCATCGCACTGGAAATGTCAAGCAAAACTGCAGAAAACCAAGACCAATTATTGTGAAACTCTGAAGGTATAAAGACAAAGAGCTCATCCTTGCTAAAGCGAGAGCTTACCTTAAGAACATTACAATATATGTAAATGAGGACTTCTCCGACCTGCTACAGAAGAAGAGAGCAGACCTCATCCCAGCAATGAAACAGGCCAGAGGACAAGGAAATTATGCTGTCATCAACTATGACAGACTGGTTGTTAAACCACGAAAGCCCCAGATGACAGAAGCCTCACATCACTGAGGATGGGTTAACAGGACTCAAATACTGTACATAAGGTGACTACTCTTTAATCATGTTTCTTTTTTCTTTCTATCAAACCACCATGTCATCATCACCAACTATGCAATCTGATATTGTCTATGGACCATATGATTTAGTAAATGAACATTTAAAAGACTATTTTTATTATTCTCTTCAATAACCAAAAAGTGAATCTCAGGACCCCACAATATCGATCATTTTACATAATCATGACCCTGACATCAAATGTCTTGCTTTACTGAAACAAGTCTCTTTTGAAACATCTGACTATTATTGTATGAGTGAGTTTAAATCTTTTGTTGATTTCCAAAAAATTAAGTGAACTTTTCCAACTACATATTAATGTCTGTAGCCTACTACATTATAGTTTTAGCCTTTGTCTGACTAACTTGACTTCTCTTTTAGTTGGTTGATTAAAAACAATTTTGATTTGTATGAATTAAACTATGATCATGTCACACATGGACCAATTTCCTTTCAGTCATGTTAATAATGCTGAGCTTAACATTCTGCATGACCAGCAATCTAAGAAGAAGTCAAAGGTCAAGCCAAATGGTGAAATCAATTTTGATCCTGCCAAGGTTTTTGTTTGGGGTGACTCACCCTCAAGTGATATACTGTGTAGCAATGACCCGGATATGAATTGTTTAACTGACAGGAAACAAACCCTTATGTCTGATTGTAGTTATCCCGTGGAAGAGGACTTTAAATATATTAATGATCAGTTTAAAAAGAAAAATTACCTCTCACCGTGCACCGTGTCGAATCCCGCTGTGGGCGCTGGTGGCGTGTCCTCCACCATGCCCTTGGTGCCTGCTGCTCGAGGAAAAAGGGGGCCTTTCTGTGTAGAGTTTGCATGCTCTCCCCATGTTCACCCGGGGTTTCCTCCTTAATAACCCCCACTAAAAACATGCAAGAAGATCACCACCTGACCAATGGTGATGAAGGAGGACCAGTCCCCAGGCGCTCACATCGGTGTCAGCTGGCAGCTGGCAGCTGGCAGCCCACCACTCCTGGTCTGCCGAAGAGGATCGACAGACTGAGGTCAAATGCGGAGAAAATAATTTCATGGAAGCATGGCGTGTGTGCATGTAGTGTGTGCAACTAACATGTGTGATAAATAAAAGTACATTTCTTCTTCTTCTTCTTACATATTAATGCTCGCAGTATACCAAAGAATTTTGATTTACTTACACTACGGCAGACCAGGAGTGGTGGGCTGCCAGTCGACCAGCGCCCGGGAACCAGTTCCTCTTTGTCACCATTGGTCAGGTGGTGATCTTCTTGCATGTTTTTAGTGGGGGTATTTTTATGGAGGATACCCCAGGTGAGCACGGGAAGAACATGCAAACTCCACACAGAAAGGCCCCTATCATCATACTATCATTGGATGTATTTATAAACCACCAAATTTGAGCATCAGTGACTTTAACTCTCACTTGACAGATGTTGGACATGACATTGTATCCAGAGAGAGAAAAGATCGTTACATAATGGGAGTTTTTAATATTAATATTATAGACTCTGTTAAGAATACTCAAATTCATTCATTTTTGGATACAGTGTTTTCACACTTTTTTTACCGTGTGATCTCCAAACCAACTCGAGTTACTGAAACTTCAGCCACGCTGATTGATAATTTTTCACTAATGTGTTTGAAAAAAAAAATGAATTCAGGAATCCTTTGTATAGACATATCAGATCACCTTCCAATATTTCTCATGACTTCTGCACATTCATCTATTATGGACAATGACTCCAACCCATCTACCTATAGATTAATCAACACATTTACTATTAACCGGCAGCACGGTGGAGCAGCAGGTAGTGCGCATGCCTCACAGCAAGAAGGTTGCTGGTTCGATCCCCGGGCAGGGCCTTTTCTGTGTGAAGTTTGCATGTTCTTCCCGTGCATGCGTGGGTTCTCTCCGGGCACTCCGGCTTTCTCCCACAGACCAAAAACATGCTCATTAGGTTAATTGGTGACTGTTTTTTTGTCTTGTGTGTTGCCCTGCGATCGACTGGCGACAGGTCCAGGGTGTACCCCACCTCTCACCTGTTGACAGCTGGGATAGGCTCCAGCCCCCCAGCAACCCCGAAAGGGATAGGTGGTATAGAAAATGGATGGATGGATGGATGGATGGTTTTACTATTAACCAATTTAAGGAGCTGATTGAGCATCTTTCATGGGATACTGTTTTGGACTTGAATGACCCACAGAGGGCATACACCGTATTCATTAATGAAGTAATTAAATCCTACAATGTTGCCTTTCCTGAAAAGAATAGGAATTCTAAGTCTCACTCTAAACCAACAAAGCCATGGGTAACCATAGTCCCTTAGAAATAAACATAAACTATACAAAAATATCTCTCTAATCCTACTCCATTTCATCATGAGGCAATTTATACAATACAGAAACAAATTAAATCATATTATTAGGGGGGCTAAGAAACATTGATGATGGCATTGATGGCATGTGATGTCCACTCAGTGCATTTTATTGACAATTTTAACTTTTCTGGGACCGCAGACATTTTTTTCAAAGGAGAAGGACTTTCCCTAAACGAGTCAGGAGTAAACCTTTTGCCTACAACGTATCTTTCTTCCTGTGTCACACTGTTCCCACTCCCAAGGACAAGAGACAAGAGGAATCCAAACAAAAGCTGCAAACACCAAAACATGAAGGAGAACCAACTCTCCCCCCGCCTGTATGCTCTAACCATGAGGGATGCCAGAGCAAAAAAGGGGATGCCTCATGGCCTCCACCAGGGGCCACTGCTTGTGAGGATTCACCGACTCCAACCACTAAAACTCCACCTAGGTCACCATCTCCAACTGCCTAAACTCCATCGAGCTCATCATCTTCACTGGGTATCCCATCACCCTCCTCCACCCCCCCCCCCCACAACCACCCTGTCCCTCTCCACCACCACAGCGCCGACGGGCACCACCTCCACCCCCTCCATGGCTTGATCTGAACCTACTCCAGTCCCCTTGTAAGAGCCCAGCACAGCCACCTATTTGTGTTGGTAATTGATGTGTTCTGGGTCCAGCTTTTAAGGCAAATGTTATCCCTGACTTTTCCGAGGAAAAGCCAGGGCTCATTGTGCCGGAAGCATCATTGATTCATGTCACAGTAGGTGACAGAGACAGAGAAGATCGGTCCATCTCTCCAGAAACATCACATTATCGAATTTAACATGTATTCCATGTCAGCCACAGTATGTTCTAAAACATGGAGATGTTGGACTTTTTCGCACATTTAAGTTAGCTCTTTTAAATGTTAGGTCTGTGGCAGGCAAATCATTCTTAATCAATGACTTTATCATCGAGCACAAGCTTGATTTTATGTTTTTAACTGAAACTTGGTTAGGACAAGATAACAGTCTAGCAGTTCTCAATGAGTCAGCCCCTCCAAATTTCAGTTTCATAAGTGAAGTAAGAATGCATAAAAGAGGAGGTGGAGTCACCATTTTGTTTAATGATAGCATTCAATGCAACAGATTTCAAACTTTGTTGCCATTCAATCAAAGTCTTCAGTCTTCGTAACCATCTACAAACCCCCAAAATACAATGCAAAGTTTTCCGATGAGTTTGCCAATCTACTGTCTGTCGTTTGTATTGATTTTGACTGTGTTGTGGTAGTGGGTGACTTCAACATTCATGTTGATGATCTCAAAGATGGTTGTGCTATAGAATTTTTAAACATTCTGGATCATTTTGGCCTATCTCAACACGTAACACATTCAACACATAACAAAGGGCATATATTAGATTTGGTTATCTCCAAAGGGCTTAATATCTCTGAGGTTGTTGTAACGGATGATGCTCTTTCTGATCATTACTGTGTGTCATTTCAAATGGCAACAGCTGCTATTCTTAACAAAAGTGGAACAGAGGTAATCAAAAAGAGTTATATTAATGATAACACCTGTGCAGTCTTCACTCAGTCTTTTACACCATCACCAACACTGCCCTCAGCTTCAACTGATGACCTTGTAAATAGTTTCAGTTCCAAAGTTATGACTATTATTGACTCCATTGCCCCGATTAAGACCAAAGTTTTGTCAGGAAGGAAAACGGCACCTTGGAGAAACACCACACTGGTCAAAGGCCAGAAAACAGTCTGCAGACAGACAGAGCGCAGGTGGCAAAAAAAAACAAAAAACTTTGGGTTCATTATGAGATTTACAAAAACAGTCTCCACACCTATAACCATGAACTAAAGAAGGCAAAGCATGCATTCTTCTCAGAGATTATCAACAGAAACTGTAATTATACCTGCACTTTGTTTTCTGTTGTGGATAGACTGACAAACCCCACAGCATCAGTCCCTCCTGAGCTGCTAACCAACAAGTCATGCAATGATTTTGCAGGCTTTTTTGACAGATTCTCTCTGTCCCTCTCCAGCTCTCTCCTGCTCGGTGTGTCACATGTTTAGCTACTCCTTTGCCTCCATTAGTGATACTGGTATCTGTAATAAATGTAGTTTATTTGGTGAGTTGGAGGTGAGGCTTAGTCAATTGGAAGCTCGGCTCTGCACCATGGAAACCAAACCATTAGCTGTAGTTAGCCAGGCCCATGTATCCGGTGTGGACCGACCAAGTGCATCTCCGGCTAGCCGTCCCTCGACAGCTCCCGAGCAGCAAGGAAACCAGTGAGGCTTGGTGACTGTTCAAAGGAAGCATACTCCCCATGTCCTGAACAGTATGTGAGCCTAAATGAAGCTACTCCTCCAAGCCATATTAATACTCACATTCCTCGAGGCAGCGGCAGAGGAGGTGGAGTTGCAGCCATTTTTGACTCAAGCCTTTTAATCAACCCTAAACCTAAACTCGACTATAACTCATTTGAAAGCCTTGTTCTCACTCTTTCTCATGAAAAATGGAAAACAGTGCAGCCAGTTTTATTTATTATAATATACCGCTTTCCTGGTCCCTACTCCAAATTTATAGCTGAGTTCTCTGAGTTTCTCTGAGTTTCTATTAGGTTTAGTCCTTAAAGCAGATAAAGTAATTATTGTAGGTGATTTTAATGTTCATGTCAACTCAGTTGGCTTCCATCAGAATGTCGAACTTTGTCGAACTTTACCAACTAATTTCAATAATTTCATCATCAGAATCATCAACCTGTATTTTAGATCCCATTCCGACCTTTGTCGCCATTTAAAGAAGTATTACCTTTAATTGATTCTTCAGAGTTAGACATGATCAATCTGTCTTTATCAACAGGCTACATACCATAGTCCTTTAAAGTGGCTGTGATAAAACCACTACTTAAAAAGCCTACTCTTGATCCAGGGCTTTTAGCCAATTATAGACCGATATCCAACCTTCCCTTTCCCTCAAAAACTCTTGAGAAAGCAGTTGCTAATCAGCTGTGCGACTTTCTAAACAATAATAGTTTATTTGAGGATTTCCAGTCAGGATTTAGAGTGCATCATAGTACAGAGACAGCACTGGTTAAAGTTACAAATGACCTTCTAATTGCATCTGATAAAGGATTTGTCTCTGTACTAGTCTTATTGGATCTTAGTGCTGCATTTGACACCATTGACCATGGTATCCTATTGCAGAGACTGGAACACTTCATTGGCATTAAGGGAACTGCACTAAGCTGGTTTAAATCCTACTTGTCAGATCGCTCTAGTCTAGACTTTGTCTTGACCTGCTAGCTCTGTGCCCCATTTGCTTAAAATTATTAGTAAATTTGGCATGTTTTCAGGTTATAAGATAAATTGGTCAAAGAGCGAGGCCATCCCTCTAAATCGTCTCAATCGTCATTTGAGTTCAACCCCTATTGTTTGGAAAACCGGAGGTATGCAATATTTGGGTGTCAATATCACATCCCCTATTGATAAAATATTTGAGTTGAATGGCCCTAAATTATTGAAAACTGTGAGCGATGATTTGAACAGATGGACAAACATACCACTATCGCTTTGGGGGAGAGCAGAAGTGCTCAAAATGAACATACTCCCGCGATTGGCTTTCCTTTGTTCTGCCATCCCAACAGAGGTCCCCCAGAGATGGTTCAAAGAAATAAACACACTATTTTCGTTATTCTTATGGAAAGGTAAAAAACCCAGAATTTGCCTGAAAAAAATGTCCATCCTCAGGAAGAAGGGTGGTCTAGGAATACCAGATGTATATTTCTATTATTTAGCATACAAAGGTGTTTACCCTATATCTTGGGCGTACAGGAAAGAGGAGCTGGCTATGGGCGGCTGGAGATGGCTGGAGCAGAAATTTGTTGCTGCAAAATGTAAAAATGTTGCACTGACCTCACTCTGGTACCATACTAAACCTGACAAAAGCATAAAAAATCCCATGATTATATTTTCATGCAGAATAGCCAAGGACATACATAAACAACTGAAATTGAACAGTTTATCCTTGCCCTCGTGTCCCATATGGAACAACCCGGCATTCAAGGCCGGTGGGAAACCAATCAGTAATGACTCATGGCAAGATAAGAATATTACTGAGTTGGGTCAAATCCTGGGAAGTAATGGAGAGATGTTATCTTTTAATGAACTTAAGAGGAAATTTGGTCTCAATAATTCAGATATATTTCAGTACCTGCAAATCAAATCCATTATGCAGAGCTTTGTAAACACTACGCTAGCAGACAATGAATTTTTTGATATGAAGTTTAAGGATGCAGTCTCTGGTGGTGGTAGTGTATCCAAGATTTACAGGTTGTTATGCTGTAAGGGTATGGTATCCATAAAGACACAATGGGAGAAAGATCTGGGTTTACATTTCACAACAAGTCAATGGGAAGCGATCTTGAGCTGCTCAAATTATCTTTCAAAATGTGTCAGGTATAAAATCATTCAAATCAAGATTTTGTTTAGATCTTACATTACCCCACACAAATTCAAGAAAATGAGTAGTGAAGTATCAGACAAATGTTGGCATGGGTGTGGAATGACTGGCACTCTTATGCATCTGTTGTGGCATCGCCCAAAGATACAAGAATTCTGGTCAAATGTGAGAGATTATTTATGCAAATTATTTAAAATTAATTTTACAGTAGACCCAGCAGTGTGCTTACTGGGAAAACAGGTAGAGGGAGTAATCCCCCGAAAATTTCTATGTTTGTTGGACCTAGCTTTTCTCTCAGCTAAACGCACAATTCTTATCAACTGGAAGGTAAGGAAACCAAACTGTTTCAACATAGACAACTGGCAAAAAGACTTTCTGGATTTAGTATCTATGGAGCAAGCAGCGTCTATTCTCCAAGATCTGGGCAATGGCCACACAGATCTCTTGAGTCAAATTATGTCATCATTGAGGGAGAATAAAACAGATAGGGATACAACACAGCATTGTTAATGAGGTGATGTTATGATTAGCCTACCTGTTTTCTAATTTTTGTTGTTCTCATCATGGTTATGGGTGCCGCTATTGTTGTTACTATGATGGTGAGGATGATGGTGATGATGACGATGATGACAAGAGTGGGCATTATTATTATTTATTTTATTTATGTTGACTTGTTTATCTGCTTGTCTGTTCTTCATTCTCATACTGTAGCGGCCTTGTCCGGGCCTTCTCGGCATGCTCTGTGCAGTGGCTGGTTTGAATGGACAGGGGCTTAGTCTTAGCCCGGCTGTTCTTGGAACCAGACCACTCCCTTTGTGTTGTATGTGTGTATGTATGATTTGTGTGATATGTTCATGGAACTGATATCCATGAGATGTCTTGTGTCCTCTTTTTGTTGTTGTTGTATCGTATGTGAAAAATAAAGAAAATTATTTTAAAAAAAAAAAGATCGCTCTCAGTTTGTACACGTTAATGACGACTCCTCTGTGATCACTAAAGTCAGCTTTGGAGTTCCGCAAGGTTCTGTGCTTGGACCAATTCTATTCACCTTATATATGCTTCCTTTAGGTAAGATTTATCAGGAAGCACTCAATAAATTTTCATTGCTATGCAGATGATACCCAGCTATATTTATCAATGAAGCCAGAAGAAACCAGTCAGTTAGAGACTAGACTACAAGCATATCTTCAGGACATAAAGACCTGGATGACCTGCAATTTTCTGATGCTAAACTCAGACAAAACTAAAGTTATAGTAGTAGGCCCTAAACATCTTAGAAAGTCACTTTCTGATGACATAGCCGTTATGGATGGCATTGCGCTGGACTCCAGCACCACTGTAATGTGAATGTCCTTTCACTCCCATGTAAAACAATTTTCAAGGACTGCCTTTTTTCACCTACGTAATATTGCAAAAATCAGGCATATTTTGTCTCAAAATGATGCAGAAAAAATAGTCCATGCATTGCCTGTGAATATTCTCATTCATCCAGGTCATTATAAGCATTCAATCTTTCACAACTGGACATTGTTAGTTTGTCTTGGAAGACGTTTTGCCTCTCATCCGAGCAGGCTTCATCAGTTCATGCGTACCAGACTAGATAGGACAGCTCTAGTCTAATGAAATGGTGTTAGGTTCAAGAAGACAAGAATGGGACACTAACGAGGCAGACGACTGTCGACACCTAAGGGTTGCACCCTACCCCGCCTTAATGGGGGATCGTTTGCCTCACAATAGAGTGATACCATCCTTGGTTTTGGGGGTTGGCCTCACTCAGAGGATTAATACTTGAACCTAACACCATTTCATTAGACTAGAGCTGTCCTATCTAGTCTGGTGCGCATGAACTGATGAAGCCTGCTTGGATGAGAGGTGAAACGTCTTCAAGACAAACTGACAAAGTCAAGTTGCTAACGATTGAATGTCCTGAAGCCTAGTCCATGCATTCATAACTTCCAGGCTGGATTATGGCAACTCCTTACTATCAGGCTGCCCATCAGCATCTGCATGGAGCTCCGGCCCGCACACTTTTCGGCAGAAAGAGTGTGGGAACGAGCAAGGCAGACATGTTACTGGCCCTGTATGTTCAAGGATATCCAGCAGTGGTGTGAGCAGTGTGTCCCCTGTCAGACCCGCAGGGCCCCCCTACCAAAGCATCGAGCACCAATGGGGGGATGTCAAGTGAGCAGACCCTTCCAGAGAGTAGCAGCTGACATCCTGGAGCTACCAATGACTTCTACATGTAACAGATATGTGTTAGTAGTAGAAGACTACTTCACCAAGTTTGTGAATCTGTATGCTCTTCCTAATCAGGCAGCTCGCTCAGTAGCACAATGTTTGTTCGAAGACTATGTGCTAGTACATGGCATTCCTGAAGTGCTGAACAGTGATCAGGGCCAGCAATTTGAGGCTGAGATTGTGAAAAGACTCTGTCAACTGTTGGGAATCAAGAAAACACGTACTGCTCCATATAACCCTAAATCAGATGGCATGGTCAAACGTTTTAATCAGACTCTTATTGATCAGCTGGCCAAGACCTTGCTTGGCTGTGGCGGTGAATGGGACACTTACCTGAAACAGGTGGCCTTTGCATATAACACGTCTGTTCATGCCTGTACCAACCACACCCCTTACTATTTGACTCATGGACGTGAAGCTCGTGTCCCCGTGGACGTCTTGGTGCCATCACAACAGGGGCATTCACATGTGTTTTCATCTCATGGCGACTATGTGGTCTCTATGGCGGAGAGGCTGGAGACTGCCTTTGGTGTTGCCAGGCGCAGTGGCACCTGTGCTCGTGAGAAACAGAAACTGTATCATGATGGAGCGGCCCGGCACGAGCCATATACAGAACGGGATCTGGTGTGGCTGCATGATCCTACAGAGGACAGAATGAAGTTAGCTCCTCACTGGAAGGGACCCTATTGGGTCCTGGCCGCATTGGGCTCACAGGGGGAGCTGGGACTCACTTATTGTATTGGCCACCCTTTGGACACTGACGGACAGGAACAGGTTGTCCATTACAACAGACTGAAACCATACACACTACCTTGCCCTGCTGTTTCTCCTAGCAGCCGTGAAGTTCCTCCTGCTCCTTCCCTGCAGGATGAGAGGCTGTTAGATGTGAACATGGACGTCGACGGGCCGCCCGTTCTGGGTGGTACGGGGACTGGTCCAACTGCGGACACCAATGAGCCACAATGACCAGTGTCTCGTTCTGGGAGGGCTGTAAAACTGCCAGCTCGTTTCATGGACTTTATTACTTATGGTTGATTGACATGTGCCATTATCTGTATGAAGTGTATAGCTCTGTTGTGTGTGGGTATAGCTTGGGCATAACTTCAGGCTAACATTCTTAACATACGGATAGCCATGTGTGTTTGTTTGATTGGGTACAGTCAGTGTGTGTCAGTAATATCTGGTGTACGTTACAGCATGCTTGAGACTGTGTTATGTTATGGGTTGAACCTCTGTGTTGTTTATTGTTGTTCAGTTATGTGCTTGTAGCCCCTTTCATGCAGTTATGCTTGGAAACGAGGACATTTTTTTTTTTTGGAGGGGGGGAGGTACGTAACATATTTTTGTGTTATACCAAGATAGTTCTGAGTTAAATGCAGTATTCTATGTTTCTTCCGGTTTAACACTTAAGCAGTGTATAGTGATTTTATTTTGAAGGAAGAAAAGCGGAAGTGTGACTGCGCTAGGGGGGTGTACTTGAAAAACTGAGAGTAAAGTGTGGAGTAATGTATTCCGGCAACTGAGCTTCCGTGTTATTATTTTATTAGCTTCACAAGTATAGACCTCCATAACGCTAGGTTACATAAGGAACTTCAGGTCATGTTCACTTGGTTACGTCTTTCTTTTTTTTTCGTCGTATGCTTGATGTGATTATACAAGTAGGTCGGTGAAATGTCAACTCTAGGCTTGCATGTTATCACTGAAATTAATCATAAGGTTGTAGTATTTTTAAAACTTCATCATAGAGGGTTTTTATTGCAACTTCGACTGACTCTGTTGCCCTATCTCCGCTGGACCACCGGAGCAGTTGTCTGCTTCTACTTGTCTGTGGCACTGCATGTAGAGGCTTCAGTGTCGATTGGCTGTCACTGACTCACTTGTGCCATATAGCCAATCAATGAGGGCTGTGGGCAGGGCATTGTTACACAGCCAAGCGGAGAGACGGCTGCATCGGAGCCAACAGAGCACATTTTAAAATACATTAATTAATTTTATCGGTTATCAGTGGAAAAAACGGCCGATGCCGTTGATCGAAAAAATGCCGAATATTGGCCGATATTATCGGCCAGGCCGATAATTGGTCGCTCCCTAGTCAGAAGATAGAGAAACACAATATGTGGACTCCAGAAAAACCAAAGTAATGTTGTTAGACTATTGTTGAGATAGTCAGATCTAATATTTAAATTACTTATTCAATAATGAAGGTGTTATTGCAGGATGTTCAAGCTCATGTATACTCCCTCCTGTCCTCTCCTTTCCCTTGCAATTCGCTTGCTGTTTTGCCAGACTACAACTGCCACTGAGGAACGTGGTCACTCTGATGATGAGGATGACACACCTCAACGCCAGAAGGTACAGAAATGCTGTACAAACATATGTTCATGTTCTTGTTACTTTTTTTCAGTTACCTTTTATTTTAATTATTTGGATTGCTTCAGTTGTGACATAATTTACTGATGATTTTCAATTCAATTCAATTTTATTTGTATAGCGCCAAATCACAACAGAAGTTGTCTCAGGACACTTTCCATATAGAGCTGGTACAGACCAAGCTCTTTTATCTACAAAGAAACCAACAATTCCCCCATGAGCAAGCACTTGGCGACAGTGGCGAGGAAAAACTTCCTTTTAACAGGCAGAAACCTCGAGCAGAACCAGACTCTGGGTGGGCGGCCATCAAATCAGGCATATTTTATCTCAAAATGATGCAGAAAAACTAGTCCATGCATTCGTAACTTCCAGGCTGGATTATTGCAATTCTTTACTATCAGGCTGCCCAAATTCGTTGCTGAATATTCTCCAGTTGCTCCAGAACGCTGCAGCACGTGTTCTGACAAAAACCAGGAAGCCAGTCTTTGTCCGGGAGGCAGACACTGTCTCTACATTTAAGAGTAGGCTTAAAACTTTCCTTTTTGATAAAGCTTATAGTTAGGGCTGGCTCAGGCTTGTCCTGGACCAGCCCCTAGTTATGCTGCTATAGGATTAGACTGTCGGGGGACATCCAAAGATACACCGAGCTCCTCCGTCCTTCTGTCCCTCTCCATCCGCACGCTCTCATGTCCTACCACGGCGTGTTACTAACTTAGCTCCTTCCCCGGAGTCTCTGTGCTTTGTCGTCTTGCAGGTTCCCATGGACAGTGGCTGAATCTGGATTGTGGATTTCAGCTGCATCTCCTGCCTTGGCCCTGCCTGACATCCACTGCAACTGCTACTGCTATTATTACATCCACTGTCACTGTTACTGTGACTGCGTGTCTGTCTCTCTGTCTCTGTCTCTGTCTCTGTCTCTCTCTCTCTCTCTCTCTCTCTCTCTCTCTCTCTCTCTGACTGCTTTTCTGTCTGTCTGTCTGTCTGTCTGTCTGTCTGTCTCACTCTCCCTCTCTTGCTCTTCCTCTCTCACCCAACCGGTCGAGGCAGATGGCCGCCCACCCAGAGTCTGGTTCTGCTCGAGGTTTCTGCCTGTTAAAAGGAAGTTTTTCCTCGCCACTGTCGCCAAGTGCTTGCTCATGGGGGAATTGTTGGTTTCTTTGTAGATAAAAGAGCTTGGTCTGTACCAGCTCTATATGGAAAGTGTCCTGAGACAACTTCTGTTGTGATTTGGCGCTATACAAATAAAATTGAATTGAATTGAATCTGCCTCGACCGGTTGGGTGAGAGAGGAAGAGCAAGAGAGGGAGAGTGAGACAGACAGACAGACAGACAGACAGACAGACAGACAGACAGACAGACAGACAGACAGACAGACAGACAGAAATGCAGTCAGAGAGAGAGAGAGAGACAGAGACAGAGACAGAGACAGAGACAGAGACAGAGAGACAGACATGCAGTCACAGTAACAGTGACTGTGGATGTGGATTTGTTGGCTATGTCATACATTTATCATTATGCTTTTACAAACCTGAGTATGTATACAACTTTTGGGCAGTACACATGTTACTATTCAGTCTTATACTCATCACCATAACTGCTGACCTTTTACACCCTTCCCCCACACTTGTTTTTCAGACTTTTCAGGAGGACCCATACAGGGCTCCAAAACGACCAAAGGTAATTGTAACAGTTCACATTTTTAAAAGTACAACTAAGGGGTTTTTTTTTGTGTGTGTAGTTGTTTATTTTATTAATTTATTTTTTAAGACAGTAGAAACAGTGTGTAAAATAGGCCGCAGCACCCAACTGATTGTTGTCAGAGATCTCAGTCATGCTGTGGCTAGGCAGCAAACTAGGCAGCAAATAAAGGCAGAATCAGCAATTAAGGGAAAACCAAAAAATGTTTACATACTGATTTTCTGCCTGGTATCATCGATACTTATTAAATTAATTGTATCGTATCGTAATTGTATAAGTGGTCCCAGCCCAACACAAAACATGTTGCACATCCTCTGAAGTCTGCAGATTCCAAAAATATTAGTATATTCACTCAATGATTTTTCTGTCAGAAAGATCAGTAATGTCTGCCAAAGTTCAGGTTTCCATTCAGTTTGAATGAACAAGTGTGCAATTTTTCAGACCTGATTTTGGTGTTGCACTTGTTTGTTTAATGACATAAAGTAATTCGCTTGAAAACATTTCAGCAGGATTACAACACACCTTCTTCACTTGTACCAACCAGAGCAACAGATAACAGAGAATCACAGATTTTGGGCTTACAGTGTATCACGAGATACTACCAAAGTTCTCCATCCATTTAAGCCTCTTCTTTCTTTATCTTCTCTTTCTCCCCTGATAGAGGGACTACAAAAATGACCTAAAGGAGCTTGAGGAGAGGATAAATGACAAGGATGAGGAGATCAGGCGGTTGCGAAGGTTGAACCTTCAACTGCAAGAGGGTAAGTATGGAGGGGAGCCCTTGCAGTAACCTTGAACCTATTTCCATGACAATATTATAATAATAATAATGCTACAACTATAATAAGTGACAACTCAGTTAGTGATTTTGAATAGGTAAGTGTTCCCTCTTTGATTTAATTGTAGGGCTAGCAGATACAATCGCAAAAACTGTGAAAGACGCAATACAGGCAGCTCGGCCTGCCCCCAGCCACCCTGTGCCTTCTAGCAGCCACCCAGCCCCTCTTCACAACCAAATAGGAGAGACAAAAGTATCACTTACATAGTCAGGAGAAGTGATTTCATTTGTGGACCATGCAGTGTTTCCCACACATTCATTTATTTGGCCTGCCCAAATCCTCTTGTAAGCAATGAATTGATCATCTATACTTAAATTCTGCTGTCTTTTCATTTCTTCTAATTATTGTTTGGTGATGGTATGCTAGTTGACAGCTCCCGGAGGTTTACAACGAGGTTTTGCATTATCTAAATATGCTGTTTTAACTTTGAACTTTGCTGTTTTAAACGTTACTGTTGCTGCTTTAGAAACATTTAGTTATATTTAAAATATAAATAAATTCTAACCCTGCTTTGAATAGACTGAGCATACACTCATTCATCACCACGCAGTAATACTACATAGACTATTTGTGCCGAAATGAGGATTTCAAATAATTCCTATATTTTTAAGACTGCTTATTAGAAACTCAGTAATAGCTAGCTGCTAATTTAGGCCTTACACCTACACATTGCACATGTGGGATGCAAACATAAGCTTCGCCACACAACCTGAACTCCATTAAAAAAAAGTTCAGTCATATCTTTTTTTTTCTCACCAGCACCCATGCCAATGCCACACCTTTGAGAACTGGACTTTTTTGCATTCTGGGAGTACATGGATGTATTCTCTATTTCTTCATCTTTGCAGAACAAGTCTGTAATGGATTTAATGAATCAAACCGCCTTTGATTATGCTCAAAGGTGTGATGGCTACAAGAAGCAGGACTGTGATGGACTCCATCTTCACTGTGGAAGAGATGGCAACGTGCTCCATCACAGGAAAAAAGGGGATTATAGGGGAGAAAAGACAGAGCCTTGACAAAGGCAAAGTGAAGCTAGTAATTGGTAAACATGCCTGAATATTGTTTGGATTGTTCAAAATGCTATTGTATTAGCTTGTTAACACACAAAAATGTTGCTCTTTTTCAATTATTTTCATTAGCATCCTCATTGACACCTATCTTACACAACATGAATTAATTGGTGAACCCTGAGCAAATTTAGAAGCATTTCATTTCTTACAGACCATGCCATCGGACACACTGAAATCAAAGCCTGCGTGGCACAAAAACAGGGTAACCTATTTATACTGTATATCGTTAGCCGAATAGCATAATTGCCTAAGTCATATTTTAAGGTTTTCGGGCGATAAGGCAGGATGAAGCAGTAGTGTCAGGAGAGTAGAGTTAGGCAGATATCTCAATTTGGCCAAAAAATGACTTAGGCAATTATGCTATGAGGCTAACGATATGATACTGTTGATGATACTTTAATTCGTAGAATCTAGTTTTGGATGGCTTCTAAGGGACCTGCTGTAGGCCTGCACAGGATCTGTGCTTGTTTATATATTTGACTACTCTACATAGACCAGTCATCATTGAAAATAACAGAACCAATCCTGTAATCCAGATAGAAAAGAAATTAACCTTTACTTTGATAGAATAGACTGGTGTTTGGACTGCCCTAATCTTTGATTTTGTCTTTCAATCCCAAAACAGGGAGCCTGCTGGAAGACTGAGACAACACAAACACACAATACACACACACTCATTCCACACATGCACTCTTTCCCCAGAAGACATTTTTTATGGGCATTTTGATCCTTTTTATGGACAGTTCTGTTCTCACTTTTCATTGCATGTTTGCAAATAAACAGTATTTGTATCACTTATATTTGTCTCAACTACTTTATTTCTTGTGAAATTATTAAACTGAATATTAAACACTGGTTTGGTCTGCCTTTGTATGGATGGACAGATCATATCGTGCACCCTCATTTTCCTGTTAGACAACATCTGCCAGACACATCCAAGACTGCTTGCATTCCTAGTTTAGATTTGTGTTTTGTTGGTTTACATTTTATATAGAAAATGTAAGTACTAAGACTATTTTGAAACCCACTTGGTTCCACATGGGTATTTGAATCGGTTTCACATGGGAGTTTATATGGCTTACACGTGTAAAAACATGAGTTTCACATGTAATAATATGGGTTTCACATAAAATCCCATGGGTTTCACATAGGAATTTACATGGGTTTCACATGGGAGTCTATATGGGTTACACATGTAATAACATGGGTTTCACATGTGATCACATGGGTTTCACATGGGTATTTTAATCGGTTTCACATGGGAGTTTATATGGGTTACACATGTAATAACATGGGTTTCACATGTGATCACATGGGTTTCACATAGGAATTTACATGGGTTTCACATGGGAGTTTATATGGGTTACACATGTAATAGCATGGGTTACACATGTAATAACATGGGTTTCACATGGGTTCACACGGAATCCCATGGGTTTCATATAGGAATTTGCTTGGGTTTCACATGTAATCACATGGGTTTCACATAGGATTTTACATGTGTTTCACACATTACACCATGAAAAATGTTCCAAAACCACATTTCACAGTTTAACATGTGCAAATCACGTGTTCCACATTTTTCACATGTGGATTTAACATGTTTTCACATGTTAAATTTCACATGTGCAAAATCATGTCCATATAATCATGTGGCCACATGTGATTTGCACATGTGACATTCATGTGGTTTTTCTGTAAGGGTTTCCTTGTCAGTTAAACATCCATGTAACATCACATATCATAAGGCAAGGCTGCCCACGAGAGTTGAACATTTCTAAGCCTAATTTCACAGATCCCATTGTTTCCAATCCATTTCCCAATCGGCTGATATGTTATCAAAAATTCTTAGAAAGGTACCAGGAAAGTACAATCTAATTTGTTAACAGTTATTGGGAGAATGAATAAAGTACTCAATTAGTTAATTCCATGTAATTGCTAACATTCGACTTAGACTTTACTTTATTGATCGCAATTTGGGAAATAGAAAACGAAATGAAAATGCAACATGCAATATTTGTCTATGGCAGGCATACAATTCAACGAATACAAAGAAAAAAGTTTCAAATAATAACTATTTACTTTGATTTACACAGATCTGTGTCAGTTATTCCATGTGTTTTAAACTTTTTTTATTTGGAGAAAATTGAAAATGAACACAACACACGAAAAAAAAAAAAAAAAAAAACTAAATTCAAATGGTGTAGCTGTTAACCTTGTCACTTTTTTCCTGTTTCTTATTCCAGGAAACCTGTTAAAAAGCATTAGGAAATTACTGGACCTGTAAAATTAAGTGCTGCCATATTTTCACAACAGTGAGCTCGCAACAGTAGCTCCTCTGCAACACATTTGTCATTGCAACTTTGGCCCAACTTTGTACTCATGCTCTATTACATTTCTGCTGAAGCCCAGGGTAACAGCTATGACAGTATTTGCAGGAGAATGACGGTAAATGAGAGGGGTGAAACGCAGCATCTGGCTTGCCCAGTTGTCTATTCCCAGACTAATCCCACATTAAAGGACCAACAGGCCACTGTACAGATTAACTGGCGTTCACAGTTGAAATAGGTCAACTCCTCAGCCATGGCTGACAGGACTCACTGAGCAGCCATGTCAAAAGTTCAACAGTTTTTTTTACTTAGAAAAATATATCATGTGACAAAGTATTTTGTCTAACTAATTACATCCACCAAGGCAAAAAGCAGTGGCTAGTGCTAGAACAGGGAAAGTCTTTAACTTTTTCTCAAAGCATTTCTTCTCCCAAAGAGAAATGACATGCTTTGACACTATTCCCTCCTCCATCCACAACCTGACATATAGCAATCACACCAACCCTGTATAGAGAAAGATCATGGCCAAAAGGGGGAAAACATCCATGCAAAGGAGGCAAAAGCAATGAGAAAGTCCTTCCATTATGTACATACACAAGTTGCGATGACACTGAGCCACATGCAATAAGAAGATTAATGTATTTATAGAAAAGCTGTAGAACCTACATTTAGTGTTGAATGAATAGCAATGAGCAGAAACAACATCTGTTTTGGAGATAACTACAGGAGCTCTTATCTCCTTTAACTTCACACACAGATATGAATGAAAATATGAGGAAAAACACTCCTAACAGACTGTAATGCTATGTTTTATATAATATTAATTACAATGGAGTATTATGCAACAAAAGGTGGAGGCTCACATATGCATACATTTTCACCATATTGCGACAGTGATCCTCAGTTTGAAATCAACACCCACCTCATGCAGCATAGCAGGAGAAGATATGTGTCAGATATATAGTTGTGATTGTTCCTATAAGTAGGTCATCTATAAATATCATAGATTATTTTGTATAAACAGCTCATGTGAAAATAAATGCTATGTCAAAATGAGTATTTTTTCTGAGGATAGCTAAAAATATTCAGTATACTATAGATGGAATTCAACAACAACAAAACAAAACCGAAATCCTATGTCTGGAAGGGCAGAAACACTCCAGTAACCACATTTGCAAGGAAGATTATTCATTGATTCATTCTTAGATAAATAAAAACATCTTATCTCGTGAACAATTTCAATAGCTAATCCTTGTGGTTCTCCACAGTTCTCATGTGCAAGAAAGACAAATATTAATATCTGACTGTCCAATCAAACCAAAGATGAGCCACACTACAAGGATGCAAGATTGGCTTGCCTGGGCCCGTTGTCCTCCACCCCCTGCAGAGAGCTGCCCATCCTCTGGCTCCAGTTGTGTCCCATTGTGGAGGCTCTCTGTACTGTTCCCCACCTCTTCTCTGAGCTCCTGCTGAAGCAGTTTGGAAATGAGGCTGTTGAAGCGGTTCTCTGTGGTGGAAATGACCTCTGAGGAGGCTGTGGTCAGGTTCAGCTCTGCAGGGTCAACGCATGTGCCATTCATCTTGGTGAAGACCACCTCACTGAGATCCAGCCCTGCCACAGAAGAAGGGGAGGCACAGGGGATGTCCCGCACTAGTTTGTAGTTTTCCATCCACTCCTTCAGCCACTCAAGTGAGCAGTCACACTCCCAGGGGTTTCTGAAGAGGTAGAGGCGGCCCAGGAAGTAGATGGGTTGGAAAACAGGAAAGGGAAGGGTGGTGAGGTTGTTGCTGTTCAAGTGGAGTGTGATCAGGCTCGTCAGGTTCTCAAAAGTGCCTTCTTCAATGTATAGCACCTGGTTCCTGTCCAGGTACAGGACTTCCAGCTCCACCAGGTCACTGAACCAGGTCTTGGACACGTTGGTCAACTGGTTACCCCCAAGGTTGAGCATCTTGAGGCGGATAAGGCCCTTGAAGGCAAGCCGGGGCAGATCAGACAGCAAGTTGTCATTGAGGTAGAAGTTCTCCAGCCGCACAAGGTCCTGGAAGGCCTGGTCATGGATCACGTTGATGCGGTTCTCCTGAAGGTTCAGGTACCTGAGATAAGAAGAAGATAGAGATGCTTAAAAGAAATATTCTCCAAATCAAAAATATGTTCAGACATTAAAAAGCAAGAAACAGACATGTATAACAAGAGAATAATCATAGATGAAAGGAACAACTGAGCTGCAGCAAAGGTACTGATAGCTTCCCTCATTGGCAGGTGGCAGGGAACCAAGTGCAACAGCATCTTAAGAGGATAGTATCTCAAAGGATTGAGCTGGTGTATAGATTTTTCTTATGGTCAACATATCCCATGAAAAAAAACAAAAACAAAACAGCTTTAGATTGTCTCTCTGGTGACTTCTTAACCCAGTCTTTGGCCTGTAGCCCATTCCTTCTGAGGATATATATTCAAAATAGTGCCACGCAACGACGTGGTCTGCTGGGGTTATGGAAGCTCAGAGAGGGACAGAAAAGACTAAACAAACTGGTCAGGAGAGCCGGCTCTGTCCTGGACAGCCCTCTGGACTCCATCGAGGAGATGGGTGAGAGGAGGATGTTAGACATGCTGACATCAATCATGGACAACCCATCACACCCCCTACATGAGAGAGTAGGGGGCTTAGGCAGCTTTCAGTAACAGACGGCTGCATCCAGTCTATGAGAAGGAACACTACTGCAGGTCTTCCATCCCAAGCTGTCACACTGTTTAACTTCAGCATCATGTAATGTAGCGCTGTGTTGATGCTGTCACAATTCTACATTATTTTCATTATTCTACATTACTTTGTTTTGCACTACTCTTACCAGTGCTAATATTTGCTCACATTATCCATTTCACAGGTTGTATATTTCTCTCAACTGTGTAATAACACTATTTATTATCCATATTGGCAGCAGTACTTTTAGAAACTGTATATATTGGCTATATATATATTGGCTTCCAACTCTTCCACGCGGACAGAGACATGGAACTTTCTAACTAAAGGTGGAGGAATCTGTTTCTACATCAACAGTGGTTGTTGCAACAATGTGACAGTGATCCAGCAGCACTGATCTCCTTACCTGGAATCTTTCTTCATAAACTGTAAGCCTTTTTATTCACCCCGTGAATTCCCTTCATTCATTCTGGTCAGCGTTTACATCCCGCCGCAGGCAAACATGCAGGACGCACAGCGCGCGCTCGCAGACCAGATACTGCGTGTGGAGCAGACAAACCCGGACTCTTTAGTTATTGTCCTTGGTGACTTTAACAAAGGTAACCTCACTCACAAACTCCCCAAATACAGACAGTTTATTAAATGCCCAACCAGAGAGGAGAATATTCTGGATCACTGTTACACCACTGTCAGGGATGCTTATCACACTGTTACCCACGCTGCACTCGGCCACTCTGACCACGTCATGGTTCACCTGATTCCTCCGTACAGGCAGAAACTAAAGCTCTGCAAACCTGTAGTCATCAAGGAAGTGGACCAGTGAGGCTGTGGAGGATTTTCAGGCGTGTTTCGACTCTACTGACTGGGATGTGTTCAGGACTGCCACCAACAATCTGGATGAGTACACGGAGGCTGTGACATCTTACATCAGCTTCTGTGAGGACTGCTGTGTTCCATCACGCACCAGGGTGAGTTACAACAATGACAAACCCTGGTTCACAGCCAAACTCAGACAGCTAAGGTTGGCAAAGGATGAGGCCTTCAGGAGTGGGGACAAGGACAGATTCAAAGAGGCGAAGTACAAGTTCAGCAAGGCAGTGAATGAGGCTAAATGACTGTACTCTGAGAAGCTCCAACACCACTTCTCAGCTAATGACTCTATGTCTGTCTGGAAAGGGCTTAGGCAAATTACCAACTACAAGCCTAAAGGCCCCCACTCCATCAACAACCGATGCCTAGCCAATGACCTGAACGAGTTCTACTGCCGCTTTGAAAGACAAAGGAACAGTCCAGCAACCATCCCCCACGACACCTCCCAACAGCTCCAGCTCCAGTCACCTCCACCAAAAAAGCTCAGCTCTGCCTTTAACACCATCATCCCAACCCTGCTTCAGGAGCAGCTCTCCCAGCTGAGTGTGCCTGACTCCACCTGCAGGTGGATTACAGGCTTCCTGTCTGACAGGAGACAGTGCATGAAGCTGGGGAAACACATCTCCAACGCTAAGACCATCAGAACCGGATCCCCTCAGGGCTGCGTTCTTTCTCCTCTGCTCTTCTCCCTGTACACGAACAGCTGCACCTCCAGTCACCAGTCTGTCAAGCTCCTGAAGTTTGCAGACGACACCACCCTCATCGGACTCATCTCTACAGGTGGGAGGTTGATCATCTGGTGACCTGGTGCAACCAGAACAACCTAGAGCTCAACACTCTAAAGACAGTGGAAATGGTTGTGGACTTCAGGAAAAACTCAGCATCACCTACCCCCATCACCCTCTGTGACTCCACTATTGACACAGTGGAGTCTTTCCACTTCCTGGGAACTGTCATCTCCCAGGACCTTAAGTGGGAGCCGAACATCAGCTCCCTCATCAAGAAAGCACAGCAGAGGATGTACTTTCTACAGCAGCTGAAGAAATTCAGTCTGCCAAAGACAATGAAGGTGCACTTCTACACAGCCATCACAGCCACAGTCCATCCTCAGCTCCTCCTTCACAATCTGGTATGCTGCTGCCACTGCCAAGGACAAGGGCAGGCTGCAGCATGTCATTCGGTGTGCAGAGAAGGCTGCAATCTTCCATCTCTTCAGGACCTGTACACCTCCAGGACCCTGAGGTGTGCAGGAAAGATTGTGGCTGATCCCTCCCACCCCGGACACAAACTCTTTGAGACACTCCCCTCTGGCAGGAGGCTGCGGTCCATCAGGACCAAAACCTCACACCACAAGAACAGTTTTTTCCCGTCTGCTGTCAGCCTTATCAACAAGGCCCGGAACCCCCCCTGACACTCTTCACACTCCACCTCTGACTCTACTTGTCATTGACATTGCCATAACCATATGCGTTACATTAACGCTCTGCTTGGACATCCTTTGAAAAAAACAGACTGTGCCTCTGTTAAAAATAGAAAACAAAAAAAAAAAAAAAAAACGACTTGTGTACATATATTTAAGTTTAAGTTTATTTATATTTAATCCATCCATCCATTTTCTATGCCACTTATCCCTTTCGGGGTCGCGGGGGGGCCGGAGCCTATCTCGGCTGACATATATTTATATTGTTAGATTTTTTTACTTACTGTTACAGTTTCTACTATTGTTATATCTTTTACTTATTTTTATATTATTTACTTACTGTTATATTTTTTACCTTTCTAATAGCTTCTTTTCAATAGATGTGTCATGCACCAACCTCACCAAAGCAAATTCGTCGTATGTGTAAAATTGTACTTGGCAATAAAGCTTTTTCTGATTCTGATTTCTGATTCTGATTCTGATTATTGTGCATATACGTAGTCCTAGTATTTCTCAAGTGCAATAGTATTTCTCAAGTGTAATAGTATTGCTCAAGTGCAAAACAACATACTGTATGTCATCAGTAGATTTCTCATAAGAGTATTAGCAATCGTACTTTTTTATGGCAGTCGGGGTTTTATGACAGTTACTCTTTTTTGTACAAATGTACATAGTTGGTTTTTCTATTCTCTACCCTCTACACTTTTTATTTTGATCTCTTTATGCCAATGCGCTTGCTCTTTGTACTTCCTAGCGGTGACAACTAAAATTCCCCGATGTGGGATCCATAAAGTCTTATTTTATCTTATCTTATCTTATCTTATCTTATCTTATCTTATCTTATCTTATCTTATCTTATCTTATCTTTAATGAAGGGTCACAAATATATAGTTTTACCTCTTAAACTATAAAATGTTATTAGCCTAATTGCAAATGAGAGCAAAAGAATTGCTTACAATAAAACATTTTTATATATTCATGTTTTGTACTGTACTGTTTTCTAATGGAGTGGCTCATGTTTTCATGTTTTGTATTGATGTTACAGTTGGAGGGTTTTTGTTGGTTTTGTGTGTGTGTGTGTGTGTGTGTGTGTGTGTGTGTGTGTGTGTGTGTGTGTGTGTGTGTGTGTGTGTGTGTGTGTGTTTTATCTATTCATGTCTTGAAGGTGGTCCAACTGCCAGTCACCTACAGTTGGACACATACATACGCTACTAGTAAGTTATTTTCTGCAGGTAGCTGTTGAGGTGATGCTAAACTACCAGTGAGTTAGCATTAAATGATCTACTTCCAGCCTGTGACTTACTTGAGACTACCCAGGCCTAGCAAGGAGTTGTAGGCCACTGCTTCTATCTTGTTCCTCTCCAGGTAGATGTGAGTCAGGTTCTCCATGCCTCTGATGGCTCCTGGGATCCTCCTGAAGTTGTTCTGGAAGCACAGCAGTTCCTTCAATGCGGTTTGCTCTATAAAGATGCGGTCTGGGATGTTGAAGAGGTTACAGTCTGACAAGTCCAGGCGCACCAGCTTCTTCAGCCCCGTGAATGTTCGTGTATGAAGATAACTGATGTACTCGTTGTGTGCCATTTTCAGGTTCACTAAGTTGGACAGGCCCTGCAGGACAGAGGTTTAGATGTGTGTTGAATATGCAGATTTGAATATGTTCTTTCATAAGCTACTGTTCAATTACCCAAGCTACTGTCAAGAGAAATTGCATCCCACATCAATAAGACATGATTTCTTCTGCAAAAGAGGTTTTTGTGGTGCCTTTTGATCCTTTGTAGGATAAAGAAATAAAGGGTTAAAATTGATTTCTGTGTAAATTTGGACTATATGTCAACAAACAGGATTTTTTGTTCAGATGTAGATTCAAGAATCTATTAAAATTACTTCTTAAAGAGGCAGTTCACTCAGGCAATTGGCATGTGTTTATCACTTTGTATTTCAAATGTGTGAAGGGATTGTTATGTAAAAAATGTAATGTAAAAATGGTTAACAGCTGATGGACTGATTTCCATGTAAAGGACTTGGGACGGTTTCACCGGGAAAATAAAATAGATGTGACCTTTACACACACTCAGAGTGCCTTGCTTCTCTTCAGCTCTCCTACAGCACCAACTTAATTAACTATTTAGAAATTTATTTGCCTCATCTATCAACATGATGTCAGCCAATCACTTTAAGTCTCAGGTATGTCATGTGATTGTTTTGGCCAGTGCCCAGGGTGCCCACTCATGCCTAGGAGTGCAAGCATATGCTGACTGCAGTTCACTGAACAACCATCAGTGGAATTAATAACAAGGATTTCCTTGAAATTCTACGTAGTACCTAAAGATGATGCGCCATCATTGGCGCTGTTACAGCAGCTCTATCTCACTGTTGAGCTTTCTCTTATAGTTTTCTTAACCTAGTTTGCTTTTCAGTACTTCATATGTGCAATTACTTTTTTTTTGGGGGGGGGGGGGGTTCCGATTCTTTCGGCCTTTATGTGATATTGCAGCTGCAGAGTGACAGGAAAGGGAGAAGAGAGTGGGGGTGATGTGCAGCACAGGGCTCTGGGTTGAAATCAAACTAGGGAATACGTTCAGGTGAGCTATGGTGGAGCTATGGTAGAGCTTTTCACTTATTTTTTTAACTTGTCAGTGTACTAGGGAGACTAAACTCATTATGTTCTGGTCTTTCTACTGGTTTTTGGATTGTTTACAATTGCATCCAGGGATCCTGAGTGCAGCCATGGCCCTATTGTCATTGCCCCCAGGGATCAGTTGCAACAAAGCAGTGCTGCCCAAGGAAAGACCTGATGTTTCCAGCAAGATGATAAGGAAGAGTTGGGGAAGCCATGCCAGGGCTGAGCACCGCACCAGGAGGAGATGTTCTAAACCTGTCCTCCCCTCATTGGGGGACTTGAGATCCCTCTCCAATAAGATGGACTAGCAACTAGCAGCACTGACTCAGCATCAGTGGGAATACCGGGAGTGTAGCATTATGCATAAGCCAGCTCCTAACACATATGTTATTTTGAACTGTTTCTAGAAGATGCAAGTGGACAGGATAAAGGGCTCATCTCGATTAAAGTCCCCCTTCACACGAGAATATGTTCTTCTTCTTGTTCCTAAAATTGAATATTGAGTTTCACTGTGCAGAATGGTGTATTGTGCAATTTGACACTAGAAGGCTGTTGTCACATTCATCTGCTGAAAGTGGAATGTTTCTCTGCGCTCACTGAAAATCCAAATTAAAAGCGGTGAGCCTATGAGCATAATTTGCGGCATCACAAAGAGTTTAGAAGCAATCCTGGTTCAGTACTCAACTTGCACACATATGAAGCTGAAACTTGAAGCCTCCAATGTACAAACACAGAGAATGGACTTTTCAGTAAAGTAGGAGACATCTCCTGAGAAGTACTTAAACTTCTGAAACAACACATATTGGCACAATCATAGATTCAGGATTTTTTGTGACAGAGAAAGAGTAAATGCACAGTCATTTTAAGGATGGTAACAGACTATACTATCTGCCAAGGGAATTCTTGCATGTTATCATGATAGTGATGTATAATCCCCCCTTACAAATGCTGACACTGTCTGTGATGTTACCCTCTAAGTTACAAGCAGGCTGCAGACATAGCACCTACATGCCCTCCTTATTTCTGTTGACTTTAAGTTATGCCTCTGTCCTCCACTCTTCCCACATTCATTCAAACTGTTACATGTTACAAAAGATACAATAAAAGACTAAAAGACTATAGCAGATACTTTGGACAGAAAAGTTAGGTTGGAGATTGGTCTGAAGTTATTTTGGGCATTGGGGTTGAGTCCAGGTTTTTTTTAGGTGAGATGAAAGTGAGACTGGTTTTGATATCCTGTCTGTGTATTGTGGCATTTCCACCACCTTGGCCCTCGGTGCATGGTTTGATGATGTATGGATGTAGTGAGGTTGAGTGATAGATAATCCAGTGGTTGTTGCCATGTTTCAGTGAGACAGAGAAAGTCCAGTTTATTTTCTAGAATGGGCTAGCTGACCAAAGCATTAAGTACAATAGGCTGATCCAGAACATGGCTTGTGAGGAGGACTGAGGAACGAAGATGAGCAGCTTGAGGATTTGTTCGTCATCCACTGCATTTCCTATCCAATGTCTTCAATTCAATTCAATTTTATTTGTATAGTGCCAAACCACAACAGAAGTTGTCTCAGGACACTTCCCATATATAGATGGTCCAGACCAAACCAAGAACAAACCAAAGGAAAAAGTTCCTTTTAAAAGGCAGAAACTTCAGGCAGAACCAGCCTCTGGGGGGGCAGCCATCTGCCTCGACCGGTTGGGTGAGAGAGAGAGAGAGAGAGAGAGAGAGAGAGAGCAAGAGAGAGAGAGTGAGACAGACAGACAGAGAGAAAGAGACAGAAACATAGGCAGCGCTATTAAGAGGCTAGGGAAGCTTAGCTTCCCCAAAATTGTCACAAAAAAATAAAATAAGATCATCACAAAAAATAAAATGAAATCATCCATCCATCCATTATCTATACCGCCTATCCCTTTCGGGGTTGCGGGGGGCTGGAGCCTATCCCAGCTACAATGGGTGAGAGGCGGGGTACACCCTGAACCGGTCGCCAGTCGATTGCAGGGCCACATGTAAGGACAAACAAACTATCACACTCACATTCACACCTACGGACAATTTAGAGTCATCAATTAACCTAATGAGCATGTTTTTGGTCTGTGGGAGGAAGCCGGAGTACCCGGAGAGAACCCACGCATGCACGGGAAGAACATGCAAACTTCACACAGAAAGGCCCCGCCTGACCCGGGGATCGAACCGGCAACCTTCTTGCTGTGAGGCACCCGCACTACCTGCTGCGCCACCGTGCAGCCCCTAAAATGAAATCATAAAATTATATATTTTTTATTTTGTATTCTATTTTAGAAAGAGGTGGGAAATACATAAAAACACACATTTTAAGGTATTATTCATTCTGATGGTTCCTGGAATCCTGTGTGTGTTTGGTTGTGTTCTCCCATGCCCTGCGCATCATCCATGTCTCATCTCAGGCCCCTCAGAAAACAGACACCACGCTTGCTCAAGCTTCCAGTGTTCTGCACGCAAGCATACAAGGGCTTCAGGAAATGAGAAAAAACTGGGAGAAGATGTTGAGAGAGATACTCACTTTTTGTGAGTCGAGTGACATTTCTGTCACAGAACAGGAGACCCGACACCAGCGCCCTGCACACATGACAGCCACATCATCTTCTGCTGCTGTAGAGAGCACACTGGGGCAAAGGGACCTGTGCACCTCCAGTTCAGAGAGCCCCAAGGACAGATGGGCAAAACATCTCTTCTATCCTGTCATTGACACACTTGGTGGAGCCTGTTACAAATGCTTCTCAGAAGAAGCAATGCAAAGTGCAAAATGTGTAGATGCTGTGTTAAACTGTGACGCTGATGGTGCTTCAGGAATGATGAAACAATATGCTTCCACTCTCTCCATCAACACTGATCTTGACTTCCGGCGCCGTACGAGCGGCAGCCTTTTACAGCAGCTCACTAGACTTTAAGAGTTTTTCTTATCTTTTTCTGCTTAGGGTTCTTGTGCGTCTTCTTTTCTTCTTTTTTCTTTTGTCACTCTAACAACAAACCCTGGATTAGTCCTGACATTAAGGCTCTTTTAAGGGAGAAGAAGAGGGCCTTCAAGGCAGGAAACAAAGAGGAGCTGAAAACTGTTCAGAGGGAGCTCAGAAGGGAAATCAGGGAGGGGAAGGACAAATACAGGAGGAGAATGGAGGAACAGCTGCAGGAGAACAACACCAGAGGAGTCTGGAGAGGCCTGAAAACCTTTTCAGGCCACCAGAAGCCAAACTCCCAGGCAGCTGGGGATTCAAAGTGGGCAGATGAGCTGAACAGCTACTTCTGCAGGTTTGAGGAAGCATCTGCCCCTCCCCCAGCTGTACCAGCCCTGCAGCAGCCCTCCTTTGTTCTGCCAGCACTCTGCCCAAAGACCCCACATTCTAAGGACCCTAGCTGCTACAGGCCGGTGGCACTAACATCACACCTCATGAAGGCCTTGGAGCGGCTGGTCCTTGCCCACCTGCGCCCCCTGGTGAGCTCGTCCATGGACCCGCTGCAGTTCGCGTACCAGCCTGGCATCGGAGTTGACGATGCCCTCATCTTCCTCCTCCATCGAGCTCTGTCTCACCTGGAGCTGCCGGGGAGCTCTGTTCGGGTCCTTTTCCTGGACCTCAGCAGTGTTTTCAACACCATCAGGCCAGCCATCCTGAGAAACAAGCTGGAGCTTTCAGGAGTAGACCAACACCTCACATTCTGGATAGTGGATTACCTCTCCAACCGCCCACAGTATGTGAGGACACGGGACTGTGTGTCAGGGACTGTCCTCTGCAGTGTGGGGGCCCCCCAGGGAACGGTGCTGGCACCGTTCCTCTTCACCCTTTATACAGCAGACTTTTCCCACCTGCCACCTGCGGAAGTTCTCTGATGACTCTGCCATTGTCGGCCTCATCACAGATGGGGGCAATAGGTCATACAGAGGACTCATTCAGGATTTTGTGGACTGGTGTCAGCAGAACCACCTGCTGATCACTGCGGATAAAACCAAGGACCTGGTTGTGGACTTCCGTCGACGCCCGCACTCTCCCCCATCACCAGTGAACATCCAGGGAAGGGACATTGAGATGGTGACATCATATAAGTACCTGGGTGTTCATCTGAACAACAAACTGGAATGGACTCATAACACCACTGTACTTTATAAAAAAGGACAGAGCAGATTCTATCTGCTCAGGAGGCTGAGGTCTTTGGGGGTGCGTGGGGCACTCCTGAAGACCTTCTATGACTCTGTTGTGGCCTCTGCCTTGTTCTATGGTGTAGTCTGCTGGGGGAGCAGCATCACAACAGCTGACAGGAAGAGGCTGGACAAACTCATCAGGAAGGCCAGCTCTGTCCTGGGATGCCCTCTGGAACAGGTGGAGGAAGTGGGGGAAAGGAGGATGACAGCCAAGCTGTCCCCCATGACAGACAATGACTCCCACCCCCTCCAACATACACTCACTGCACAGAGGAGCTCCATCAGTGACAGGATGCTACATCCAAAGTGTTTGAAGGAGTGGTATCGCAGGTCTTTCCTTCCTGCAGCCATCAGACTTTACAATAGAAACTGCTCCAAGTAGGCTGTACAATAATCTGCATAATATTCTGTGCAATTACTGAACTGAACAATTTTTTGGGAAACAATCTGTGCAATAACCTGGGCAATAATCTGTGCAATATTTCAGTACATAAAAGCCTGTAATCTGTGTAATATTTCTCTGTAAACTGTGCAATATTTTAGGACATAAAAGTCTGTAAATACTATTCCCGGTACACCCTTTTGTATATACTTTGTGTTAACTGCATGCACTGGATTTTACCCAAACTTCACCAAAGTGCTTAAATTGGCACTGTCGCTTCCAGTTGGGACCGCGACGTGTGAGCGCACATTCTCAGCGATGAACCGGGTGCGCAACTGGATGAAGACAACTATGGCACAGCAGAGACTGTCATCTCTGTCGCGTCTGCATATGGAGAGTGACATATCAAGGAGGATTAAACCTGAGGAAATAGTTGAGAAATATGACACAAAGGCCCCACGGCGGATGCTGCTTCATTAAGGTAAGAAAAATGATTAATTCATTATTATGGGCTACAAAAAATAATAATAATTAAAAAAAATATTAATTATGGGCTACAACAGCAAAAACGAGAAGAGAATGAAAGGAATCATTCTGCTGCATCTCAGTTCGATGGACATAAGCAATAATATATGTATCTGCCTATGGGTAAAGCCTCTTTTTTTTGTCCCATAGCTACCCCATTCCTCCTGCCCTAGCGCCGCCTATGGAAAGAAATGCAATCACAGTAACAGTGACAGTGGATGTCAGGCACGGCCATGGCAGGAGACATTGCTGTAATCCACAAACCAGATTCACCTGTGAGACGACAAAGCATAGAGACTCCGGGGGAGAAGCTAAGTTAGACACATGTCGTGGTAGGACAGGTGTCTGCTTCCCAGACAAAGGGTGAGATGGTTCCACATGAGAGGAGCTTGATAGCTAAATGCTATGGCTCCTGTTCTGCTTTTGGAGACTTTAGGAACCATAAGTAAGCCTGCATTGTGGGAACACAGTGTTCTAGTGGGGTAAAAAGGTACTATGAGCTCTTTAAGATAACAATTCACACACCCACTCACAACCTCCAGGACACAGCCCACCTGCTCCAACCTGTCCCTCACACCAAACCAGGTGAGGAAAGAACCCAGGAGGATCAAGACAAGAAATGCTGCTTCGGCTAAAGGCTTTTAAAGTCCTGTGCAGACCAGTTGTGTGGCATAGTTGAGTGCATATTCAGCCCAACCTTCAGGCTGAGGAGAGTGCCACAGCTGTGGAAAACATCTTGCATGGTACCAGTGTCAAATACTCCATAACCCAACAGCCTCAACAGCTACAGGCCAGTGGCCTAAGCTATCACCTTTTATGGAGAACATGTCCCACCCTATACAGGACACTCTGACAGCACTTGGCAGCTCCTTCAGGAACAGGCTGATTTACCTGTGGAGACACTGCTGGTCCTTCCTTCCCTCCTTCCTTCCTGCTGCTGTCAGATTTTACAACACCTCTTCTCCCAGTTGACCACACGCAGAAACTGACAAACTCATTTATGTGCAATATCAGTGTGCAAAACTGTGCAATATCAATTATTTTCTATGTAGGATAATGTCAATTTGGCCATTGTCTATTTTACTTATCATATGGTTTACTCGGCTGCACGGTGGAGCAGCAGGTAGTGCGCGTGCCTCACAGCAAGAAGGTTGCCGGTTCGATCCCTGGGTCAGGCAGGGCCTTTCTATGTGAAGTTTGCATGTTCTTCCCGTGCATGTGGGGGTTCTCTCCAGGTACTCCGGCTTCCTCCCACAGACCAAAAACATGCTCATTAGGTTAATTGATGACTCTTAATTGTCCGTAGGTGTGAGTGTGAATGTTTGTTTGTCCTTGCATGTGGCCCTGCAATCGACTGGCGACCAGTTCTGGGTGTACCCTGCCCCATTGTAGCTGGGATAGGCTCCAGCTCCCCGCAACCCCGAAAGGGTTAGGCGGTATAGATAATGGATGGATGGATATTGTTTACTTATTTATTGTATCTTGCTACTGATGCTTTTTACGAAACTTAACTGTAGCTAATCATACAAATAGCTTTGGTTTTATTTGCTCAGGGTTTGTAAGTAAATTGAGTTACTTTTTGCTGATCAAAGCACTGAAAAAAGAAGACATTTTTACATCTTTGGTACACAATACTTCCTAATGACACAGCAACATGTACTGTCCTGTGTATTGTCCAGGTCAATCAGGACATTGTTTCAATGTAAAGCTGTTTTGGTTTCAAATGTAATTTTGTGACTGTACCACCATTTTAATTTCATCACTTCCATTGTTTTGTGGTTGCAAATGAAATTAAAACCATCCACCAAGCTAGATGGCAATGGGAAAGTATGAAAATGTTATTTTGAGGCCGCCAACTCTCATGCATTGAGTGTAGGGATGGGAATCAAGAACCGGTTCTTTTTGAGAACTGGCTCCCAGTAGCTCAATTCCTTGGAATCGTTTGCCTGCCTGGTTAACGATTCTGCTTATCGATTCTGCCTGTCTTGCACATGCGTGATAATGTCACGCATGCTGCATTGTTTTGGTTTAGAACGTAGCCAATATGGTGTCGAGGCAGAAACACTCCAAAGTATGACTACATTTCACGCGAAAAGATGACACCAGGGCCACTTGGACCACGTGCAAAGTTTCCATTTCTTCAAAGGGGGGAAATACCTCCAACATGCTAAAATATTTGTCCACACAGCATGCAATTCATTTGCAGCAATGCCACGTGTTTGATATGCTACTTAGCAACGCTTGTGAATCTAGCAGCAGAGCAAACACCAGGGCATTATCTGTTATTAGTGCCGAAGGTAATGTTGAACTCTTACAGCCGTGTCTGTTATGTTAAGGTCAGCGCCATTTCACTGTGTAAACGTCATCTGAAGTTAAACCCGACAACGCCATATGAATCATCTCCATGTCCTTCCATCAAATTTAAATGACGATGACTGCCAGAGTCAGGCTGGCTCAGAGGCCAGCTCTCACACTGGCTCAGAGGCTGCAGCAGGCATCATCAGGTCTCGCGCACCTCTATCCACTCCTTTCACTGAGGCAGGGAAGAGTAAAATGACCGAGATGAGGATAAAGGAATGTCACAGAGCAGTCACTAGATTTGTGGTGAAAGGTTTGCACCCTTTTGCATTTTATCTGGCATATCTGTGCAAATGAAAATCAGAAATTTGAGTTCTGTGAGAGTTGCATGTTGTTATTTTAACCAGTGTAGTTCTGCTTCATTCATTCCCTACTCTGAGAAGTAGCTCACCTACTTTTTAGGTTTCTTCTGACGTTACATCACACATCATTTGTGCATACTGTATATGTTATATTTTCTGTGCAGAGATGCCTGTGAATATTCTTATTCATCCGTCATTGTAAGCTTCAGGGCATTCAATTGTTCGCAACTGGACTAGAGCTGTCCTATCTAGTCTGGTGTGCATGAACTCATGAAGCCTGCTCGGATGAGAGGTGAAACGTCTTCCAAGACAAACTGACAAAGTCCAGTTGCAAGTGCAGAGATGAAAATATAAAAGACAGTTAACGCAAAAACCCATTTGTACTCTTTTATTTCCTCACCCAATGAGAATCGATAAGGAATTGGATCGATAAGCAAAATTTATAATGGAATCAGAATCGTTAAATTCTTATCAATTCCCATCCCTAATTGAGCGTGACACAGATACCATGCATTCACGCCACACATGCCTTCTCTCAAACAAACTTTTCATTGTTGGCCTCCCCTGATGTAGTTTTTTCCCCAGATTTAGACAGGCTGAGATGCAGGGTGTAACAAGATTAATCCAGCACTTTTTATGGATTGTACATGAATGCACCAATCATCATCTGTCTGAACTGTAAGCGTGCAACAAAAAATCATTGCAATGTGCATTCTGGTGGAGCAGCCAAGCACAGTGATTCTGTGGTTGAGCAAAAAACCTGTTGTAGAGACTAATGTGTTGCCATGTTGCCACTGTGTGGCTCACTACGTCTTTGAAGTTATAGTAACATCAGTCAACAATATTTGGCAGGCAAGCACCTTCATCACTAAACAGTTTATTATCTCTATGGGGAGAGAGCGTGTGTGGGGGAAGTCGGGGTTGTATTGACTGTACCGTGCCATTTTCTTTTCCAAGGATGGCAATGGGATGACCCACCCTACTCTGCCTCTGATTGGCTAGTACCCATTGCCTTCGCTTGGTTGGGTTTAGGCATGAGTGATGATTAGTTAGGGTTAGGGTAAGAATATCAGGGTCTGCCAATCAGAGGCAGGGTAGGCCAGGCCATTCTGTTAGCATCTAAGGAAAAAAAAAATTTCCACAGCATACACTGCCACTCTCAAGAGTGCCACCTTTATTGCATCACATTCACCAAACAATGTAATGCAATGCATGTATAAACAGCGCCATCTGTATACTGGCTGTATCAGCACATCTCCCTTTTTTAAATCAATTGTTTATGTACATTAGATATGACTAAGTCTGAACAATGTGTAAGACAAATCATTGTGGTTATTTTGACAGATTCTGCAATTTTGGTTGGAAGTAATTTTTGCATTGCATTTTGACATTTTCACAAGCACATCCCCTTATGTCTGGAAAATACAATTTATAGACCAGGACATAGCGCCAGAATGTTTCATTTTTTATTGTGTGTTGTGACACATGTTATGTTTTAGCTTTAGCTCCAGCTCCTGTGATATGGATGTTACTCTTAAACATATTAATAGTTCAGCCCTAGACATGACTTTAGCAAACAGTGCTACATATGTTATATAAAACCCATGCTCATACTTGCAGGCAGATATTTCCTAAGCTCTGTGGAAACAAAGTAATAACTACTACGGTTGGGTGATTGGACAAATGTAATGGCTATCGGTTGCTTTTTGAGGGTGATGTTCATTTTTTTTATTGTGCCAATTTAGTGGTATGCCTCTGAAGAGTGATGCTGCTCAATGACATATTCTGTTCAAGGGGCAGACATAACAGTACAACTATCTCTACTGGTGCCACCTGGTGTCCAACCAGGATTGTCCAGGTCAACAGTGTAGAACTCACAAATCCACAATTTGTTTGCAGGATACCTAGCACTGCACCTCGGGCTTGTATACCTCCCAATCCACCAAATATTGCAAGCTAAGAGCCAGCAGCACACATCCAGGAGACATACAGTATAGGTAAGACAGTCATCTGTCTAGGTGGTGGAGGAGCTGCAGTTGGATGGGACCGGGAACTGGAGCAGACTGGTTACATCTGGGAAACGTGGTGAATCTTGTAAGAGGCCAGAGGTTTCAGATGCACAGCCGAGGGACTGATGATGCTTTCAATGTCAAACGAATTTAATTCCACTTTTAGGTGGAGATCTTTAGAGGAGAGCAATACTGTCTAGGGTATCTGTGGCTTGGGAGGTAGAGGGGGTCAGACACCAATTTCTTGGGGATCTCCAGTCTTTCCACTGGGAGTACGCTTGTATTGCTTAGCATGATCAGCTGTTCCCAAGTGTAAACAATGGACCTGAATTTCAATAGATCTCCTGAAGCTGATTTAAGTAGTCCAGCTAAGTAGTAGTAAAAAGCAAATCACTTGTCTTAGGAGTTGTATATCCATACGTACACACAATTGACAAAGACTAGTGAAACAAAGCGACTGGAGCTGCTGTAACAAGCTGCCAGTCGGAATCAAGGCAAGGTGAAGGACTGGCCTCTCCACACTGCTACATTTAGCAAAGATGTGGGATGAGCAGAATATCAAATCAGATCAAATCTAACTTTATTTGTATAGCACCTTTCATACATAAAAAATGCAACACAAGGTGCTTAACAAAAGATAAAAACATAAAATAGCAATAACATAGCAAATACCCCCCCCCCCCCCCCCCATCACACCCGCAGACCTACATCATGCACACCCACACCCACACACACACCCACCCCAATGAAACTGTCGGTGTAATAACATGGCAGGGCACTGAGGAATCATGAGAGGAAAAAGAAAACCACCTATGGGGAGACCCCCGACCTAGAAAAACCCGGGTGGACCCCATACATAGTGCAGAGCTCCCCGGTCCCCGACCGGAGCAGACCGGGGTAGACTCCACATGCAGGGCAGAGCCCCCCAGTCCTCCGGGTCCGAGGGGTCTCCAGGACGACGCCCCTGCGGGCAGACCAGACGCCCCTCCCAGCATGGAGGCCCCCCATGAGGAAACACTGGAGCTAAAACCTAAAAGATAATAGAATAAAAAGACCTAAAAACCTAAAAGACAATAGAATAAAAGACCTAAAACCCAAAATTAAAAGCCAAACTAAAAAGGTGAGTCTTGAGCCTCCTTTTAAAAACCTCAACGGTCTCTGCGGTCCTGATGCACTCTGACAGGCTGTTCCAAAGCTCCAGACCATAATGGCTGAATGCTGCCTCCCCGTGGGCTTTGGTCTGAACCCTTGGAACAATCAAAAGGCCTGTGCCAGAGGACCTCAGGATCCACGAGGGCTGATATGATAAGAACAGGTCAGATAAATGAGATGGCTCTAGAGCATTAAGACACTTAAAAACTAATAAAAGCACCTTAAAGTTGATCCTGAAACACACGGGGAGCCAATGCAGCGATTCTAAAACTGGTGTAATGTGCTCCCGCCCTCTGGTCCTCGTCAGCACACATGCGGCTGAGTTCTGGAGTAATTGTAAGTTATAGGTCGTCGACTCGGTTCGTTTGGGGAGCTGAAAGTTGCAACATTGTTGCATTTATCACTAGATTCGGTTCTGCTTTCACACTGTGATTTCTAAAGCGCACCGAACTTTCTGAGCAGCATCACGTGGTTGGAAGGGGCGCTCGTCAATTGGACAAAGTAGGAGGGGAAATCCCTTCCTCCCGGCCTGGAAAAATAACAGTGAACGCAACTGTTGCTATAATGCTATCGTAGCTTGTCAGGGATTGATTCTGTTATTTCTCTAACTTAGAGTCAGAGAGTCAGAGTTTAAGGACTGTGACTGATGGTAGTTGTGATTTGATTTTGTTTAAATATGCCAAATTGTGAATTTATGGGTTATTGTTGTTCAGACAATTGAGCTAAGCTAGCTAGCAACTGCTAATGTCAGCGGTCACTTGTTGCCATCGCAACAGTAAACATTCACGTAAGGACTAATGAGCTGTAAATAGAGATGCAGAATCAAGCTACATTATAAATGCAGATGAGATACGTTGTGTTTTAGCACAGAATACATGATTTTAGTAAACCTATAACTGCGTATGCACTGCATATAGCGTCACTTCGTAGTCGTGGTTCTGTGTCTGGTCCAGTGAGCTTTCACACTGCATACGAACCGAACCAGTGTTCACTTGCAAGCGAACCGAGACCCACGTTTTCAGGCAGACCAGAGTTCGCTTGTTTGGTCCGCACCAAAGTTCAGATGAGCTTTCACACCTGCCCAAACAAAGCGGACTATCCGGGGAAACAAACTCTGGTCCGTTTAAAGTGGACCAAACAGCTCTGGTGTGAAAGCGAACATAGATACTCTTTTTAGGAAGACCAGAGAGCAGGGCATTGCAATAATCTAGACAGCAGGAGATAAAAGCATGCATCAGCACCTCCGTGTTAGCCTGAGAGAGAAACAGGCGGACTCTGGCTATATTTCTAAGATGGTAAAAACCAATCTTTGTTACATTTTTGATGTGAGGAATAAAACTAAGCTCAGAGTCAAACATGACGCCCAGGTTCTTAACAGACTGTGAGGGTGTAAAGCCTTGTAGTTTTGGTAAAAGTCTCTCTCTCTTGCCTTCAGGACCAATTACTAAAACCTCTGTTTTATCCTGGTTGAGCTGTAGGAAGTTCAGACTCCCGTCTGAAGAGAGCAATTCACTATATTTAAAATCTGTTCCTCAAAGAATCCATAAAACGTCTTTAAAAATGATGTGTGGGAATTGGATCTAAAAGGCAGGTTGTTGGATTTACTTGGGAGAAAACTCGACCAAGTGTCCTCGCATTGACCAGGCCAAAACTCTCCAGTGTTTCCTCGGATAAAACTGACTGTCCAGGTGTGTTGAAAGTTACATTCTGATGTGATAAAAGACTGGATCTGATGTCGTCAATTTTACTTCTGAAGTGGTCTGCAAAGTCCTCACAGAGGGTGTCCGTTGGTGTCTCTGGGAATTTTTTTAAAAAAGGTGTTAGTTAAAACATTGAGGGTGGAGAAAAGTAATTTTGGGTTGTTTTTATTATTTGAGATGAGGTTTGAGAAATGGGATATTCTTGCCCGTTTGACTGTTTTATTGTACAATTTGAGTTGTTCACAGAATATTTCATGGTGAACCGTGAGTTTGTTTTTTCTCCACCTTCTCTCTGCAATCCTGCACAGTCTTTTTGATATTTTAATTTCATCTTTCCTTCTCCACGGGGGTAAACGTTTTGTTTTTACCGTTTTTGTTAAAAGTGGAGCCACAGTCTAAAGTTAATTGCAATTTCCTGTTAAAATTGTCAATAAAATCGCAGGGTGCAGGTAAGACTGCTGTAGGAGTGCTCTGTAAAATCTCGATAAAATTTGCAGCCACTTCAGAAGTTAGGTGGCGTTTCCTCACTGTTCTCACCGGGGCGTCCTGATGGTTAAAACTGGTGATGTTAAAATACACATAATAATGGTCAGACACAGCCAGGTCAACAACAGAGGACACACCAGTGGAGAGGCCATAGGTTATGACCAGGTCCAGGGTGTGTCCTCTGTTGTGAGTTGGCTGTGTGACGTGCTGGTTAAAATCCATGCAATTTAAAAGATTAAAGAATTCTCTGTGTCCGAGGTGAGTCCGAGGTGTTATCCACATGCAGGTTAAAATCGCCAGTTATTAAAATTCTATTATAGGAGGTGTGTATAATTGATAAAAGCTTGAAAAAAAGAAAATTCACTGATAAAAGCAGTGGAATGATGGGGTGGTCTATAAACCAGTGATGCAAAAGTGATGCAGAGAACGTGAGAACTGTGGAAAAACAAAGGCGTGGTGCTCAAAAGATGAATAACTGAATAAAAAATAAAAAAGACTTCCTTTGACAATAAAATATTATTAAAAATTGGTGCAGTTCCGCCTCCTCTCTTGCCTCCCCTGGTGGAGAATAAAAAATTTAAATTTGGTGGGCAAGCCTCAGTGAGAACAACTGGTGCCTCTGTGCCAAGCCATGTTTCTGTTAAAAGTAACCCATCTAACTTGTTGTCTAAAATCAGGTCATTTATGATGAAAGATTTGTTTAAAAGAGAACACACGTTCAGCACAGCCACGTTAATGTTCGTGCTGAACGTGCGCTCATGACGACAGGGAGATAAAATGTCTGGGTGTATGAGGTTATCTCTGTTAAAAGCACTCTGTCTGTGAGTCCGGGGAAAACGTCTGCCTGTAATGGTTTATATAGTGAAGATATCTGGTTTAGGTGGTAGTGACAACTGTGGACTGTAGGGGGGGCTAGTGAGTGTAATAGTACTGTGAACAGCTGGTGCGGACGGAGAAGGAGAATCTGGAAAGGGGGTGTGACAGGTAAACAGTCAGTCTCGTGGAGCATACTGGACGGTGTGGTGAATATTAGCCGTTAGCATGAGGCCGCCGAGCCTGTTAGGATGAACTCCGTCGGCCCTATAGAAGGAGGGACAGTTCCAAAACAGGTTAAAATTGTCAATAAAACCAATGTTAAAAGCTCTGCAGGCAGACTGTAGCCAAGTGTTTAGGTAGAGTAGCTTGCTGAAATGCCATGCTCCGTGATGGGGCAGTGTGGGGAGAGGACCGCTGATAAAAATGGACTTACCACAGTTGTTTAAGAAGTTAAAAAGGTTGTTAAAATCCTTTTTGCATCATCAGCTCAGACGGCTTCTGAGCAATGTCAACGCAGCCTACGTGTACTAAGACACGGTTTATGGAGGGGGGAAGTGACCACAGCAGACTGGGAAGTTTCTCCAGGATAACTGGGACTGTGGCTCCTGGAAAGCAGTGAGTGGCTGCGTTGAAGAAGCAAATTCCCGGGTTATTGAGTTGCCCACTACTAAAGTGGCTGGAGGGAAGAGAGGACGAAGTGGTGGAGGTTTTGAGGTCCCGTGGCTGGATGATCCGTGGCCAGCACTGTGTGTCCGGACAGACAGATGCAGTGTGGGAGATGTTTTATCGTACCTGAGAGAGGGATTCCCTGCTGGCTCCGGACGAGGAAGACCACTGGAACGCCGGAGCACGGCCTCCTTCAGGACCCAACGTTGGGCAGAACAGCTCGTGGACCGGGATGGAGACCGTTGAGAAGAGCCCCACGGAGCTGGGGTGAAATTCTGCTGTGCTCGGCGGGGTGTGGGGCGAGTTGTTCGCCTAGGTGCGATCACCGGGACAGGCGGGAGCGGTGGAGATCCGCTGAAATCATTTAAAATCCTGGGAGGTGAGGAAGAAGGACCCAGGTTCCCAGCCAGTGGTGGAAATTCGTGAGTCCAGGATGTTAAAACGATTTTGAAGCTGGATGTCACAGGTTGTGGGAGCATGGAGTGACAGCCTCTCCCTCCTTTTGCGATCGCCGACAACCACCCAGGTGTCCGGGAGTAAAGGAGTGGAGCTGACTGGGACCTTGGATTTAGCCCCGAACTGGAACCAGGGGTCCTCAGGAAGGGCGGATGGAGCGGAACCAGTGGCCTGTGTCGAATCAAGTATCGAGACAGCGGTAGTAGCGGCCAGAGCAGAAGCAGCAGCGGGTGGAGTGGAACTCGCGGCCGGGGCCATAATAGCACGCTGCGCTCCTGAGTAGGGAGCTGTGGCCTCAAGCTCTTTACTGGAGGCAGAGACTTGTGCAGGGCCGAAGAGGATAGTGTCCAAGTGTCTCTCAGCTTCCTGGATTTTGTAGAGAGTGGAAATCCTCTGCTCCAGCTCAGCGATTTTCTTGCTGAGGGCGAAACAGCTTTGACAGCCGGATGGCGAGGTAAGTGGAGCCATGGCTAGCTGAGCTTTGCTCAGCAAGTTTCGTTTGATTAAGATCGAGGCGTCTGACTACTAAAATTGTCTCTCTGGTTAGGAGGAGTAGTTAAAAAGAAACAAGATCTTCCACAATATCTTCCACTACTGCCAGGCCTCCCTTTTTACTAGGAGCAGGGGACAGGGGGAGAGGAAATGGCCAACCTGACCACAACAGAGGCAACTCTTGGTGCAGAAATGTCTTTCTTAAGAGGAGAGACGGGCCTGGCCAAGCTGCATCAGTTCATGTTCTGGGACAGAGATGAACAAGGAACAAATACAGAAGTAATATTAAATGGCATACGTCAGGGCACTCGCAACACTTCTCTTTTTTGGCGTTGTCAGCAGGATCCCCCTATACACACATTCAGTATGTTGAACGATGGTAATGAATACCCTGCTGACCCAGCTCATGTATGTCCTAACATTGTGAACCATGTCATGTTACCTTGGTATATGGGGGAGCCATGGCTGCCCATGTTTGAAGGAGGGAAGGGAGAAAAAGTTGAGGAATGGCAGGCTAAAATCGAAATGTTGGTATGCGCACAAGGGCTTCTAAATGAACAAAAGATTGATTTTTTTATTGAGCACTCTGGGTGGTGAAGCCAAACGTGAAATCTTACTGCTACCTGCTAATGATGATGTGAAAATATTGGACTTCTTGACAACATTATACAAGGGAAGTAAATCTCTAGCTACACTGAGGGCTCAGTTCTATGAGTGTAAGCAGGGTGCAGAAGAAGAGATGGGAGCTTTTATTCTCTGTTTCTGTGAACTCTATTAAAGGTAGTAAGCGAAGGAGACATCGTAGTGGAGGACGAACTGCTACGCACTCAGTTCATCAGAGGACTAAAGGAAAGTCACGTGAAACAGGAGTTAAAAAGGCTACTTCATCGCATGCCAGAGATCACCTTCCCTGCTATTTGCAAAAAGGCAAAAGCACTCTAAAAGGAGCGCACTAAGGATGAAATGGAGACTTGGTCTGCCACGATTGCACATCCAGGCCTCCATCAAACCAGCGGCCGGCCCCGTCTATGCAGCAGACACAGCAGGCTCCCTCAGCTCCGCCCACCCGTCACCTGGAGCCCCCTTTTGGCCAGGATACTCAGGCACTGTGGGAATCTCTGCAGGCGAGACACCCTCGTAACTTTCTCCCACTGCTGACACCCCCCACCCCCCAACAAGACCTCAAAAATCAGGTGTCAGCGTTGAGGAAATCCCTGGTAGAGGAGTTGCGTGCTCAAATGGCTAATCTTTCTGTGGGGCACGCTGGCCCAGCTGTGCAGACTGGCCAACAAGGTTCAACATTCCAGCAGAGGGCCTGTCGGTCTGCCCCTGAGATGTCCTGAAGTCAGTTCCAGATAAATCCAGATAAATAGGGTCAAGGTATTGGGGAAGTGGGTGGTGGTGGTTGAAGATTCCTGCTTACCATATGACGGTTGTCTATTGGGGATGAATGTGATTGGTGACTGCTGGATGAGTGTTTTCCAGGGTGGGCCCCAGACAGGAAAATTTCAAGTCAACGATGACACCCACAGCTGCTGCCAAGCGGGGGGAAGCTGTCTGCCGGCGTATCAGCCACACGGAGTCCTCCACTGAACTGCAGGGTCTCTCCAAACTGCCACGTCAGGCCCCCGTAGTGATCCCACCTGAGACCGAAATGATGGTTTGGGCCTAGGTGCTTCAAGCGATTGGTAGACCAGACTGCTGTGTTATGGTAGAAAACCTACAAAATGATGACCAAGAGTGGCATGTGGCAAGGACCGTGAGTTGGGTAAGGGGTGGAAGAGTTCCAGTTAGAGTGTGCAACCCTCAGCATTTCTCCCTAGAGCTCCCACAGCATCAGGCCTTTGCCAGTTTCTCAGGTGGATTCCCAAGACGTGCGAACTGGGGAAGAGTTGGTGTTGACTCTGACCAAGCTGCTGCAAAGATGGACCAAAATCTTTGCAGCGGTTGAGGATGATTTCGGCCATACTACTGCAGTCCTGCATCAGATTCCGACCGGGGACACACCTCCAGTATGCGAGAGACTGTGATCCCTATTGCAAGGTATGTTGGACAATGGTGTTGTTCTTCCTCTCTCACCCAACCGGTCGAGGCAGATGGCCGCCCACCCAGAGTCTGGTTCTGCTCGAGATTTCTGCCTGTTAAAAGGAAGTTTTTCCTCGCCACTGTCGCCAAGTGCTTGCTCATGGGGGAATTGTTGGTTTCTTTGTAGATAAAAGAGCTTGGTCTGTACCAGCTCTATATGGAAAGTGTCCTGAGACAACTTCTGTTGTGATTTGGCGCTATACAAATAAAATTGAATTGAATTGAATTGTAATAAAAGAAAGTGCCAGTCCCTGGGCTGCCCCTGTGGTGCTGGTTGGATTACCGGATGTTAAATGCCATCACTCACAAAGGTGCTTTTCCTTTACTCGGACTCAAGGAGTCCCTGACCTACCTCAAGGAGTCTGCCTGGTATTCAACCCTGGATCTCTCGAGCGGGTATTGGCATGTCGAGGTGGATCCACGAGACCAAGAGAAGACAGCCTTCACGACACCAGTGGGCCTTTTCCAGTTCGAGCGGATGCCCTTCGGCCTGTGCAATGCTCCCGCTACCTTCCAGCGGCTCATGCAGCACTGCTTGGGGGGCCAGGTGAATGATTTCCTTCTGATATACTTGGACAATGTCATTGTGTATTCTCCCTGTTTCAGTAGTCACTTGGGACACCTCGAACAAGTGTTTGAGAGATTGCACCAACATGGCCTGAAAGTCCAGCCCCAGAAATGCCACCTTTTCTGTAAAGAAGTCAGGTATCTGGGACATGTTGTCAGCAAAAGTAGGGTGGCCACATACCCTGACAAGACTGCAGCAGTACAGAACTGGCTGGTTCCTCTGACAGTCACCCATGTTCACTCCTTCCTTAGTTTTGCAGGCTATTATAGCCATTTCATTCCTGGATTCTCCAAAATGGCAGCCCCCATTACTGCTCTCCTTCAGGGTACGGCAGGGGGTAAGAAGGCAGCAATTCAGTCGTCTCCAAAGTGCCAGCAGGCGTTTGAAGAGCTTAAACAAGTGCTGCTGCAGGCTCCAGTGCTGGCTTATGCGGACTTCAATCTCCCATTTTTGCTGTATACAGATGTCAGCTTGGAGGGACTCGGGGCGGTGCTGTTGCAAGTACAAGGGGGGAGGGAACAGGTGATTGCTTATGCAAGCCGGAGCCTGAAACGCCATGAGAGGAATGACCAGAACTGCAGTTCCTTTAAATTGGAGCTGCTGGTTCTGTTTTGGGCGGTCATCGAGAAGTTTAAGCACTACCTGTGGGGGTTGGAGTTTATGGTGGACACCTTGAGACAGCAAAACTGGGAGCAGTAGAGCAGAGGTAGGTGGCTCAACTGGCCAACTTTACCTTCTCAGTCAAGTACCAGCCTGGCACGACGAAGCAGAATGCAGACGCGTTATCACTACTTCTTGGAGAGGTAAATGCCCAGGACGTCTATCTCGTCCCTCCAAGAGAGGGAAGGCCTTAAGAGGAGGTTCCTCGAGTGGACCAGGACGATGGTTGGGGGTCCTGGCAGGAACATCAGCGGAAGGACCTGGAGTTGGACCAGGTGAGCCAGCTGAAAGGTCAAGGTCTAAGAGTGTCTCAAATACAAAAGCTGGTGTCCCCTCAAGTTCGCAGGTGGGTGCAAGAATAGGATCGACTGGAACTACGTGAAGGGGTCCTGGGATGTTGCATTCAAGAACCACATACTGGCAAGCTGACCTTTCCGTTGATTGTCCCGGCCCAACACACTAAAGACTTGTGGAAGGACTACCACAAGGCAGCTGGACACGCCAATAGTGAAAAGGTCCTTAGCCTTATGCGCCACCGCTTCTTCTGGCAAGGAATGGGAAAAGACATAAAGGCTTGGACAGCCGAGTGCCCCGAGTGTGTGGTTGCAAAAGCCGGCCCCGGAGTACGGGCTCCCCCCAACCGATTGTATTGTATCGAGTTATCCATGGGAAGTGGTGGCCCTGGATTATTTGTCTTTAGGGCAGCCACCAGTATATTCTTGTTATGACTGATCTCTTTTCTAGGTTCGCAATAGCAGTACCTACCAGACTGCTCAGACTACTGCCAGCGCTCTGTGGACCACCCTCATCCAGCCATTTGGTTGTACCGAGCGCTTCCTGACAGACCGGGGGGGGGGGGTTGAGTCTGAGGTAATGCATCGACTCTGTGAATTGTATGGTTGCACAAAGAGCCGGACCACCCCATACCATCCACAAGGCAATGGTGCATGTGAGCACTTCAATAATACACTACTGTTCATGTTAAATACTCTCTGTGCAGACGATCACTTGCGGTGGAAAGACAAGCTTCCAGCCTTGGTGCAACAACACTGTGCATTGCAGTACTGCCATGACCCCTTACTTTGTGCTCTTCATGCCGACTGCCTTTTGACCTGTGTGTAGATGTCCCCCCGCAGGATCAGCAAACAATGGCTGGATAGGTGGACAAGCACCATCGGAGGACACGGGCCATACCTTTATTGCTGGGAGAGAGAGTGCTGATCAGAAATCAGCAGTGGGTCAGCAGTGGGAGAAAGTTATGAGGGTGTCTCGCCCCTTGTGTGGGTTTATAATATTGACAACTGGTCAAACCAAAAATATAACCGCTTAATTTTTACCGGTTATATTTTTGTACTTTACTTCGCCTACTATCTGTGTAATTCGGGGGATCTGAGAACTTGGTCCGTAGGTGCCTCCCTCTGACAGAGACTGTTATCAATTCGGGGAGATATTAACTCATCCGGGTTGCTGCGATTGTGTCTGGACACCATTTCATCTTTTATGGTCTCGGACAAAGTGTTTTGAACTGTCTGATAGTGCTGCAGCTAAATTTAAGGATATGATCCCATCAGCATTTTATTCAATGTCTCAATACAACAGAGGATTCTTATGCTAACCTTAGTCCCTCCCAGATTAATAGTTGATTGTGCTACAGGTTCATTGCATATGACACTTGACTCTGTTGCTCCCCTAAAAAAGAAGATAATTAAACAGAGGAGGTTAGCTCCATGGTATACTCCTCAAACCCGCAAATTAAAGCAAACTTCACGGAAAATAGAAAGGAAATGGCGTTCTACCAATTTGTAAGAATTTCGGTTCGTCTGGCAAGACAGTCTTAAAATATACAGGAAAGCCCTCTGCAGTGCCAGCCTATTACTCTGCACTAATAGAGGAAAATAAGAATAATCCCAGGTTTCTCTTCAGCACTGTAGCCAGGCTGACAGAGAGCCATAATTCTGTTGAACCATGTATTCCTTTAGCTCTGAACAGTAATGACTTCATGAGCTTCTTTAATGATAAAATTCTAACTATTAGACAGAATTCATTGGCTCCTGCCGTCAACAGGTACTGTTTTGTCTTCAAACACAGAAACGGTCGAAACTGTTACTCAGCCTGTCGCAGATTTAGACTGCTTTACTCCTGTCGACCTTCACCAACTAATTTCAATAATTTCATCATCAAAATCATCAGCCTGTATTTTAGATCCCATCCTGACTAAGCTGTTTAAAGAAGTATTACCTTTAATTGACTCTTCAGTATTACACATGATCAATCTGTCTTTGTACCACAGTCCTTTAAAGTAGCTGTGATAAAACCGCTACTTAAAGAGCCTACTCTTGATCCAGGGTTTTTAACCAACTATAGACCGATATCCAACCTTCCCTTTCTCTCAAAAACTCTTGAGAAATCAGTTGCCAATCAGCTGTGCAACTTTCTAAACAATAATAGTTTATTTGAGGATTTCCAGTCAGGATTTAGAGTGCATCATAGCACAGAGACAGCACTGGTTAAAGTTACAAATGACATTCTAATTGCATCTGATAAAGGATGTGTCTCTGTACTAGTCTTATTGGATCTTAGCGCTGCATTTGATACCATTGACCATGGTATCCTATTGCAGAGACTGGAACACTTCATTGGCATTCAGGGAACTGCGCTAAACTGGTTTAAATCCTACTTGTCAGATCGCTCTCAGTTTGTACATGTTAATGACGACTCCTCTGTGCTCGCTAAAGTCAGCTTTGGAGTTCCGCAGGGTTCTGTGCTTGGACCAATTCTTCTCACCTTATATATGCTTCCTTTAGGTAAGATTATCAGGAAGCACTCAATAAATTTTCATTGCTATGCAGATTATACCCAGCTATATTTACCAATGAAGCCAGAAGAAACCAGTCAGTTAGAGACTAGACTACAAGCATGTCTTCAGGACATAAATACCTGGATGACCTGCAATTTTCTGAAGCTAAACTCAGGCATATTTTGTCTCAAAATGATGCAGAAAAACTAATCCATGCATTTGTAACTTCCAGGCTGGATTATTGCAATTCCTTACTATCAGGCTGCCCAAATTCGTTGCGTTCGTTGCAGCATGTGTTCTGACAAAAACGAGGAAGAGAGATCGTATTTCTCCAATACTCGCTACTCTGCACTGGCTCCCTGTAAAGTTTAGAATAGAATTTAAAATTCTCCTCCTTACTTACAAAGCCATAAATGGCCAGGCACCTTCTTATCTTAAAGAACTCTTAGTACCTTATTGCCCCACTCAAACACTGCGTGCCCAGAATGCAGGTCTACTTATGGTTCCTAAAGTCTCAAAAAGCAGAACAGGAGTCAGAGCATTTAGCTATCAAGCTTCTCTCCTGTGGAACAATTTTCCAGTCTTTGTCCGGGAGGCAGACACTGTCTCTACATTTAAGAGTAGGCTTAAAACTTTCCTTTTTGATAAAGCTTATAGTTAGGGCTGGCTCGGGCTTGTCCTGGACCAGCCCCTAGTTATGCTGCTATAGGATTAGACTGTCGGGGAACCTCCAAAGATATACCGAGCTCCCCTGTCTTTCTCTCCCTCTCCATCTGCACGCTTTCATGTCCTACCACGGCGTGTTACTAACTTAGCTCCTTCCCCGGAGTCTCTGTGCTTTGTCGTCTCACAGGTTCCCATGGACAGTGGCTGAATCTGGATTGTGGATTGCAGCTGCTTCTCCTGCCTTGGCCCTGCCTGACATCTACTGCAACTGCTACTACTGTTATTACATCCACTGTCACTGTTACTGTGCCTGCATGTCTGTCTGTCTCTCTCTCTCTCTGTCTCTGTCTCTCTCTCTCTCTGACTGCGTTTCTGTCTGTCTCTCTCTGTCTGTCTCACTCTCCCTCTCTTGCTCTCCCTCTCTAACCCAACCGCTCGAGGCAGATGGCCGCCCACCCAGAGCCTGGTTCTGCCTGAGGTTTCTGCCTGTTAAAAGGAAGTTTTTCCTCGCCACTGTCGCCAAGTGCTTGCTCATGAGGGAATTGTTGGGTCTCTGTAGATAAAAGAGCTCGGCCTGTACCAGCTCTGTATGGAAAGTGTCCTGAGACAACTTTTGTTGTGATTTGGCGCTATATGAAAAGAAAAGAAAAGAAAAGAAAAGAAAAGAAAAGAAAAGAAAAGAAAAGAAAAGAAAAGAAAAGAAAAGAAAAGCCCCTGGAGCACATTCTCATTCCAATCACTGTCAGTGCCCAGAGTGTGAAACTCAACTGATATTTCAGCAACAGTCCTCGAGCCCTGATGGAGGAACAGAAGTCTCCTGGCAGCATCCTTGAGCAGCATCAAAAATCGTTATCATTTCACCCATAATAGGAAAAACAAGGAGCTGACCGCTTCTCCCACACCAACAAAAGCACAGGTAAATGCAGCTCTGTGGAGGCGGTACATCAGATACAAAATCTTAGCTCTGGCATTATGGGGGTTGATGCTCAAAAAATGATCGTGCATAGAGAACTTGAGTAGGGGAAAAGGGGCTCACAGGGCATAGGAGAGAGGCTGCTAACTGGTGGTTGTGAGCTATGAACTATGAGTTGGTTCTTCAGGTTTAACAGCATCAGTGATACATCTGTTCTGCTGGGTTTGCTGGGTTCATGTTGTGGCCAGATCATACAGTTAAGGGGAATATATGAATATATTGGCTAGCACTAGTTGGCTAGCACTGGTTGTTGTTTTGGTCTAATGGTGGCTGATCGGAAAATTTTAACATATTGCCCAACCCTAATAGCTGCTGGCCTCACATTGCTAACACAGTCTGCTACACTGCAGCATAAACACTCCAAACAGCAGCAGCTAAAGAAACCTCAATTGAAACTCAAAATTGAAGGGTTTAAAAATACAGTACTAGGAGACATTGCACGCTAGGAAAGGGCAATACATGTACACCATAAAGGGCAAGTTGGGAATGAATAACATAATTAATCAAGCCTAGAGCAAGTTGCAGCTCAGTTTTAGGTTCTTTATTCAGTTAATGCCTTTAACTTTTCAGGTCTGGCTGTATTCCTGCAGCGGATAGTTTGTTGCCTAGGTAAGTTATCTCACTCACCCCAAACTGACACTTGTGTTTGAGCCTCAGTCCAGAGAGTGCTTTTGCCATCACCTTTAACATACAGTGTCCCTGTAGTTCCCCAAATGACCACATGAACAACAGTTGCAGTACTGTCCTGTGAAAAACTTCAGGGGCTGAGGCAATTCTAAAAGGCATGCAGAGAAAGCAGTGCCTTCCAAAGGGCATGTTGTGCAGATATGCACTTTCCTCATCAGCTCAATTTGGTAAAACCATGGCAACCATGGTTTGGAAAACAAGCATGATCCATTATCTCGCTGATTGATGCATAGTCCCAATCTCCATTCATTTATTTTCTCCATGTCAAGGCAATTGAACCAGTCTGTAGGTTCTTCCACTTTCCTCATTATCCCTTTGTATATCCGGGATTTCAGTTCTCTTCTCAGTTTTTCTTCAGAGCCATTGGTACCTTTCTTGCTACATGACTCAGCGTTGTCTTTTTAATGGTTTGGTAAGCGGCTGACACCCTGGAACACATCCTTTTACTTGCTATCTCAGTGGCGAATCCTGCACTTCTGTCCATGTTTTTGTTTTGTTTTTCAGTAGACTCTTTGTAAGCTCTGCTGGCTCTTAGACTAATAGGCTGTCTATCCTCCACAACCAAGACAAACAGTGCACTAAAGTAGCATCCTCTTGAAACAGTGGGTCTGAACACACCCTTTGATGGGATTGATTGGTTGTTCAGAACTCTTGAGTTCAATTTATATTGATTCATATCACTCAGTGTTACTATCTCGTACTCGTACATTGTTTCATCATCCGCACTAGCTGTGTTTGCATCAAGGAGTGTTTATTCTCATTTTGAAATATTGCATTCAAAAGCATTCAAAAAGCTTGGTGGAAAAGTTTTTATGCTCGCTTGAAGTGGTTTATGCCACTTGAGTGATCAACTGTGTCCACTATGAAACCAGAAGAAGAAGAAAATGACTCAGGTGGTTTTCAGCATTTTTCTTCTATTGTTTGTTACAGCCATTGCATAACGAAGCTTATACCACCAACTTTGAAACTATGCTTCCATAGCCTTGTTTATTCACTCCAAACCAGTTTATAGAAACTAATTAGCATTTTGTTTTTTGCAACTTTTCAACATTTTTCTTAAAATTCTCTTTAATAGATGAAAACACAATTGGTGTCACTTGGCTCTTTTGCTTGCACCCCAACATGCAGCGGTTTTTTTTGTAAAACAGGACCCAGTAAAGTGAAAGTAAATTAAATTGCCCAAAGGCTTTCCAATTCTAACAATTAATGTTACTCATCATTTTCGTTACCCTTCCTTACTCCATGTAGCATGCACTACACCATTGTGTTTATCATTGGGATGGCTGTGGCTCAGGCGGTTGTTGAAGGTTGGTGGTTTGATCCCTGGCCTCAGCAGTCTATATGTTGAACAAGACACTGATAGCACAGCACTGGTGTGTCTGTGCTTGATTTCAATATTGTGTATGTCCACAGCTGTAACTGTAACTGTCACATTCTACTGTAACATTATAAGCTCATAATGAGGAGACGGCCTCACACACCATTGTGTGAGTGAGTGAATGTAGACTTGCATTGTGTAGCACTTTGAGTGGTCGCTGGACAGTCCATTTACCATACGTACAGACCAAGAGTGGCATCTTTACTGCATTGAATTACAATATTGTATTTGGATGCATGTAAACAGCACATCTGTATCAGCTGTATCAGCACAGGCGTGGCTCACTGATTTATATCACTGATCATGGATTTCAGTCAAGTTAACTTGACAGGTATGCAATGAATTTTTTTTTTTTTTTTTTTTTTTACAAAAATTTGAAGTTTTACAAATTCATCAGGTGTTTCTCAGAGGTAAGGTTAGTGGCAAGCAACTCTTCCTCCAAGCCAAAAGTCAAAAGTTGGCAGCGCTGTTCAACGCATTATAAGTCATTTTAAATGCTCTTGCTATTTTTCATGAGCTACTACTGGAGTTAAATTTATTGAAAATTTAGGTTGCTATAACAGTTGAATGCAACATTTGCTAAGCATTACTTGCTAAAATCTAGAGAATAGTGCAGCCTTGACAGATGTCTGTGCTTTCTGTTTTCTGAAGGAGCAAAAGTTACAGCTCTAGAATGTCTTCATTAGGTGATGTCTTGCATCCCAAATTTAGTTTTTATCTTTTAAAGTAAATTAAAATACAAAACAAATGATTGTACCTTGCTTTTCATTTTTTTCAGTGCAAATTCTTAAAAATGCCATTATTTATTTCTGCTTCTCTTTCACAAAAATACAATCAAACTTTAGCACAAAAACCCAGCAGACCTTGAAGGCTCCAGGGGTAATGAAGGAGATGTTGTTGTGGTCCAGTGAGAGAGACTTGAGGGAGGGTAGGGTGCCGAAGGCCCTCTCTGATAGGAACTTGAGTCTGTTCTTTTCCAGGTTGATGGCAGAGGCTTCACATGGAAACTCTTTGGGCAACTCAGCCAGGCCAGAGCGGTCGCACAGCACACTGCAACTCTTCTCCTGAGTGCAGGAGCAGGATGCAGGACAGGCCCGAACACATGCCCACCGTGCCAGCACTGCCTGAGGCAGCAGGCACAGTACAGAGACTGGAAGAAGGACAGACACAAAGCATGAATATTTAAATGAAAACAGTCAGTTCAAAATACTTTGCTGAACCACTAGAGCCAGACTAGTGAAAAACCAGTGTTCAGGTGTGTCTGCTTGATTTCAAGATTGTGTATGTCCACAGCACTCTGTAAATTACATTATACTGCAATATTATTTGATTACTCATCAGTTTTTAAGAAAAATACCATCAAATCAAATTGGGACTGTTTGTATCAAACAGGCCAGAATCAGTGTTTACTAAAGTTATTTCTGTCATTCCCTCTGCCATTGAAACTAAAAACATTTCACCTTTCCTCTCTATACATGAATTCACTGTATTTCCATCAACCTGTAACAATATTGGTAACAAAAGGAGCTCATTTGAATTTATTGGAATAACAATATCAAGAACATAAAATAATTTTACACATTATTTTTAAATAGTTTCTGTCATGTGGTGAAAAATGTCAACTACAGGAACAGTACGACATTTTGGGAAATAGACTTATTCACTTTCTTACAGAATTAGATGAGAAGATCAATACCACTTTCATATCTTTATGGTAAATATGAAGCTACAGCCAGCAGCTGGTTAGTTTGGTAAACTTACTTTGCTGGCTTGTTATGTTAATTTGGCCTATTCAGCCTCCCAGGTATGTTCTTTATGCTATTGTGTAGCTCAAGTGTTAATGTGTTACGTTAACATACCGGACACCTATTCAGCCTGTTGTGTGTGCTATTGTGTAGTTTAATAACTTGCCTTTCCAGATTAAATGTCAGTTCTTAGTCTTGGATTTTGTGAAATAAATTTCTAAATAAATGCGACTTATAGTCCAGTGCAACTTATGTGTGTTTTGTTCCCCTTCATGATGCAACTTGTACTCCGGAGCAATTTCCAAAGCAACTAAGAATCTGCAAAAATCTACAAAACATATAAGTATCTTCAAAACAACTGCATACAAATGAGTTCCTGTTTACCCTCTCCCAAGATTAAATGCTTGCATTGATTTTTGCAACAACACAAGGACACTGGTGGAGTAAAGATTTGATGTTTGAGTCACATTGAATGGCAGGTAGAGAGCTAAACTGTCTTTTTGCCAGCTGCTGGTGAAACGATGATGTGATTAAGAAAGAACAGCTTACATCAGAGATTAGCCCCACAACAATAGGTATTGTCTGTGCCTAGGATTTCACCCTTGATCCAGTTCACATTAGCTTGAGTTAATTCAATTCAATTCATCCATCCATCCATCCATCCATCCATTTTCTCCCGCTTATCCGGGGCCGGGGCCGGGTCACTGGGGGAGCAGTCTGAGCAGGGACGCCCAGACTTCCCTCTCCCTAGACACTTCCCCCAGCTCTTCCGGGGGGATCCCGAGGCGTTCCCAGGCCAGCCGAGTGACATAGTCACCCCAGCATGTCCTGGGTCTTCCCCAGGGTCTCCTCCCGGTGGGACATGCCTGGAACACGTCCCTAGGGAGGCGTCCAGGGGGCATCTGATAAAGATGCCCGAGCCACCTCAGCTGACTCCTCTCGATGTGGAGGAGCAGCGACTCTACTCTGAGCTCCTCCCGGGTGACAGAGCTCCTCACCCTATCTCTAAGAGAGCGCCCCGCCACCCTGCGGAGGAAACTCATTTCAGCCACTTGTATCCGGAACCTCGTTCTTTCGGTCATGACCCAAAGTTCAAGACCATAGGGTAGGAACGTAGATTGACCGGTAAATCGAGACCTTCACCTTTCGGCTCAGCTCCTTCTTCACCAGGACAGACCGGTACAGCGACCGCATTACTGCAGCCGCTGCACCGATCCGCCTGTCAATCTCACACTCCATCCTTCCTTCACTCGTGAACAGGATCCCAAGATACTTAAACTCCTCCACTTGAGGCAGGAACTCTCCCCCAACCTGAAGGGAGCAAGCCACCTTTTTCCGGTCGAGAAAAAGGTGGCTTGTTCCCTTCAGGTTGGGGGAGAGTTCCTGCCTCAATTCAATTCAATTCAATTTTATTTGTATAGCGCCAAATCACAACAGAAGTTGTCTCAGGACACTTTCCATATAGAGCTGGTACAGACCAAGCTCTTTTATCTACAGAGAACCAACAATTCCCCCATGAGCAAGCACTTGGCGACAGAGTTAGGCCTTACCTTTTAGTTGATCAATCAGTCAATCATTCCTCATAGATGAAAAGTCTTTGATGGAGGCAAACCCAAATTTCTGGATGGTTCAAGAAATCTTACCTATCATTTTTTATTAAATGGGGGTTTACAGTGTGTAGAAAGTTTTCACCAAGCCAGTATAGGTTATGAGACCATTTTTACAGCTGACAATGAGGAGAAAAAAAACAAAGAAAAAAAAAACAGCATAGGAGTGAAGGGATTGAAACTGACCAGTGAAAGTGATGACAGTCATTAGTGTAGTCTCTCATCTGGGACATGTCAGGATTAACAGAAGTCTGAAATGGCATAAAAAGAGCACAGCAGGACTTAATGATGAATTATTATGAATCATATGCGACTAAGACAGTTGTTGGAAGTCCATGAGTGACCTAGTTTCAAGAACATAATTTCAGCCCTATTTCAATCAAACTGGTAAGAATAGAGAAACTAAGAGTTACGATCTTGTATAATCTTTCTGCAAGCTACTTGACAGTAAATTGCAACTGTTAGCCTGGGCAAAAAGAAGATAACTGCCAGAAATTTAAGAAAGTCAACATGCATAAATGAAAGCAACATACCTGTGGATCTTTCCAGACAGTTGCATCCATGTGCTTTAAAGGTCCCTATCCACATTTTGATGAAGGTGTCCATTCTATCCATCTCACATTAGTCTGTTCAGTACAGCTTCAACACCATCACTGAGCAAGATTACTCGATGCTTCTGCCTGTTGTCCAGCAAATGTGTGTGTGCTTGTGATTTTTACACTTCATCCTCCCCCTTCAGTGTGTGTGTGTGTGTGTGTGTTTATCATACATACACACAAACCCACCAAAAAGCCATCTCTTAATGGCAGTCAAATCCCCTGGATGGAGGGATGGATGGAGACGGGTAGACATGGGTGGAGATGGGAGGTTGGCAGGATTACAGAAGTAAAGCAAAGCTTTTAGATCAAACAGCTGAGGCAGAGTGGTAACTTAGAAGTGTGCAGACGCACACACACAATGTTGAAATAGATTAGGGGATCAGCATGCCACAATTTCTGTGATCTAAAGAGAGAGGATGATCAATACAGTAGTGTAATCTTATTTAACCATTACAGTACTGTGCAAGCTGTATAGACCACCATCCAGAGAGCTGAATGTGTTCACTGTAAATGGGTTCACCTGGCGTGAATGTCATTGAAAGCTTATTTGCAAAATGACAGAAATTATACAACAGGGTTTTAATGGGTGTCACTGGTTATAAAACTGACTCAGCACATAAGAGACCATGTAACCTTTCAAGGGTAACATGATAAACCTCCTAAAATTGGGGTAAACATGGTTTCATGAAGGATGAGATATGTTATTTAGCAACTGTTTTGATTTCTCACTGCCTAAAAAGCACCCACAGATGGCTTAAATCCATTTGTAGAAGAATAAAATACAAGACAAGTGTCTTTTTTCTGTAATAATTTTACTCTGATTTCAACAGAATGAGTCTGTAGATAAGAGAATACATCCCTTTGAAAGTTCAGCACACGTGTCTTTACATAATCTCTGTACATCTGGTTACCCTGGGAAGAGACGATATAAACATTGTGACAACCCCTGTAGGTTTGGGTCACGTGGGAGATTCAGCTCACGAAGTCTGCAACATTTCAACATTTAAAAGGCCCAAACACCCAACCATTACACCTATATATGATTACTGAACACCTCATTCCAAAACCATGAGAGTGCGCTGCTCAAACAGCTTCTATAGCGTCCTTATGGAGAAGTCTCTCCAAATAAAATGTTTCAAATCTTGAAGGATTTTGCTCTTGTCCAGACACAAGAGTTTAGGCCTTTTTTACTACAGCCTTTTGTCTTGTCAAACAGGTGTGACAAATAATATGAATAATGGCTTAGTTATAGTGAAGTGTCCAACTTCAGAAACAAGGCCTGTGATGAAGTGCCTGATGAAGTTAAAATAATAATTTCTGGCTGCAATGTGCAAAGGTATTTTTGGAGAAAAAAGGGTACAGAATTTGGTGAAAAAAACAAACAAAAAAAAACACCTAATGCAACTGTCAAGCAGGAGGTGGATCATGCTTTGCACTTGCGTTGCAGCCATTTCACTGGTAGAGGGAAGAATGGATTCATTTAAACACCAGCAAACTCTAGAAGCAAACATCACACTATCAAAAAGCTGAAGATGAAAATAGAATGTCATCTTCAACAGCACAGTGATCCTAAACACACCTCAAAATCCACAACGGATTAACTCAAGAGGTGCAAGCAGAAGGTGTTGATATGGCCCTCAGTCCTCAGACCTAAACATTATCAAAAGTCCAAGGATATACCTCAAAAGAGTAGTGCATGCAAAATGGCTCAAGAATCTCACAGATCTAGAGGCCTTTTGCAAGGGAGAATGGTCAAAATCCCCCTAACAAGAACTTGAAGACGTAGCTGCCAAAAAAATGTTACAAGCTATGATACTAGGCAAAGGGGGGTGAACTGACCATGCCCAAACTTTTGCTTTGAGCCCCTTTTATTTTCAAACTAATTGATGAAAATAAAAGAAGGAATCTTACTTCAAATATTTAAGAAATGCATAATCTTGACCTTCGTGTTGTTTGGAAATAATGTCACCTTTTACTGGGTTAGCTAGGCACAGTAAGAGAAATTTCAAACAAGGATACCCAAACTTTTGCATGCCTCTGTATAACAAAAATAATTACACATCTCTCTGGGCTCCTGTTTGTGAAAAACACTGAATGGAAGATGTCATTTCTATCACAGTTCACACTTACCAAATCAGAGTTTTAACAGGTTTGTGAAAATAAGACAACTGACACAGTTAAATTTGCAAATGAAATCTCTCTATTTTTCAACAGAATGAAGCCCATCCAATCTATACCAAACTAAGTTTTGCCACCCATCAGCCACAAGGCATCAGGCTGCTTGCTACAGGTCTTCTCTGTACAACTACATTAAACAGGCTTTCATAAAACATGCTTAACTTTTCCAGATACTTTTGCATTCAAACATTTTATTTTGGTAAAATCATACAATTGCACAGCTGAGTACTTCCCATGCAGTGCAGTAGCCTATAAGCTAATACAGAAAGCAAAGTCTACATCTAAAGAGCTCTAGGGTTCTCTAGAGAATGTGGAACAAGTCTCAGGTTCTGCCTGTAACAACTTGCACAGGGCCTTCTGTTCAACCCATACAACTTCAACAGCTGCCTTGGAAATCAATGCTGTGGACTTGATACACATTCAAGGAGAACTCAAGGAGGTGTCATATGCAAATACAACAATGACAATAAACCACATGTTTGTGTCTTTAAGGATTGCCATGTGCCAGACATTGACTGGAGAAAAATAATTATCAGGTCAAATTAAGAGTAAAGAATAATGCACACACAATTGGAGAATCTGAACACTTCTGCACTGATATGCTTAGGAAATTTATTTGCTCTTTTGACAGCTATATTCCAAACCTTGGCGTGTTTGTTGAATTTCATATCAAATTTTGTTGACCAATTATAATCTCATAGAGATGATTGGCCCTGAGGAGGCCCTGAAACAGCTGTGGATATTATTTACTGAGTCCAATGTATCTTAAACATTAAAAAGCTCACACTACCCCGAAATATATTAAATTTCACGCATACAGGTGACATTCAACATTCAAGTGCCAGTGTTTTTTGTACTGTCTTTTGGTCAAGTTTCTGAAACTTTCAAAGAATCACTTTGAGGCTTACAAAAATAAATATTTGTCAAAAATGCTTAATAAATTACACAAAACTAGCAGCAAAAGTAGAATCTAGAAATCTGTGCAAATGGCTAAATTCCCCCGACTGCTAAATCCCCTGGTCCCAAATAAATCCTGTTGAATCGTTGAGAACCCTTCCCCTTGTAAACAAGCTGCGTTTTTCACAATCTCCTCACACACAATATTTGGAAGCTTAAGGACACATATCCAAGACATCTACATAAAACTCTAGATGTGCAATAAAAGAAGTTCTGTAAAACTTAATGGGCACGACGGACAAGGGCCTACACACCGAAATCAAGTAGCACCAGTCAATCTCAAGTTCTCAACACTGTCAGTGCATCTGCTTTTAGTTCAATTTCCTTTAAAAAAAAAAAAAAAAAAAAAAAGTTTCAAGGCACAACACACCCGATGAGAAAATTGGGGGGGTGAAACGCCCTATCTCCTCTCAATGGCTGCTCCTCTGCGAAAAGCCTGCTCTGGCTTTATGTAGCCACAGATAAACTCCAAGAGGACCTGACAGTACTTTAATGTTCCATAAGGAAGTGGATAGTCCCCGATCTTTGGCCACCTCCAGTTACACTGTGCAGCAATGGAAACCAAAGCCACTGACACCAGTGGTGCACTAAAAACCACACCCCACATATGCCCGTTTCCCTAATTCCAGTGGTCGGAGTGCTGCTCTACCCTGCTCCGTTCCTGACTGTTTCAATGATAAATCTCAGTGATCATTCAACTGCCTGTCTTTTAAAGATGAACCATGCCCCCAACGCAGCTTGAAAAGAGAAAACGTTTGTAATTAAGTTAAGCCTGCGACTCAGTTCATGTATCCTTTCTCCTTGACCAAAAAACAAAACACTTGCAAGCGTAGAATACCATCTGGGCCTCATGGTTGCCGGTCAATTCAGTGAACACTAACACCACGCAATGCCCTCCTGATGCTGTGGTCCTTTATGCAGCCATTTTGAACTTCACTTTCAAGATGGCAGGCATTTTTTGTTTTGATACATATTTGTTGAGAAACAATTCAAAAATCAAAAAACTGACCCAAGTTTTTCAATTTTGCACACACCTGCACCAAAAATGTCTCAAGTAAAAATAAACAAAAAACACCGCCCACTTAATGTAGCTAGCACTAAGTAACATGCTAGCTGCTGTAACACTGTCAAGTCAATTGAAAAATGTGGAGTAACAAGTTCCAGCAGTGATTATTCTTGTTTAAACCTCAGCAATTATTGGCACTGAGCTTAATGACTTCTGTGTTTCTTAAGATTTCATTAGGAATGGCTATTTCAAAGACTATCGTATCCATAAAAAGGAGCCTGTCCAGGATAGAGTGAGCAAAAGAAAGAAACAAATGTAAATTTGTCCCAAAGAATTAAAATACGGTTGCTTCCCAGAGTGGCCCAGTTTGTGTTAAGACATAATAATGGCTCCATTTGCTGTTTGAGTATACAAAAGGCTTCACAATGTTCCTGCAATAAATTTGAAGTTCAAATGGAATCATGACTCAAAGCCACAATACCCCAGTGTTTGCCAAGGTTTGATTAAGTCCAAGCTTATTTTACCATTCTAATATTTTTCACCGAACAAAATAATAGTAAAATCAAATTGAGAGCTCTTGGCCATGTTCATCTGGTGAAATGAATAACAGATTTCCTGTTTAAATTCCGAAGGCACAGTACATTAACATACAAATGATCCTCAGGTTATTCAATTGGGTTTTTTCCACAAAAAGAACAAAAATACTTCTAAAAATGAAAGTCCGAAGTTCCTATCGGACAATGCATGTCAGCATCCATGCTCGCTCTGAGGTGTGCGAATCTCTGTGGTCTCCGGTGCATTGCACGTGCTGGTGACTTTCCTTTGCGCCGTGCTACACTTCCTTTTGGAGAGAAGCAAATGGCAGAGAACCAGGGTTGGTAATGTACTGTGTGTCAGTGAAGCTACACAGGGAGGGTTGTTATGGTCTGGCTTAAGTTAACATGTGGTTTCCATTGGGTTGGGTTGATATGGCAACCTATTCCTAGGGTGACTAGTTGCCCCACCAATCCACACCAGCAGAGTGGCTGTAATTTCCTCCGTAGCCATCATTGCTGTAGAAATTGCCACCAAAGCTGCCTGCAAAAGCAACAAAAAATTAATTTAAATCAACTTCATATCGACTGCTCTGATTTCCCATTTAGGGTAAACTTGAGTATAATTGTATGCACTAAGGAGCTCTCAACTTGTGAGTTATGACTTTTATACAGTGCTTTTCGTGTGCCCAAAAGCACAAACTTATTATAAATTGTGCACCAAGGTTCTACATGGAAGCCTTAATGCTTTTAAATTAACATCAACCACAGATAAAAGGCTGTTTCCTTACCTCCACCAAAGCCACGGTTTCCTCCATGGCCTCCCGTGTTACGCCCTCCACGGTTGCTACTGAAGTTTCCAGAGCCACCAGATGTCTGACGGTAGTCTCTAGCTCCAAAGCCACCAGAGAACCTAGACAAGAATATTCACTTGTTAAGACAACAGGGTACAGATTTTTGGATGGCACAACAAATTAAAGATCTGTAGTGCTTGAAGCCTTGTGCCCTCCACTCCACTGTGTGTGGCATAGATGGATGAAAAAAACATTCTAATATCTATTGTTGTGCATTACATCCATAAGAGGGAAAACTAATAAGATAAAGACATACAACTTGTATATTATTTCAACATAAACATGTCTTTAAAAAAATGTACATAACTACAAATTAAATAAAATAATGTCCTGTACCATGTTGCCAGATTACTCACTTATTTCAGCTTGACACACATTTCATTTTCTGTTAATGAAACTGTATGCAGAGTTGCCAGTCGGTGCCTGCAGGAATTCTGGTCACATTATCTGATTATGTTTTTTGTATCAAAGTGACTGATGGAGACAACGAAGTTTGACGTTTTTTTCTGTATTGAATAAGAGCAGCCACGAAACACACTGCAATTTACTCCCTCCAGATGTTTGTGCGCCGTCAATGTATATCCACTAAAAGTCTATTTGCCACTGAAAGGTTCAGATTGTTTTAAGCGTCTAACATTATGGAAGGGATCCCTACATTGATAACCCTCTTCTTAAAGAGCAAGATCGTTTTGTTTAACCAGAAACAGCTGCTATGCCGCTCTCGCCAAAGCCACCAGACTCCATTGACAGAAAGAAAAAATGTTATTTTTGTAAGACACTTCATTCAAACTCAACTATAACAAAATAAAACTCACCAAAACCTTCTTGATTCCCTTATCCACTGTTCCCTCCCCCCACATATTCAAATATAAATTTTGACAATTGCATGTATGGATATTTTTTTTTACAATTTGATTATAAATAAATGTAATCTATATACACTGTATATATGTGTGTGTGTGTATATAGACACACACACACACACACACACACACACACACACACACACACACACACACACACACACACACACACACTTACCTCTTAGAGCGTCCACGATTGCTGCTCTTGTGCTGGTGCTCATAAGCCAGGCTCTCAAGCCAGGAGGGAACCTCTTGCTTGGCCTCCACCAAAATGTCCAGCAAATCTTTGGTTATGTTGCTGTTTTTGTCGTTAAAGAACGACGTGGCCAGACCTGTACAAAACAGAACACAAGTAAGATTATAGATTACACAAGTAAGTCATGAAAATATGAATAAACAGCAGGCATAAAAATATTTGGTTTAAGAAAAAGAAATCATACCAAGGTTGCCCACACGTCCCGTACGGCCAATACGGTGGACGTATTCTTCAATATCACTGGGCAAATCAAAGTTAATAACATGCTTCACATTGCTGATGTCAAGGCCCCTAGCAGCCACCTGGAAAAATGAAACATTGGAAGAAAACATATGTAAATGTCAGGGTCATATGAAGAACACCAGACAACCTGTAGTTTAGCGTTTCAATTTGTCCACTGGCCAAATTAATTATGGTACTTCAGTTAATTCGCAACAGCTAATTATTCATCAGTTCAATCTAAGCCATAATTTCTTTCATGATCCAATTGGCCCAGTTGGTTTCCTCAGGAGTTTGTCAAAATGTGAATCAAATGCTGAAATTAAAAAAGGTTGCATTTGCCAACCTGGAACAACATCAAAAATTGATCTGGCTCACTCTTAGTTATGACGCTGTAAGTTTGCAATTAAGGGGCACCAGGTAAACGTTAATTTAACATACTGAAGGCTTACATCTTCACATAAGCCTCAAGGGAAACATACTTGTATAATTTGTTGTATTTTACATTATTTTTACATTAAAAGTAGGTTACCTCAAAGATATTACTGGATTATCAGAAATTGCAACATTGTCAAGATTGGTTTTTAGTAAAATGCAAGCAAAAGAGCCAATATCACCATTAAACTCTGTTGAAAGATGTGATGCAACTTCTCAGTTTGAAAAAAATAAATAAATAAATTCTTACTGGGAGAATGGGAGCAAGTTTTACACAACACAGCACTTTTTAAATTCTTAAAATTCTTTAAATCAGACTGGGTACAGGCATATAATATTACCCACAATTTTTGATGTGTTTACCTTTTCGCTCTAAACCTTTATTTGTTGCCAAAACCCCAACAAACGAGAGAGTTAAACTAGGGATCGACCAATTATCGGCCTGGCCGATAATATCAGCCGATATTCTGCATTTTTTCCATAATTGGCATCGGCCTTTTTTTTCCCCACAAATGACTGATAAAACTAATGAATGTATTTAAAGACGTGCTCCTTTGGCTCTGATGCAGCAGTCTCTCTCCACCAGGGTCAGTCAAAGTTGCAATAAAAACTAAAATACTTAAAAATACCACAACCTTGTGATACATGCAAGCCTAGAATTGACACTTAACCAACCCACTTGTCTAATCACATCAATCATATGACAAGATAATAGTGTCACACACCCAAAAAAAAAAAGATGTAACCAAGTGAACATGACCTGAAGCTCCTTGTTAAATAAAAAAATAAAAATAAATAAATAAATAAGAAAGAAGACATAACAACATACCGGTAGGTAGACTATAACAAGTATAAGGAAGGAAAACCTGCTGAAGTCCACTGTTTGGCTCTGGAGATGAAACTGTTCCCAACTTCAACAAGGTCTATTTCATGATGGCCCACCGCTACATTATTACCGCAACCGCTTTATAGCTGGAGCCAGACACACAATAATATAGGCCCTTTCGGTTACCATTACTTTGAGGGAACAATAATTTCCTAACGTATCTCAGCCCGTGGGGTGGCTCCTGGTTTATCAATAAACAACAAATTTAACAGTACTACATGCTAAGGTGTCCTTGTTTGTTTACAATCGCCTCTCCCTCAGCACTCACTACACTGCGGTGCAGCAACTTCCTACTGGTGTTAAATGATGGTCTTTTTGTCTGTCACTCGTAAAGTCCAGGGATACGAGTCAGGCAGAGAGCACACGTCGAGGAGATTATTCTCAGTGTGTTTTACTTTCAATCAATAAATTTACTGTTGCGTCTACAACTCACGTGTGTAATGAAGAAAATTTCTCTGTGCACCACCCTCTTCTGTACCATGCGAGCGAGTCTTCAGCGAAGTCTCTGCACTTTATGAGAGGAAGAGAAGCCGTCTAACAAGAGAGTACCCTGAGCAGCTCTGCTTTCTGCACCACAATCTGGTACGACTGAACTGGGAGTACTAACTCAGACCCAAATGTCAGAACAGTTCAGTTTATTTTGTTGAGGTTTCAAAAATTCAGGGAGTTTATTTATTTATTTATTTATTAGAGTGAGTTTTAAGAAATGCTGCTAGAAGACCCCTGCACTTTTGGTTTTAAAAATAATTAAACTTAAAGGCATTTCAATTAAGATTTTGTGTTTGTGTTATTTTACAAAAAGTTAAGTTTTTTTTTTCCAGTGTACACAAAACAAACAAACAGTATAATGTATTCATTCTAATCCCAGGTGTGTTACTCTAAATTTTGACACCAAAAATTTCATTTTTGCTGCAAATGAATATTGGTTCTAAATATCGGCTATTGGTTTCGCTTGATTATGAATAATCGGTATCAGCCCTGTAAAATCCATATCGGTCGATCTCTAGTTTAAACGCGTGAAAGTGGAACGGGGACAAAAATGAGAAGGGTAGAGTAGGGGTATAGATTACTTACAGCTGTGGCCACCAAGATGGGGCAGCGTCCAGACCGAAACTGATGCAGAGCTTCCTCTCGGTCTCTCTGGGATCGATCACCATGGATGCTGGTGCAGGCATAACCCTCATGGTAAAGGAAGTCTTCCAAAGCATCTGCTCCTTTCTTGGTTTCAACAAACACCAGAGTCAACGAGTCTTTGCCTGTGTAGACAGAAATAATGAGGATGGGACAGCAGAATAAGGAGCGAAGAGGAAAAAGACAATATATCATTGATAACAGGGAACGTGCTATGGGTGGACTTTCACACTTGACCACACATATACTTGTCTTTTAAAAAAATAAATACATAAGTAAAAAAAATGTTCTTTTTAAATCTGTCCACATTACCTTGGTTTTACAAAAATCTCTACAGTGAGACAAAAATGATTCCTAACATTCCAAAAGGCATGCATGGCGATGAATGTCATGGCGATCAAGTTTACATCAACATCAAATACCTGAGAACATTCTGCGTATGCACACTGAACTTATTTTCCTTTGGCAGAAATAACTTAAAATCAAATTTGTAGTTCTTTAACATCTTTCTGGTGCACACAACCTAGCAGTGCTAACCCAAACTAACAAACCAGTAGTTGTTACAGACACATGTTCATTACACAAAGCAACAATGGGCATGCTCAAATTGGGGTGATGACATTGTCATGTCCCAAATGCTCCATTTTACATGTAAACACAGATACACAGAAACCAAGTGTCAAAAAAATCTGTACTATACAAGGCTTTAAAAATCTGTTGAAATGACCTAAAATGCTACTTTTGTGTAAACAGGAAGTCCAACAGAGGAAAATGTTTACGCATACGTGTGGTCAAGGCCTTAAACTAAAAGATGGGATCGGGAACTTAAAATGGTCATTACTGAAAAGGTCAGCAGTTGCAAGATCATGAGATAAAAGAAGAAAATCAAAAACCAAAATGACAACTTGGACATGGAGACAGGGTTTGCATTAAAAGCTTTACATTTACTGACAACCATAGCTTCTGTTTTTCTGCACACCATACTGAAGATGATAACTGAATAACATAATTATATTTAAACAAGGGATGTCAATTTTTTGCCTCCAATTTGAATTGTTTTAAATTGGGTATGTGCTGCATATGGAGTCTCATCCAATACTTCTATGTATAGTTAAATGTTGATTCAATAGCAATCTGATACATTTAAATAACAGCTGTGGACACATTTTTCATGTATCATCAGATCCAAATACAGAAGGTTCTTGTTTTCAAAACTTTCAAATGTATCAGTTTCAACAATACCATTTCAGACCAAAATTATGTCTATGCAGGTTTGTAAATCTGCTAAAAAAATTATTGACTGTCTCCTTTCCTATTGCCAGTCAACAAACTTGCCTGTTTTTTTTTTTTTCCTGGTGTGTCATGATTGACATCACGAATGCGCCAGAAAATGGGGAACAGTAGAAAGCAGCATGGAGGCCAGTGACAAAATTACAGTGTTTTTTTTCTTATGTAATTTATGAGATGTTGATGAGATGGAAATGGAGTGTAATTAGCTGACAATCCTGTCTGATATCAGGCAATATATGCCAATTCCAGAACATCAATGCATGTCATCATTACACTGGAAAAGGGACAAAAAAGTGTGTCTACCTGGGTGTCATGTTTTCATCACTGCCTATCGGAGCTGGAGCCGATAAATACCCATGATGACCGCAGTCATTTGAGACATTAATGAATGCCAATAGTACCTTTCTTCACTGAGGCAAAGACAGATGTTATTGGGTTTTTGTCCAGTGTGAAAGAAGCTTCATTAAGTTGGGAAAATGTGACTTATGAATTTTTTTTGTGAAGTAATCTTCAACTACAGAAAGTGTCTGATGGCATTATAGAGTGATGCTTCTTTTACCATCTAAACAAACTTTGGCTGCATAGAGAAACCGGCTGCAGAGAGTAAAAGGTGTATTGTTGGCCTGTTATTTGCTGATGCTGGTAATTATCAACAGCTGATATCATCAGCCACCAGTCTGTCATGTCCAAAATGAGAATGCGGCTTTGTGAATATTTAGTACGCTTCAGTACTTTGGTAGTTAGTGAAGAGATGAGAGATTCATAATCAGAGATCAGCAACCTGTATATTTTACAACTTAATTTTCCACATTCACGCAAGCTAATTTTCGCACATAGAGCAAACTGCTTACAGTGTCGAGCCCAGCCGCCATAAAGAAGAGCAGTCTGCTGCAAAACTAGCAGGCTGATGTGGACTGAACTCAGTCAACTTAAGTTGCCAAATTGAGGAGTGGATTTCATTGGCTTTATTCTACTGAATACTGATACATTAAATATGCCCAGCTGTTGCTATTGCTAAATATTAAGTTAGAATCCAGGTATTTGGCATTAATTGCTACCAGAATTAAAAAGATCAAGATAAAAAAAATGGTTGAGGATGGTTGCAATGGTTTTGCCACTCTGGCACAAAGCAGGGTAAACAATGTCTATCAAACATCCATCCTCTATAAAATTACTTAAGGCCAGATCACCCCAATCAGATGAGCAAAATTGTCAAGGTAGTAAAAAAACACTTGGCCCCATGCAGTCACAGCCATGTGACTCGTGAAAGAACTCTTTCTATGACAGCCGGCCAACATGATCATGTTGAGGCTGCTACTTCACTGTTTAAGTAGATAACACTGACTTGACTCCCTTTTCAAGTGGGGAGATTGGACTATTGACCATAACTCTCTCAATTTCACTCAGTCTATATAGTGTAAGGTAAACATTATTGTAGGTCCTCCATGCTCTAATTGGAAATGAAAGAAAACAAAACTTAGGCAGCATGTCAGCTGGGGAGCGGAGGGACAGGATGAGCTGTGGGATGTGATGTTTCTGACTTGTGGGTCAGAGTTAAGTTATGTTCATACTTACCCGGTTTCTCTGGGGCCTCTGTCACATTTTCCTGAACCTCACTGGGAATAACTGAGATAAAACCAAACCAGCCAGTAAATGTAAGGCGGCTCAGTACACAAAAATAACAGCTTAAGTTCATCAAAAGAAGCAAACCCCCTAAACATGCCAAGTGATTTCATTGCTCACTCACCACAGCATGAGATTTTGTTTGGATATTGTATATTTCATTTCAAGGTCTTGCTATAATGAACATTTGTTAGCAGAGATGTAGCAAAGTCAATATTAGCTTGATATGGGGCAGGCTGACAAACACAGGATGATGGGTTAGGGCCCAATGTGACCATCATGGGAAGACAAAACAACACCAACCACAGACAAAAAAAACCCAAAACATTTTCCTCACTGTTTATGCATTTCTCACCTGTGGCATTAAGTAGGTCAAGAAGGAAGGACCTTTTGTCAGTCTCCTCTACCCAGACCACCTTCTGTGTGATGTTTTCTGAGGTGGAACCCACACGCCCCACCGCCAGGAAAATGTAGTCCTCCAGGAAGTCACGAGCGAGGATCTAAACACAACAAAAATCAAATTGATGTATGTGCATATTAATCACATTAAGCAAGATTCTGTGTATTTGATGGCTGTCCAATATACCTGGATCTCCTTGGGGAAGGTGGCACTGAACATCATGGTCTGGCGGATTCCTTTAGGTGGCATTGTATCTTGCTCCACAATGCGTCTGATCTGTGGCTCAAAACCCATGTCCAACATGCGGTCAGCCTCATCCAGGACCAAGTAGCTGTTATTTGGTTACAAAACACAAATACTAGAGTCGGTTCTTTAAAAAAATCCAATTGCAGCATGGATCTCTGTGTTATACTAACTTGCAATAGTCCAGACCGATCTTGCCCCTCTCCATCATATCAACCAGACGTCCAGGTGTGGCCACCAGTAGGTGACAGCCTCTCTCCAAGTCCCTGATCTGCTGGCCAATATCAGCACCGCCATACACCACACAGGGCCGCACACGTGAGCGATAGGCAAACTAGAATGTGGGAAGGAAAGGAAAAATTAAGTTTCAATATGAATATTCAGTGTCCAGGAAAACAATGTTATATATAACAGTGGTGTCAGATAGTCAGCTGTATGCGTGAAGCTTACCTTTCTTGCCTCATCATAGATCTGCAAAGCCAGTTCTCTGGTGGGAGCCAGGACAAGGGAGATTGGGTATTGCTTACGACGGCCATACCTTCCATTCTCCTGAGGATGAAAAAAAAAAAAAATACTGTTTAACAGAACAACTCAGTTGCATGACACAGCCAATTGTGTTATTTTGTTTCACCAGTACCTGCCCACTATTCTTCGCAGCCTGCAGAGCATCTCCTGGCCCATCTGTGTAGATCTGACTCAGCACTGGCAGCAAGAAAGCAGCTGTCTTACCAGAGCCTGAAACGCAGTAGGCATTATCAATACAATCAATTTTTTTTTTTTAAGACTACATAAAACTAAAATATAAAACCATGGATCACTGAATGATGCATTAACCTTTGATTTCCATTTTTAAAAGGAACAACAATATTAATTTCTAATAAGAGAAATTAACCAGAAAAAGACTGTTATCTACTTAAAGCTGTCAGTTGCATATAGAAAAATACTCACCTGTCTGGGCACAAGCCATCAGGTCTCTCTTCGACTTAATGATGGGTATAGCATGCTTCTGGACTGGGGTGGGACGAGTGTAGCGACTCAAATTGATATTCCCCATGATGATCTCCCCCATGTCAACATCATGGAACTACAGAATAATCACACACACCACCGGTATAAGATATAAACTGTTCAATCAAAACCTTTGAACTTCCATTTTAAATGACTCTGTATAGACTGAGAATGACCATTTCAATTGCACCATTTAAAATATGTAAACACTGATGAGTAAAGACTTACACTTTCAATGTGGGGTGGGCAGTTGCTTCCAGTGGCCTCCACAGGAATATCATCATATTTTTCAAAATTTATCCCTGTGTTGCTCCCAGAGAAAAGCTCACTAAAAAACAAGATTTGCAAAAGTTAGGGTTACATGCAGATACAAGATCGCTATGAGTTTTCTTATTTGTGAGCAGAGTCTGTCTTACTGTTCCAGGCGTTCGTTGGGAGCAGTGGGCTTAGACCAATCATCATCTCTCGAGTCTTCCACCCATCGGGTGTTTCCTCCACCAGCAAAGCCACCACGCTCATATCTGCACACATGCACATGGAGTATTTAAGAGAGGAACTAAAACAAACCTTTTAATTTCGTGCTCATCAGTCTTTAAGATTTTTTTTCCATGATGTCCAAAATAGTTGTAGGAAAAACAGAGAGAAAAGATACTTAAATCTCAAAAAGATAAACTAACTTGTGTCCCAGAATAGAATTTTTTTTTTCTTTTGAGATTTTCAAGTTTATTGCAAGGTGACTGACTCCAGATTCTGTGAAAAAAAAGATCTTGAAGGATAGCCCATCACAATACCCTAAACCAGGTTGCACTGTGATATTGTCTTAAATTTGGTCACCAGTAAGTTTGGGCGATTGTTTCTATTTTCATATCTTCAGACCATGGTTACTGGAGATTGCCAGGGGTCGGCAGGAGGGGGTAAGGGGGAATTATGTGGCAGCACACCAGTGAAATGCCCACTTGGACACCTTGGGGTCCAGAAATGAGTAGATGTGCACAAGCCCATCTATCTTGGACTGCTTGGTATGGTAACGCCACTTGGACAAACCACATACAGAACCCTCACTATAAAATCTGAGCACAGATGCAAAAGCATAGATAACTGACCCTTAAAGAAATACAAGTTAAGAGGTCAGCTGTGGGTTTTGTAGATAAGGAGCAATGTAACATTTCTCAACCAGTTTCAATGAGTTGTTTCTGTATTCAAGAGTTTGTGATCTATGTGGAGTAGAATAAAAAGCTTTGCCACCAGAGATGAGAACAAGATTTTGTGATATTACTGCACAATATACACGACTGTATTTATTACATGTATATGCTGCTGATGCTACTACTGGACTATTTACTAATGTTCTCTTTACAAGTATCCACTATCATTTTAAACTACATGTACTTGCGGTCTTGAAAGAAAACTTGTACTAAATGATTTTACCGATTTTACCAAGATGCCAAAGGTGAGCCTAAAGATATTAGTGCAAGCTATGTAAATCTGTGCCTGCATATGCCTTTTTACATTCTCTTGAATATCACAATCCAAATTATATCCATATGTTAACCACTCTTACAGATTGCAGAGCAAAGTTTAGGATTTTTATAACATCTTAGCTCTGACAGTAAGTTAGTTAAAATCAGCTTAATATTGGCAGAGGAATAAATAATTGTCACTCATCCCTTCAACCATCCAATATATGATCCGACTGCCAAGCTGCACAAGCCTAGCCACCAAGTCTGCTAATAACATTTTAATGCAAGCTAGAAGAGCAAACCAACATACTGGTTAGGTTTATCATCTCTTATCTGTTCTAAGCATAAATAACACAAAGGAAATGCGCTTTGTCATAGAATATAAGTTATGAAACATACACACTCATTCAGTCTGCTCAAAATTATACTGTTTGCTTTTTGAAAAATGTTAATTACAAAGCATTAAGACATCCAATTAAAAAAATTTACAGGCTCAGAGCAGTGTTTTATTACATGTAACATTTTACACACCTTCCCCTTGAGCCCGCCCCACGGTCACTGAAATAGGCAGTCTTGGATCTATCAGAACGGCCCCCAAAGCTGTTGTAAGCAGCATCCCTTGGAGGTCCTCCCCAGCTGGCATCTTTGTTGTCATAACTGCCAAACCCTGCAATGAACAGATGAACAGCCACTCAGTGATGAACTGAGCTGTCAGATGACACCACTTTCTCACCAAAAGCAAACAAAATGCCACTAGTTCTTTCAAATGATCACATTATTTCATCTCAAATTAAGTGCACAGCTAATGTTGTTCACTGTGACTCCTGATTTATTGCAAATCTATCATTAATATGGAGAGTACATATGGGGTAAGGTTACTGTCAAAAGTTTCGTGCGTGCACACATAAAAATCGTGCACGTATTAAAAATGTGTGCGTGTTAGTCTGTAGTTGTGCATAAATAAAAAAATTGTAAACTCTTGTTGAAGTCAAATCATGCATAGATTATGCAGTGTATAAATTATCTGTGAGAATGCAACTCGTAAAGTTACAACTTTCCAAAATGACAAATACGGATTGCAGTTTACGGACATACGCTTCCTTCAGAACGAATACGAATCTGACAAGCGTGAAGTAACTGTCAAAACTACGTCACGAGGTTACAGGCATTATGTATCGAGTGGAAGATAACATCGATTCTACAAACTGCGCATGCGTGAAAGATGGCGGCGAGGGATTTGGAGCAAAGTCAAGTACGTAATTTCAAATTGTTTTAATATAATTTTCTTACTACATTGGTCTCGGGAACTGACTCAAAGTGTACATCTGTCTTATATTGGTGAGGGTAACAACCCAGACGACGTGTTTTAGACCAGCTGGGTCATGGTTAACCTAGTTTAGCAGTGTTTCCGCGATGTACACTTTGAGTCAGTTCCCGAGACCAATGTAGTAAGAAAATGATATTAAAACAATTTGAAATTACGTACTTGGCCATTTCTCAATATGCGTTCTTTTCTGTACTTGTGTTCTTGTGTACTTGAGAAACGTCATCACTCTGAGTCCAAGTACTGTTCCAATTCAAAAGTCCGCATCTCGAAGTACACTCAAATACCCGGATGTGTTCTTGCCCCTCCCATTTTATCGAGGATGCTGGAGGAGAGGACTCACAACTATAAGTTACAAGTTTCGAAATATTGCTGTTTTAGTAGTACGGAATGTGGTTTTAAGATTATTTTATGTGAGAAAGTGGATGTTAAAACTTGCACAGTTTGTAGAATTGATGTTATCTTCCACTCAATACATAATGCCTGTGACCTCGTGACGACAGTTACTTCACGCTTGTCAGATTCGTATTCATTATGAAGGAAGCGTACGTCCATAACCTGCAATCCGTATTTGTCATTTTGGAAAGTTGTAACTTTACGAGTTGCATTCTCACAGATAATTTATACACTGCATAATCTATGCATGATTTGACTTAAACAAGAGTTTACAAATTTTTTATTTATGCACAACTACAGACTAACACGCACACATTTTTAATACGTGCACGATTTTTATGTGTCCACGCACGAAACTTTTGACAGTAACCTTACCCCATAAGTACAAGCATTCTGATATAACAGCAGTATAAAACCAAGGTGGGGGAGGGTCAAAATTACATCCAATACTACACTATCACTCTACAACTGCAGCCATAGCTAGATATGTTAAGGCACGACAGCATTTCCCCACCTGCATTTTGCAAAGGTTGATTAAACGAGCCTCCACCCCTGTTACCACGGTAGGCGCCACGCCCACCTCTATCAGTGCGAGGGGGTCCTCGCCCTCCAAAGCCCCCATTTGTGCGGTTGTCATGATAACCATTCACAAATCCATTGCTGCGTCCACTATCCCATCCAGGTGAATCTTCATGGAGGACAAAAAAAAAGAAGAAAACAGAATAAGAAGGTTGTGAGGAAGCACAGAAGTACATAATGTTGCACACGTTACTCATTTGTCTCATTAAGCAAGTACACATTTGGTTGCACTCATAGTCCTCACTAGACATGAGTGTCTCTTCAAGTGCTGACCTATTTTTAGCCTTATTATTTGACAGGTGGGATGCAAGCAGTTCACAGTAGACTACAACCTGGACTGAAATTTGGCTTGATTGTGAGAAGTTAATTGTGTCCAATATAAAAACATAGGCAAAAAATCCAAAGCAAGGTCTAAACCTGTACATGAGAATAGATGCAGAAAAATCTAATGTTTTTGGTAAAATAAATGTGATGCGCTGACAACTGACTTTTCTGTACAACAGACCTATTGATCCTGCTCCCTGCCTATGTCAGACATTTACACCAACTACCTGGCAACCTTTGGACAGCTGCTGTGTCATCGTTCCCATTGGTGACCACACTGTTATCAATGCAGACTGAGGATGAGGATGAGGCTGGTGCAGGGACAATCTACAGTTAACGCTGTCATGCTAAGTGGCTGAGGCTATGCCACAACCGCATCATAGGGCAGACCAGCCACACTGATCTGGTCTCGGATTAGTCCTGTTTTGAATGAGAATTTGTTCAGCAAAAAGGAGGTAGCTCTGTGACAAGGATCTTAACTTATACCCGTGGGCCAACAGGTAAACATGGTTGCCCTTCAAGTAAGCACATGGGCCAATGCCTTGCAATGCTTGACATAGGCACACTCCAATCTCTTGTCAACTGGTCTTGTAGACCAGTAGTTGTTTTTTTTTTTTTTGGACACTGATCTCAGCAAGTAAATTCAGAACATCAGGCAAGACAACATATATACTTCCTAAAGAAGCTCAAAAAGTCCCCTGCTGATGGTGACAATATGGATTTTTCAGTTCAGGGGATATCTGAACCGGATGGCATGATTACACGTGTGACCCCGACTAATTACAGCATGTGTTATTTCACACACAAGTTTAGATGTCATCAGGAAGGTGGGTGACGCAACTGCCCATCAAACTAACAGAAGCATTGTGTGTGATGCTGGCGGTCTTGTGTAAGAAAGTAAGAAAGAAAAAACTCTGTGGGTACGCTATAACATTAAAAGCAAATGCAAGAGGCGGTGTGCATTTCGACCCATTCGGTCATTATTTGTACATCTACTAGGCAACATCCAGATAACAATTACGACAGTTACGAGATTCACATTTAGTTATTTTATTGTCACAGTTACTTACTCTACAAGGACCATGCCTTGCTGTGTCGGCCGCATCAAACAGGCTACTTAAATGTTAGATCCGTAATATTCCCGTAATTAGGACCGGGGATAATGTTATGACAACATAGCCAGCTACTCGCCTGGCTGATAAAAGTGCTTAAACAATTTCTCGCCGTTTGTCTTTTTTGACTGGGTCATGGTAGTCCTCTAAGGAAACGTCAAATAGGCAGGGGTACTGCTGCCACAGCTCCGCAAACTTTTCTTCTTTTTCATTGTCCCACCTGACAGATGCAACCTCAGCACTGTTATCTGACTGCACTCTGAGGAGAGCGCCTGATCAGTAAGCGATCAGGAACATATCAAGGGAGATGTCACACTAGGTGTGTCAAGACAAACAATTCTAGTGCTAGTCTTTTTGTCAGGGTGTTGTGGGGCATCCAAGATGCTGCATGACAGGTCATTTAGCACGTCACACCACACGAGTATATGTGCCTGTTTGTTGCTCACAATTGGCCATTGTGCTGGTAATTCATTGGCCACAACAAAATAGCTTCAAAATTGGGCTAGATTTGTGTAGTCTGACCCCGGCATTAGCCTGTTCAGGAATTAACCTCACTAACCATCTTGGTCAGTATTGTGCATGCAGTACAAGCAATTAGCACACACCTAATCGTGGGGCTGACAGTAGGCAGTTGGAAACTTTTACCATAATGCCCAACCCTGCTCCAAACAGCAAATTAACTGCATATTCTAGAGATGCTTGTGCAAGAAAATTAAAGCCGCCTCAACTTCAACAACTACATGATACAAGATTCTTTTGACCTTTTACAACCGACAGCTTTACCTGGGGTATAAAATAGCTAGGACAGTCAGCTCTATTTAAGGGATGACAATTCTGGTGCACTATCATTCAGGCATCTTATGTAAATGTAGTGCAAGCCAACTAAAGAAAACATGGAATCTGTTCTATTCATCGTTTTAGTCACAAATATTAAAGAAGCAGCAAAGGAGAGCAGCCTGATAATCACTACTTTGAAATGACGCCATAGAAACAAACGTTCCTTTCAGACAGAGACTCACTCCCTGAGACATCAGAGAGGTGTGAGTGTATACAGGTTTCTGTTCCATCACCAAGTGCACCAGAAGTTTTCAATGGTTATTTTAACTTCAGAGTGAAGTAACTCATCAACAAAATCACAAGGAGCAGTCAGTTGTTGGGACAAAAACCTGCATGCACTCTGGTTCTCAGCATGTTTCTCAATTATCCCAATTAGTACTTTTCAATAGCATGCCGTATGCAGACACAAAAACCTACAAGGTCTAGAAAGACTCAAAGTAACAGACTTGTGATTAATACTTACTGACTGGCTGAATTAAGTCAATGCAGAAGTGTACTGCCCAGTTTCTTTGCAAGACTAAGTCCCAACTTTGATTTCATGACTGTCACAAGCAGAGGTTAAAAGGTATGTAGTTGGACAATGTAAAAAAGGCTTCACAGCTAATTCTTTAAACCGCTGATATTGTTTTGTTATTAGTCAGTAACACTAGTGATGCAGCGCAGAGTCTTTAAGGCACCATCACCATGCAAATATGCTGTGTTAGGCCCAGATTTCTGCTGCTTTTTTCAAGTGACCATGACAAAGTAAGGGCACAATTATGCCTCAGTGTTCAGCCACATTCACGATGAAACTCTGCAAAAACAAGTAGATGGCATGGCGTGGCATGCAGGTAAAGGTCAAGGTATACCACATCTCTTTTGCCAACGCCCACTGTAGGCATGATTAAAGCAAAGTGGTTGAGAAGCAAGTCTTAGACAACCTGAGCAAAGGTAGGGAAGCAGGCTATAAAAAGACTAACCCACAATTACTGGCTGATACTGTTTGAGTGTTGGGCTTGACTTTAATAGTTGCCAATATTACAGTCATCCCATCCTGAAGTTCAATTATTTCTGTGTCTTGAGAATACTCTGCCTGCCATAGTTGTGGGCACTGTTTACAGAATACTTGGGGAAATTGCAGGTGAAATATGGGCTTGAATATACAGTGGAAATCAATTTAAGAGAGCTATCATACATTTCCATAGATGAAAACTTCAACTTACTATTAAAAAAAGCATCAACCCAAGACACCTGTGCTTACGTCAAATTGTCCTTTACCTCTAACCTTTCTCATTTTGACTGCAAGCATCCCAGCAGAAAGAAGCAAATCAATCAATCATGAGCTCATATTATTATGAACTTTTTCTTTGAAGTGCATAGCTCTAACCTAACCCTCTCCCTCTTCACACTAGTTTTGCTGGTGTGTAAAATGGCCATTTCATGCATCTGAAAATGCAGGTTGCCCTCAGCGAAAGCAGACAGAAGGGACTTACAGAGATTTATTGGTGCCACTGAATAACCGCACTGTCTACCAGCGGAATAAGCATTTCCTGCTGTGGAATAAGAAAACAGTAAAACGAGAAAAACGTCAAGTGTGCAATGACACAGTACCATGAATCCAAGATTTTTAAAACTGTTAACTATTGGTGTTGATTTAAAGCCTTTAAGAGGCTAAAAAAAGTACAGACAAGTTCACCACCTTATCGGGCTACAAAGACATTGTTAAAACATAAAAATGTCAATGCTTACAACACAAACACCGCCCCGCCCCACCCACACACCCTCCCTCCACATTTCTCTTAATCAGTCAACTGCTAGCATTCCTCGGTTCACGTGTGAGACAGGAATAAACTTGGGAAAAGAGCAACTATGTTCTCCCCAATGTCCACATCACAAAGCGTGTTACCAAATCGGTACTAAAAATTTAAAACTGAATTAGACATTTTTAAATTCTGCCCGATTATCTTACTAATGAAAGTTCCAGGCTACAGCCACTTTGCAGTACCACTTGACCCATTTTATCCATGCCAAAATAAGCCATCATCATGTCAAGGTATCACTTGACATAGCTTTCTCTGCTCATTCTGTACACTAGACAACTGAAATTAATGTCCTCAACATTCCTATGGTCTGATGCAGCAAAAATCACTGAGGATCCTCCATCTTTGTCTTGGCTGGTAAAGACCAATTTGTTAAGAACCAAATATTGCATCATGATCTTTTCCCCCAACTTGTGCTTGCCTTTACCGTGCTTACCATACCATGATTGTCTTTACTGGCACTAGAATTCAAATCTGTGTTGATGGGCTGACTGTGACTCAGTGGGTGAGTATTAGTTTGAACTCACCATTTTTAGAGGCATCTTTGTTTCTCAAATGAGGTGGAATGTAGCGCCCTAAGTGGGGGAGAAAAAAAGTCAACCACGATTGACAAAAACTATGGTTTATGGTAGGTTGAATGGAGTTTTCAATATGAAAGTGTAAAATTGCAAAAATTATTAAACAGGCTTCAACTGAAGCTAATATAATCAAAAATTACATTTGCATTGTGATCAATAAATAATCTACTTCATTACTTACTACCAGTTCCTCCGCCTTGTCCGTCAGCAGAGTTCAAGTCTAGGGCAGCAAGCTACAAAATTAACACATAATAATTAATTAATAATAATAAATAATTAAATAAATTTAACTAAAAAATTACTTTGGTTCAAAAACAGGTGAACATCCACCAAGAGCTTGAACCAAACAATACCTACAATACTTAATGAGGGTACAACAACACAATGATCACCGTTGCTTTAACTTGAAAATCTATTTTAAGATCTATCACATTTCTTCACCTTCACTTTTCATGAAATTATTTCAGACGGTTTTGGCATATTCTTAGCAAATTTTACCGGACCATTATTCAGAACACTACCGAAGTCATTTTGCTACTGGCTCGTAGAAACTGGCTGATTTTTGTGGCATGTCACAGCCATCTAGTCTCAGGCAAACGCTGACAAACTAAGACAAAAAAAAGTGAAAGACGCATTACTACCATCAGTGGAAAAGCTAATACAAATATATTTGTTACTATCTGAACAATTAATCAAATTGAGAGCAAAGACTTGTGCCTAAAAACCATTATGGTCGCGAAAGACTACTACCAACATTTTTTCCTGCGCCACGTTTCAGGTTGAGAAGGCCTAATTAGTCGGGCTAACTCAGTCGGATACCGGTGTAAATGATGGCTCAGCTTTCCGTCAAGTGAAATAATATTTCACGAGAGGTGATTTACATGATGTACTTTGTTGGGTTTAAAACTACTGTGAGCTATTTCTCGAGGGAAATGCAGTGTTAGCCAGCCAGAAAGTTTAGTTAGCTGGCAGGACGGGGTGACGAGCTCCGCCATCACAATCTTCCACACGGCGACATCATCACCTCCATTTTACCATCCGCAGCGTTAGCTTAGCTGAAGGCTATCGACGTAGCTGATGTAGCCAACAGTCTGTCGAAACTACATGTGCGTAATGGAAAATCACCAAATTTTTTTAACAAAAGCAAGAAAACAAGTAATCAGATGGATGTACTTACCTGCTGATCTAGACCGTGTGGATTATCAACGACCACATGACTCATAACTAAAGAGAGTAGAGGGGATTATTTATGAAGAGAAAGGATTTTCTTTGTTAGCACGGCCAGCTATGCTGTTACGTTAATTTAACTATCCTTTTCTGCTCAAAATACGATCTTTAACCAGCGGTAACCTATAAACCTAGATAAACGACAACGTTCACTTTAAATAAATAAATCGACGATGTTTATTATAAATATAAATTACGTTCAAGTTTCCAAATGAAATAATTGCTCTGTAGATGTCGAACAGAAACCCCCTCCCGTCAGGATTGATCGTAGTGGAATGAGACGTCGAATGCTCAGGTAGCGCGAGATATCGCTTGCGTAATCCCATGCCAGCAGTCCGTTGAACAAATATCGCGATGTTTCTTTTCATCTCGGATTGGTAGAACGCCGGCTCACAGTGCAGAAAATAGCGTTAGTGTCCCTACGTCTTCCAGCAGAACGATTCATACGTTATTAACATAATTCTTGACGATGCGTCTTAAAAAACACAGAAACGAAATCTAGATATTTGTAATACGTATCCAGCATTCCAAACTTAGAAGGTTTGCATATATGGAGCGAAGAGTGTATCTAGATAAGAACACAATGTCACTGTTTTGTTTTAGCTTTACTAAAAACAAAAGCGAATCCAATACATATAAGACAGACAAAGACACATCAAATGCATCGTCATCAATACAACGCCCAGGTGTCCAGGCAAAGAGGATGATCAATAACCAAGGACAATAAGGCTCTTCATATATCAGTCAATATCAGTCCTGTGAAGTCACAAAGGTTGTGCACATACACTGATAAATTGAGTGTTATATGTTTTATGACATCCATATATTCATTTAACTCATTCTTAAAAAAGGGAGAGAATAGTTGACAACTACTTAATTTACATTTGTGAGACTCTTTAAACAAGAAAAATTAAAGTTCAACTAAGTATCTCATCTCATCTTCAACTGCTTATTCGGGGTCGGGGTTGTGGGGGCAGCTTCAGCAGGGGACCCCAAACTTCCTTTTCCCGGGCGACATTAACCAGCTCTGACTGGGGGCTCCCGAGGCGTTCCCAGGCCATTGTGGAGATACAATCTCTCCACCTAGTCCTGGGTCTTCCCCGTGGTCTCCTCTCAGCTGGACATGCCTGGAACACCTCCCTGGGGAGGCGCCCAGGGGGTATCCTTACCAGATGCCCGAACCACTTCAACTGGCTCCGTTCAATGTAAAGGAGCAGTGGGTCTGCTCCGAGTCCCTCATGGATGACTGAGTTTCTCACCCTATCTCTAAGGGAGACGCCAGCCACCCTTCAGAGGAAACCCATTTCGTCCGCTTGTACCCGCGATCTAGTTCTTTCGGTCATGATCCAGCCCTCATGACCATAGGTGAGAGTCAGAACGAAGACTGACCGGTAGATCGAGAGCTTTGCCTTCTGGCTCAGTTCTCTTTTCGTCACAACGGTAAGTAAGTTCACATTACTGTAAGTTTACATCGAGACAGACGTTTTCAAAAAATCCTTAATTAACTTTATTGCAAGAGGAGCTGATATCCCTTGTAAAGAACTACTTGAGATATGAAGAACTGGGAGTTGTGGGGCAGTTAAAAACAAATAAGGGGAAATTGCTGGCCTTGTTTAATGCCATGTGACACACTAAATCTATCACACATACCAAATTTTATTTTAACTGAGCTACTGCTATTTTTATATAGGGTAATATCAAAAAACTACAAGTTTACTTTACAAGAGCTTTCAAAATAAAACCATGGTCAAGTAAATCAAAAGTTTTCTAAAAGTCAAGGAAGAAATCAAGGAACAAGGAAGAAACGATTGCCATTTACAAAATCATTACAATCAAATAAATGAAAAACTATCTAGTCTTTACAGTATGTCATTTCTTCATGAACCCAGGTAGTGATTCATCTATAATAGTATTCAAAAAAAAAAATTAAATCTAAGAGTAAAAATTTGTGCCAAAATGTTATCATCATCACCTAAAGTGTGATAGGACACCAGTTCTCCAGATAGGCCCTGTCTGTTTTCTTTCAAAATCAAAGTGATGACAAAATGAGCCATACTTGTTCAAAGAGCTTCTGTCTCAATGCTTTCTGAAAGTACCTCAACCAAAAAAGGAAACAGTGGTTCATCAAATATTTTATAGAACTCAGCAGTTATGCCACCACACCCTGGACTCTGGGCTTTAGTTATTTTTTAGCTTTCTTCATCGGAAATGCAAGCGTCTTCACATTATATAATGTTACAATGATTGATTAAGGCTGTAAATTAGTTGGCTGTTGATTCATAATATTTAGACTTGTATAAATTGCTATAAGAATGTACCAAAGGGCAGCTATAGACCTGGGATCATCTACCTTAAGTTGAACAATAGTAACTTGTAAAGTTTAACTTTTTTCCAATCTAAAGAATTTGGTTGAGTTTTGCACACCCTCTTGAAACCAAAATATACCTTCTACTTTTTGCAAACCAAATAAAGCCTAGCATTTGATTTGATTTGATTTGACACCGACAGACATTGCAGACTTGCAAACTACCTAAAACATTCCACTTTTTTCTTCTTAGGAACAAATCAAAGGAAATAAAAACTCAAATATTCTTTCTTAAACTCTCATTGAATTGAACTTGCATTACAAGAGAGTATATCTTCTGATAAGTTAGACTGATATTGCAAAAGGGAAATGAAAAATAAACAGAGAAATAATAGTAGTTTATCTTTCATTTTTTTTCTCCTTTACCCCAACTCCCAACAGAGAAAGATAACCTATAAAACAATACAATAATGACAGTTATTTTACTTTTCAAAAATCCCAAAACTAGTTGTAAATTCTGCAAACTATCAATGCCTGTAGTTTAAGCCCACTAAAGGCAGTGCTGTGCAAAATTGACTACATGCCTAATACATCCTCTTGCTTACACGTTCTTCACTGTGACCTTTTTACCATGGATGTGTGTGAAGGTCCCTCTGAAGCCTGCTTTCTTCCCTTCCTTTCTTGCCTGTTTAACTAGAGGCCATAGTTTGTTCCTGGCATCTTTGGTCCCTATTGTCAGCGTTTCCATTATCTTCCTTTTCTACAGTAAGGCTGATGTTCTGGCATCCCTCCAGATTCTGTTTCTGTGGGTTCATGACAGGAACTGCACATTAATGCGACAACTGGAGCATCTCCACAGCAAGCACCCGATCTATGAGTGATATCCACTGAGGACAGATGTGAGGTGAGATCTGGCTGAACAAATTGATGATGATCTTCTTGACATTCACCCCCATTTGTTCGTGGGTCCCAGGATCATGTAGTTTCCACATGCTCTTGTAAGCATCCAGATTGTTGCAGCAGTCATGGAACACGTTGTTTTCTTTTTCAGGATTTCAGCTCAGCTCTGTAGGGTTTAAATTTTGGTGGAACTTGTGTTGATGCACACACATACACACACACGTGTCGGGGGGGGGGGGGGGGGGGGGGATGTTACTATAAGAAACCCTGAGTTTCTACCTGTTTCCTCTCACATGAAGAAAGACATGGATTGATGTTGTTGTGACATTATTAAGCCTGTGTTAATAACAATAAAAAACAAAGTTCGTCTCTTGACATGAATATATCAAGTTGTGAATTACTCCACATTTGTTCGAAACACAAGTCATTTTGATTTATTTCCATAACAAGCTGTTTGTAAGTGGCTCAACAAATCTTCTTATGCAGACTCACACAACAAACAATTTGCTCGTTGTATTTACTATGCTCCAACCCACCCCGTGTGGTGCATTCTGGGTACTTTGCGCCAAAAATGGTTTGAAGAACGTCAAAAGGAGAAGTTGGAGAAAGTTGAAGACTGAATTTTAAGGTAAGAATTAAGTTGATGTTAGTGATATAGTTGGTTAATTACTACAGTCTTTCAGGTTTTATATTGTAGAAATGAATAAGATAACTGGAGGGTCTTGATGTGATTTGTAATTAACAATAGCAAGTGGCTTCAAAAGACTTCTTGTGTGACTTGAAACTAATGTTAGCAAGTTTTAAAATACTTGCTTCAAATGTAATTTGAAGCTGACATTTGGAAGTGACTGTAATTTAAAGTAAACAGGGATGTGTTTTTTTTTTTCTTCCATGTAATGTTAATCCAACGGCGCCGGGTGCCGTGTTTTCGGCTGCATGCAGAACACACCGGTGTTAGCCGTTAGGGAGGGGTTTTAGCTGTAAGTTGGCCGTGTATGTCTGGGTGTGGCCAGGCTGTTAAATTAGCTCTGCTTGTTAGCCGCTGAACCGCAGCAGCGGGCAGAGCGAGCCCAGCCGCAGGTGATAGACAGCGCTGATGTCAGAGTTCCCAAATACGATAGCATACTGTACAGAGGGCAGCGTGAGATGTGTGCTGCATATACGATCTCTGTGCTCGCTAGGTAGCACCAATCATAACATGTAGCATAACAGAATGACGGGGAGTAACTCAGCTAAATGCCCATACCAAGCATTGGCACCCAAACGAAACATAATATATTCCAGCTTGATAAAATGCTGCTAGTTAGCTAGGTAGTTAGTCTGAAATTCATTGTGAAGGTCCTAGTTGTTTACTTAAAGGCGAAGGGGCTTCTTGAGTGAAGTGTGTGCTCTTTTTACCATATACTATCTTTGGGGTTACTTCCTAGCGTCAGCTGTGTTTCTCACTTTACGCATGGATGCATACTGTGAAACAGGCACAGGAAGTTTGTTTGTTGTTGTTTTTGTTTGTTTTCCCTTAGTTTGACACCACACACATAACTACATATGTTCCTACATATTGCAATTTTCAGTTTATGTTATGCTTGGTTATTCACTTGGTTTATATATATATATATATATATATATATATTAGTGCTGTCAAAAATATCCCGTTATTAAGGCGTTAACGCAAATCGATTTTAACGGCGTCATTTTTTTATCGCGCGATTAATGTTCTTTGTGACCTAGTGAACTTGTAGTTTTTTATAAGCTGTGGCCACTGCTAGTAACGTTACAAAAACTACAGGATCCGATTGTAAACCGGAAACAAAACAATAGGCACGCCCCATGCATGTTTTGGTCTTGCCTGCTCGCTAGCTGTGAAAGTGTAGGCGGATGTCAAGCGTGAAACGCCGAAATGGATGCGAATCTGAATAGAAAGTTTAGTTTCAAAAAGTTGCCAGATGGGTTGACTGACAAGACCAAAGTTTGGACAGAGGCATATGGATACCGCAACTAAAAACAAGCTGCAGCCATAGCCAAGTAATGTTCATTCTGTCTGGAGAGAAATAAGAGGCTGGGCTGATAAGCCTCTGGTGAATAAACAGAGGAGCATTATAGTCTGACTGCTTGTATGTTCAGAGGAAACTTAAGAAAGGAAAGTTTAAGCCATGGTTTAACTGCACTATAGCCTGAGTCCTAGTTTACAATGATGTGCACTTTGTAACTTTATATTGGATCACCCTGTTTTGATCCCTTAGAAAGGGTTGTTGAAGGGGCTTTTTTGTAACCAAGTTTTTATTTTTTTTGTCATCTGTTTATTGACAGTGTTAAAATGTGTGAGATTTGATTCATTCAAATGTGAATGACTGCTCAAAGTGAGAATGTTAGTGTGAAATATAACACTACACGTTGTTGTTTTCAATAAATTAATTTGCGATTAATCGCGAGTTAACTATGACATTTATGCGATTAATCGCGATTAAATATTTTAATCGATTGACAGCACTAATATATATATATATATGGGCAATTCTACCGAATTGGTGCAAACTGCTGTCCCCGGACAAAAAAACTAATTTAAAAAACATTTAAGTATGCAAATTTTCAATATTTACTAAGATCCTGCAATTATCTATTGAAACCCAAAATGATATTTAAGATATCAGTATGCTTAATATATATAAAATCATCATTTATAGGGTACTTTACATTGGGAGGTGGCTGTCCCCAACCCCAACTCCTAAATTTCAATTCATGAAAATGATAGCGAAATGATTTTTGTAAAATTTTCTACTGTTGTTTTTACAAGTGTCTTTTTGATTTATTTTAAAGTCAAGTGTAAAAAAGTAAATTGATTTTATCTATTTTTTGTAAATCATGAAAATGTATGTAAAAAATCTTGTCCCTCATTTTCTTGTCACTACCGAAACATTGTAGGTTTTAGTCCACAGGCTAAGACTGATTTAAGCCACACCTCTAATTTTTTTTATCAGGAAGTATTCCTTTGTCCCTCTCATGTTTTCGCTGCATGGTGAGTAGATAGCTCTGATCATTTTGAAGAAAAGGTGTTCAAAAGTCTGAAAATCAGTGTGTAACTTTAAGAGATTTTTTTTCTGCATTTAAACAAACTTTTTTTGGTTTTATGGCAGAAAAAATAGTTTTTATGTGTGTGCAATAGTTCAGAAAAGTGCTAGCTAACCATGTGCTGATTAGCTTCTTTAAGATAGGCTCAAAGTTAGCTAAAATTGTCACTACCGAAACAGTCACTACCGAAACGTGGTGACGTTTCGGTAGTTACATGATTGTTTCGGTAGTGACAAAATGGAAACTCCTCCCTCTGTTGGTGGATACTCCCCTTTACTTGCCCTTTACCTACTGTGTATGAACATCAGTATGTTTTTGAGTGCACACACAGAACAGTCATCAAGGAATGTGAAGAGATATTTGCTGAAATTGACAGAAAGTGTATTGGATTACAAATGAAGACCGCACCTTTAAGTCAGCACGTTCCATTAGTTCCATTGGTCAGGCTCAGATTGCCACTGCTTTCTAATTACTTACTTCTTAAAATGTGTCAGTAATGTTAATTTCTATGGTTAACTTATACAGGGAGAAAGACAGTATGCCAGCAAAAACAGGAGCAGAGAGACTGAGGGAGTACAGAAAAAGGTTGAGGGATGACCCTGTGAAGTACGAAGAGTACTTAAAAAAGGAAAGGGAAAGAAATAACAAACGAAGGGAAGAGGGAGAGTTGAAGAGTGTCACTGAATTATCTGCAAGGGAGCAAAGACAGCAAAGAAAGGAATGGAGGAGAAGACAGAAAAAACACAGGATGATGAAAAGACAGAAAGAAGTAGCTGTTTCCAGGGACACGCCACCCAGCACTTCCAGTGAGAGTGAGGGGGAAAAAGGGACCAAAAGAAAAACAATCAGCAAATTAAAAATTAAAGAAATTGGAAGAGAAGATAGCAGAGATGCAGAGGAAGAAAGAAAGATATAAAAAGCGATGTCAAAGATTAAGGCAGAAGATAACCTCAGAAAAGTCAAATTCTCCAAGATCCAAAACACAGATTGACACACAGAAGTACAAATTTCCTAAACATGTGACAAAGACCCTACTTTTTTACAACACACTCATGCATCATGCATCTGCGAGCTACAAAGACAAGCATTCATTCAGAAGATCTCTCACAACCGGGCTACTGAGGAAGTACAAACTTGTCTCTACAATGAGAAAATGTGTTGGTGTCTCCCACAAAGTGTTCAACAAGACTGAAAACCACCCATGTCTTAACTTCACCTATCAGAAAAATCACAAGCAAAAAAACATGGACATAGTCAAAACATTTCTGAGTCGAGATGACAATAGTCGAATATCAGCAGGAAAGAAGGAAATAATCACAAGATTTAAAACAAAGAAACAAAAGAGGTTTCTGTCTGACACAATGCTGAATTTGTATCAGAAACTGATGCTGGAGATGCCTCATCTGAAACTATCCTATTCACTTTTCTGTAGGATAAAGCCATTTTGGATTGTTGCTCCAAACATCAGTAACAGGGAGACTTGTGTCTGCAAAGTGCATGACAATGCCAAAATGAAAGCAGAGAGGCTTAAACAGCTTGGCATCATTAACTCTCAGAGTTTGAACAAAGTGGCAGAGGAGTTGTGCTGTGACACACAGGTTAAGGCCTGTATGTACAGAGAATGTATCTCATGCAAGAACAAATCGCTCACACATACTGAAAAGACTTCAGGAGCAGGGGTCACATGGTGGTACCAGTGGCTCACAAAAAAAGAAGACTATGAAAAAGAAAAGGATGGGAAAAGAGAGACGATCACTGTGACAAAAAACGTTAAACAGAAATGTGAGGGTAGCACAGAGCACCTACTGGAAGATTTTGAAAAAGAAATGAAAGACAAGGTATGCAAGCACCTCTTCAACATCCAACATCAATACACACAGCTACAGTCTTTGCACAGATCTCTGAAAGAAGATGAGGCTATTCTTCACATTGACTATGCAGAAAATTGGCAGTGCAAATATTCAACAGAGGTACAGCAAGTCCATTTTGGAGCATCTCACAGACAGACAACACTGCACAATGCTGTTTTGTTTTGTACACCTCAGAAAATACTCTGACATTCTGTGCCTTGTCGCCCTCAATGAAACATGATCCTGCTGCCATTTGGGCTGAACTTGAAGTGGTTCTTCAGTTCCTGAGGGTGAACCATCCAAAAGTTCAAAAACTCTTCTTCATTAGCGATGGGCCAACCATGCAGTATAGAGGCAAGAAGAACTTTTACTTCATGAGCACCATTCCTTTCCAGATGGGCCAGCTGACGGTGTCGGAGCCACCATAAAGAGAGCAGCAGATTCACAGGTAGCCAGAGGTACTGACATACCAACAGCAAAAGCACTGTATGATGCACCCCTTCCCCTCACCAAAGTCAAACTCTTTTATGTGGAAGAAGAACAGATTTGAACAGTAAGTGCTCGCCTGCCAGAAAAGCTGCCCACCATCAAAGGCACACTCAGCATCCATCAGGTGATTTGTGCGACTCCAGGCACCATCCATTGTAGAGTGCTCAGTTGCTTCTGCAACAGAGAAGCTGCCCCTGTTTCGAGCCAATGTCCACCAACATTGCCCCACCAACACAGCCTTCAAGAAATGTATGTGCATCTGCTGAACCACCAACCCCAACCTCAAACTCTGGATGTCAAGGGACTCTGTGTCCAGTTGACAACATCACAGAAGACCTTGTTGGCAAGTGGTGCGTGGTCACGTATGAAAATAATCCATATCCTGGGATTATTGAAGGTGTGGATGAAGGTGAGATATTTTCATTTTCATTTATAATATACAAACAGTTTATTTCTCCCATAAGCTATTTTCCATTCTAATATTCCATAACACTCGAATAAGTAACATAACCAGTCATGTCCTTTGCCCTTTATATGTCCTCAGGTGCAGTGGAGGTCAAAGTAATGCACAACATTGGACGAAAAAGATTTTTTTGGCTACTAGTTGAGGACAAGATCTGGTACACCGCAGACAAGATTGTCACCCTAATCTGTCCACCTCAACAGGTCACAAGCAGGCATGTCCAAATAAACCCACCAATGTACAAGGCTGTGTGTGAAAAGTTAGACTACTGAACAGACTTCTGAGTTGCAAACACACACACACATACACACACAATTATTTCTGTGTTCATGTACTGTAGACTTTTGTGAAGCAGAAGTCATCACAATAGCGCGTAGTTTAAAATTTACTCCAAAGTTTTCGGAGATGTGTTGTCCTGGTAACGCTACTGCCCCAATTGCAGAATGACGGTCCTGCATCCTCCCGCCCTGGAGAGACTGTACTCCCAAGTCGAACTTGCTAAGTCCGAACTGCCAAGTTCTTAAGTCCGAACTTGGCGTACTTGGTATTGAGAAACGGCCAATGACTTTGCTCCAAATGCCTCGCCGCCGCCGTCTTTCACGCATGCGCAGTTTGTAGAATCGATGTTATCTTCCACTCGATACATAATGCCTGTGACCTTGTGACGCAGTTTTGACAGTTACTTCACGCTTGTCAGATTCGTATTCATTCTGAAGGAAGCGTACGTCCGTAAACTGCAATCCGTATTCGTCATTTTGGAAAGTTGGAACTTTACGAGTTGCATTCTCACAGATAATTTATACACTGCATAATCTATGCATGATTTTACTTAAACAAGAGTTTACCAATTTTTTATTTATGCACAACTACAGACTAACACGCACACATTTTTAATACGTGCATGATTTTTATGTGTGCACGCACGAAACTTTTGACAGTAACCTTACCCCATACAGGTGTTCTAATCTTTTTAACCTGCGATACACATTGAAACTCTCACTCAAACACACACATAAGAGAGAACATTATGCTGATGAAATACACACTGTGGCTTTATCCTGTTGTTTCTTCTTCTTGGACTGGAACAGAAGCCTCACTGTGGTGATGCTGTTTTGTTGACTTTGACTTTTTAGAAATGAAATCCAACTGCGTGCTTATAGAACTAGATGAAATGAAAGCACTATATTTCAGTGTTGTTACATTGTTAAAAAACCTTGCATTTGCAATATGTCAATTATTTTTACAGATTACATGTACAAATCATATGAGATGTAATGTGGAAGGCGCTGCTTGTAGTGATGAGCATACAGAGAATTATTATCACTCTGCATTTCTTTTCAGCTCTACAAAGCTTTTCAGTGTCTATGTTGCTGTTCATAATAAAAAAAGTGATTCTTAAACAGTTTATATTGTGCCCTTTTCAAAGAAAAGTTGGATTCAAAATCCAATGATTCTGATAAATCACGCTTAAAAAATTGTTAAAATTATATAATTTTTAGTTTACCTGAGAATTTTGAAAAATAAAATTAAAAAAATATATATTTACAAGGTAGATGTAAGCAGAATTTTAATAGATCAATATAAGTCTTTTTTTCATGTGATATTTCATTGTGTTTCAGTAGTGACAAATTTTGGGAGAGGAAAAATATTCCAAAACTGTATGAAAATACAAAATGAGAATAAACTGTACAACTACTAGAAATGTGTACCTTGGATATTATACAACTAACATTCATCAAAAGTTTTGGGGAAAAGACACATTTATTTCAAGATGTTTCTAACTCTGACTTTGCACCAATTCTGTAGAATGGCCCATATATATATATGTGTGTGTGTGTGTGTGTGTGTGTGTGTGTGTGTGTGTGTGTGTGTGTGTGTGCGTGTGTGTCTTATTTGAATGGGAAAATGTTAAGAGGTCAGGGCGAATTTTCAAAATGAGCCAAAAACAGTTATATATGGATAAATAGCCATTATGACATATTAGTGAAATATAATTAGTTTTCCAGTCTGGTACCTGAGAAAGGTCTATATATGGATAGTGGATGGATGGTATATGGGTCAAAGACGTGGCATGTCAATTCTGGTGTCCAATTCTGGCATGTTTATAATGTTAAAAATATATAAAAAATTTAAAACACTACATTTTGTTACTCAACTCTCGCCACTTTACTTACTCGTATGAGTATTTAGTATAAGAAATGAACATGTAAGGAGCTATTTAGCTCAAATGTACAAAATTGTCCTTCCTGGTTAACGTCGGGGCTAAAAATCTAAGCACAAAAATATGTTAAAAATGTCAAAAATGTTAATAAAAGCATAAATGATGTACTGGGGCATAATTGTGTTGATGTTTGTAATGACACCTACAAATATAGTAACAACACTAAGCTCATTTACATTTTTATTCAAGAAATACTTTTGTCCCCATTTTTGGATTCTCAAATGTCCTTCCTGGGTAACATAAAGTGGCTATACATGACTATATTTGGATTTGGATAGTCATGTGACAGGGTAGTGCTGGGCGATATGGAAAAAATCACATCTCACGATATGGATTATTTTATATCACAGTAACAATATATATCACGATATACCACAATAAAGTATGTTTTCAGTTATTCTCTGAAAAGTTTGACAAAAATTTCATTGCTTACTTTTCTCCAACTTTATTTTGAAGTGACATTTACCTGAACTGTCACAAATGAGAAACATACATTTTAGTGCAGCAGTATAAGTGTAGTAGTATAAAACTCTATTTTTAACATTTTTTAAAAACAGTTTCAAGTTTCTGAGAAGAAAAACACATTTTTTGCACGAAAGTTCAGCTATAAAAATAAACACAAATTATTTTTCAACTTTCTGAAATCTGTAACCTTGCAGTGCAAAGTTTGCAAACCAATGTAAAGTGTCTACAGTAAACATCAGGGTTGAACAGAACTCTGTTTAAGGCATTAACCATGAATGAAAGTGCAAACATAAAAGGCTACTTTGTAGAAGTAGATATGTTTCTGTCAAATTTATAGGTTGAGTGCAAGGAAGACAAGTTCATCAACTGTGTTTGGCTTAAGATATGACCTCTTACATGTGATGATGTTCCCACTTGCACTGAAGGCCCTTTCAGATGAAGAACTAGTAGCAGGAATCCACAAGTTCACTAGAGTCCAGCGTATCTCTCAGACCTACATAGATGAATACTTAATTAGGGGTCACTCGGAATTACGACAGCAGACAGAACAGTATATATATATATAAATATATATAATATGCACGTTAGTAAAATAGAATTAGAAATAGAATAAATATGTAGCAATGGCGGACTCGCACCTTGGGCCCACATGACTCCTGTGTGGTCATCTGGAAAGTATGCAGTCTGTAAACAGCAAGCGCAGAGGGTCCAGTCTTTGCTGATGAAATGGATGGTTACGCTCATGTAAGGCTGCATAGCTCTGCTCGTCCACAAGTTAGTAGTCAAGGCATAATGCACCACACTGCAAACATCCTTCTCTACTTTGGCCCGGCATGCGTCATATAAGCAAGGCAACTTGACTTTACTGAAGTGCTTACGACCGGGCATAACGTACCTCGGATCAAGGACTTTGACGAGGTCTTGAAAACTGTCCTTCTCAACTACATACACGGGAGCCATGCCTTTACAAATGTAATGTGAGATGGCACGTGATTAACCCTGATAATAAAGAAAAAAGTTTTTTTTTTTTGTCCTTCCTGGATAACGATATGTCCTCCCTGGATAACAAAGATATTCCATTACCCAGGACATGTCCTCTGCTATCCAGAATGGACATGTTAATCAATTCAGATTTGTATCGTTATCTGTAGCTTTTTAGGCATTGATTTGATGTTGTATTGTTATTAGAGATCAACCGATATGGATTTTTCAGGGCCGATACCGATACGATTATTAATAATCAAGTGAAACCGCTAGCCGATATTTAGAACTGATGTTCGTTTGCATCAAAAATGAAATTTTTGGTGTAAAAATTTAGAGTAACACACCTAGGATTAGAATGAATACAGTATACTCTTTGTTTGTTTGTTTGTTTTGTGTACACTGAAAAAAAGACCTTAACTTTTTGTAAAATAACACAAACACAAAATATTCATTGCTCCCTGAATTTTTGAAACATCAACAAAATAAACTGAACTGAACTGTTCTGAAATTTGGGTCTGAGTTAGTACTCCCAATTCAGTGGCAGGACCACAGCACCACATATCATATCTTCGAGCTTGGAAAAGCGTTTCATTACACACGTGAGTTGTAGACGCGACGGTAAATTTATTGATTGAAAATAAAACACACTGAGAATAATCTCCTCGACGTGTGCTCTCTGCCTGACTCATATCCCTGGACTTTACGAGTGACAGGCAAAAAGACGATCATTTAACACCAGTTACGTTGCTGTATCATAGTGTAGTGAGAGCACGAGCGCTGAGGGAGAGGCGACTGTAAACAAACAAAGACACGTTAGCGCAGGGGTGTCCAAACTACGGCCCGCGGGCCAGTTTTTATTGGCCCGCAGCAAATCCTGAAAATATAATTGAATATGGCCCGCACAAGAAGCTTGAGCTCAACTCTGTTGCACTTCTCAGTTTCAACACTAGATGGAGCCAGCCATGGAAACGGCGCTTCTCCGCTAAACAAAATTACGATAAGCGAAGGAAAACTTTTACCGTTAGTCAGCAGAAATGGCAGCAGCAGCACCAAAGAAACGCAAAGTAGCAAGTGAGTGTAGAAGATTTCAAACACGGTGGGAAAATGAATATTTCTTCAAAGAAATCAACGGAAAGTGTGTCTGTTTGATTTGCAATGAAGATGTTGCTGTGATGAAAGAGTATAATGTCCGTCGCCACTATGAGACCAAGCATCAGAGCTACGCATCGTACACCGGTGCCGAACGAACACAAAAATTCAAGCAAATGGCAGCTAGCCTGCAAGCTCAACAACAGTTTTTTTTTTTCGTGCTAACAAAGTACAGGAAAACGCCACAGCAGCAGGCTATGAAGTCGCTAAACTTATTGCCCAGCACGACAAACCGTTCTCAGACGGTGATTTCATAAAGCAGTGCCTCATCAAAGTCACAGAAATAATGTGCCCAGAAAAAGTGCAGGATTTCAACAACGTGAGCTTATCCAGAAATACTGTGGTGCAGAGAATCGAGGACTTGTCAGCTAACTTGAAACTTCAGCTGAGAGACAAAGCTTGTGCTTTTGATTTTTACTCAATAGCATGCGATGAGAGCACAGATGCCACAGACACCGCGCAGCTGTTAATTTTTTTGCGTGGAGTAGATGATAATTTTTGCTGTACGGAGGAGCTGCTTGATATGATGAGCCTAAAAGGCACAACGACGGGTAAAAATATTTTTGAAGCTGTGTCAGAGGCAGTTGAAAAGATGGGGCTTAAATGGGACAAGCTCTGTGGAGTAACAACGGATGGAGCTCTGGCGATGACGGGCGAGCGCAAAGGAATGGCATCGATGGTGTGCGCCAAGGTGAAAGAGAGCGGAGGTGAGGCTGTTAGGATGCACTGTATAATCCACCAAGAAGCACTGTGTGCCAAGACTGTCCAGCTTGGTGATGTGATGAACACTGTTGTAAAAACTGTCAACATAATTCGAGCTAGAGGACTGTACCACAGAGAATTTCAAGCTTTCTTATCTGATGTGGATGCTGAATACGGGGATGTACTCTACCACTCTGATGTGCGCTGGCTCAGCCGCGGCTCTGTGCTGCAGCGGTTTTATTCGCTGAGATCAGAAATTGACCAGTTTTTGAAAGAGAAGGGCCGACCTCTTCATGAACTGAGTGACCCTCTGTGGCTGGCAGACCTGGCATTTTTGGTTGATCTCACTCATCATCTGAATACACTGAACAAGAACCTACAAGGCAAAGAACAGCTGGTGTCACACCTGTATGCGCACATGAAAGCCTTCTGTGTAAAGCTCCGCCTGTTTGAGACACAACTACGAAGCTTTAATGCTGCACACTTCCCTGCGCTGTCTGAAATCAAGTCTGCTTTTCCAAAGGCCGACCTTTCTGCTAAAAAGGAGAAATATGTGTCTGTGATTGCATCTCTCGTGACAGAATTCAACCAGCGTTTCCAAGATTTTTCTGTCATTGAAAAACAAATCAAGCTGTTCTCGACCCCCTTCCTGGTGGATGCAGAAGAAGTGGAAGAGAGTCTGCAGTTAGAACTGATTGAAATGCAATGTGATGATTCTCTGAAGAGTCAACATCAGCTTCTCTCCCTCCCTGACTTCTATCAGAGTTTGGATAATGCCAAGTTTCCTCTGATGAGACGCCATGCAAAAAGAATGATGAGCCTGTTCGGCTCAACATACATCTGTGAACAAATATTTTCTCTGTTAAATCAGAACAAAAGCAGACTGAGAACCAGAATGACTGATAGCCATCTCTGTGAAGTCCTTCGTGTCTCAACCACCAAACTTTCTCCTGACATGTCAGCCATCCTTCAATCCAAAGGACAGCATCACTGCTCCCACTGAGTGCAATGTTCTTCACATTATAGGTGAGTTAGAAATACACACAGTATTCATGTATCAATATGTCACCTCTAATGTGTGGCCCGGGCCTTTGTTTATTTTTATGTATTTGGCCTCACTAAAAAAACTTTGGACACCCCTGCGTTAGCGTGTTCAACTTATAGGCTAGAATCACCTCTGGTGTTGTTTATTGATAAACCAGGAGCCGCCCCACGGGCTGAAACACGTTAGGAGATTTATTATTCCCACAAAGTAACGGGAACCGAAAGGGGCTATATTATTATTGTGTGTCTGGCCACATCTATAAAGCGGTTGCGGCAGGTATAACGTAAAGGGCCCTACACATGATCAGCGGTAAAAACGCAAACGGTGGGTCATCATGAAATACGCCTTGTTGAAGTTTCATCTCCAGAGCCAAACAGTGGAATTCAGCAGGGTTTCCTCCCTTATACTTGCTATAGTCTACCTACACAGTAAAAAGCCGAGTGTCAATTTAACTCTTAGAGAGTTTGTTTAACTCCGTTTCAGATAACATTTGGTCCCACTCAAAAAATTTAAAATTTACTCTATGGCCAGTGTCAATTTTTTGAGTTAATTCTACTCATTTCAGTGTCAAAATTAACAATGAAATGTGTAAAAATATTTAACACTGATGTTTGTTCACACTGTTCAGAGTAATATTATTACACTTTATAGAGTTAATTTTACTCCAAGTTTAGTTTTTAAAATGACACTGTAATGTGTAATAATATTTAATTTACATTTCCCTACAGTGTTGTTTTTAGGTGTTACAGTGCTATATTGCTGAAATGCTGTGATCAAACCTATCAAATGGAAATATAACACAAATAAGTTTACAGTAACAAGATGCTTTAATGCTCACCAGATGAAGCAATAGGGAACAACAAAGAGAGCGGTCTCATTCGCTCCATATGACATCTGTATGTCAAAAGGTGTGGGATAATGAAGGCTGTCAACATGAAAGACAACAAAACCTTGCTTTCGCTTTGTTACTTCAAATGCATGGAAATGTTCTTGAAAAGTTACTGTACATAAAGGCAAAGTGAGCAGCAACACTTTTTCATGTATTATCATAACTGTCTCAATCTGGTGAAAGAGGCATTTCACATTCAACAGTACCACAAATAACCAAATGTGGGCGGTAAATAAAACCATTGTGTTTTGCCCAATTTACTTTCATTACCTGAACACTTGAGGGCACTTGCATTACCTTCATAATTTCAGAACCTCCTTTTAACATTTCTAAAGACACCATTTTCCCAGGACCTAAGTCTAAGCGACTAAAAGTTGTTGAAGATCGCCAAATGTATGCCATATGATGCTGATGTTTTTTGGCAAGTGTTTTTGTGATATTTTTAAATGACTTGAGCTGTTTCTTGAAAAAATTGTGTTTACCTTCATAGCGCATGCACCAACTATGAAGTACAGGTCCTATTTTTTGGATGCAGCTGGGACAATGGATGAGAAAATGGTGCTTTGGTAAAACTTTTTTCTGAGGATACAACATTTTGAACAGTTTGTGGTGTTCCACAATCAAATGTTTTAAATACACACAGAGACCTTGAGATAACATGGAAGAAAACACAATGTTAATTATTTGTAGTAATAAAAGAAGTAGGCCCCAATGTTGGTCAGTAGGAGTTACCAAATCTCCAAAGAGGAGAGGAGCATTCCTCAATAAGCACCACGACTGAGCTGCATTCAGTCCCAGATCATTAGAGTCTCCACCTAAATTCACAGCGACTGGTCTGTTGTTTCTCTCCATGAATCCATAATCAAAACTTTGTATTCTTGAATTCAGCTCCTCCAGTGTAACATGTTGTTCTTTAAAATACAAAAACAACAGCTTCAATTCGTACTGGCCCACCCCTTCCAAAATGTCGTGTATCAACTGAGAAGTTCTCAGTTGTGTGAAAATATGTCAATGAATTCAATAAGCTTGAATTCTTCACTCCAAAAACATAAAGAAGAGATGGATTATGAGCCATTTCTTGACAGTGAGCAGTGTGGGTGTCTCTTGTGCGTAACACTATTTTGGAAGAATCCTCAGAGAATTCTGTTTGAAAGTCATCTTTTTCAGCCAAACAAAATCTGCAACAGTACCTTGCACTGAACGACTCCACCAGACCAAAGAAGCTATGTAAGCCTAAATTATCACCAGTAACCTGTATCACACTGCCACGAACACGACCACCAAACAGTGGAATCTCAATACCATCTTCCTCTAAATCTTTAATGTCTCAAACAACAGGAGCAAGAACTTCATTAAAACCGTACCGTTTAAGATCTTGTGCATGGAATAAGGCACACAGGTGTATGTTGGCCAAACATGAATTCCATTTTGGAGAAAAGTTTCTTAGGGTAAAATATATTGCCCCCAATTTATGAATACCTTGCTTGGAACTGCACTTGTATCTGCACTGTATGCTTTTCAGTTGAAAACAGAGGGTGACTCTTAAATAAAGATCCATCACAAATATCCCTAAGTCTCGAGTCATCAGTGTCTGAACTTCCCAACATTTCTGCAATATACTTACTTTTAAATACTGTCTCCAATGTAGATAAAATTGGAACATACATGAATTTATCTTGAACAACTATCTGATCATATGTTCCAGTCTTTTTATTTCTCCTTGTGTCAAATCTTGAGCCAATTGCACATTCAACTGGTTCTACAGTTTCCCACTTGCCTGATAAAATTTTTGATCGCTTGTATTCTGAATTAAGAATAGTAAAAGGATTCTATAACTCATCAAAACATGCTTCAGCTTTCTTACACGTTTCAGTTTCTCTTTGATCACTAAATACATGCTTAATGACAGTTTCTTTAGCATGCTGCTGGATATCTTGAACAATCTCTTCCATGGAAATCACAACAGAATTCACTACACTTTGGCCAACATCTGCTGCCTTTAAATCAGAAATTACAGCTGCACAGCTATTTACAAGGTCTGCTGACAATAATGTAGACTATGCCTCTTTGTATCAAGAACACTTTGGTGAGGTGAAAAATCACCTTCTCCTACAGAATCAAATGAACTGCTTACATGGCACTTGTTCAGGTGCTTTCTTAAGCCAGAAAAGCTACCAAAAGAACGTGAGCATCCCACTTGGCCACATTTAAGATGAAGAGTCCGGCCAGTACGGAGACCATGAAAAACCTTAAGGTGCTTTATCAGACTGTTTGGTTTCCCTTGGTCACCTCGGCAGAGAAAACACTTAATGGTTTGATCTTAGTTGACACTAACGCAACATTCTTGCTCGCAGTTCTGCAATTCTGAAACCCTGGTTTCCTTTGTTTCCCCAACGTCAATGTTGTAAACAGTTGTTTGCAGAAAAGTGAAAAAGTTGGCCAGGGAAGAACTGTATGAAGTACCAAAAACATAATGGGCCTTAAACAGTTCGTCAAGGGCTCCCACTGAACCTGTTGCCTTACATGGTAGTGCATACTTGTCGATGACTATGAAGAAGGTGTGGATGTTGCTTCTTGCAAGCCCCTGAGTGAGGAGATAAGGCTGGGTGCTTTGGCTGATGTTATTGAGATGCTGCTGTACACTGGTTCCAACCTATAACCAAACATTCAACAGCAATATTTAGTGACCAACCTCTGACAATAGATCACTATACATTAAACTGAAATGATGAAAAGCATATTTTAAACTGTTCAGCATACTTTTATGAATTTGATGAGGCGTTCCACAGCCTGACATGCCGACATCTTCCCAGGCCTCCTCCTTCCCTGTGCAGATGGTGGCAGGAGATGGAGGAGTAACAAGATGGTGGACATGTCACTATCCCAGCCTGCAGACCAACAAAAACATCAAGTTAGCATTAAGACAAGATTAAATATATTTGTCACATCCACAATTACTAATATTACAATGCGCAGTGAAATGTGTTATTGTGCCTGTTTCCAGAAATAATAAAATAAAAAGGCACTTTAAAATATAAATTTTAAGATGGATAAAATCTATACTACTGCTACATGTACATTAAACAGACACAATTAAAACAAAACAGTCCCAGTCATACCATTTTCATCCACAGCAGCTGATTCAGCATTCCTCATCAAATCTAGGACCTCCGTGGTTGGTACCAATCCACGGCTTTCTGTGATAACTTTAGCTTTGAAACTGGTCGGCCACCTTTCCAAAAATTTGTTTGCTGTGAGCTCACCAAAAAGCATTCTGAAATCTTGCTCTATCTGTAATGCAAAAACAAAGTTCAGACAGGAGTGATGAGAGACGCTGCATGTATGGTGCCCACTGATGTGTCCCCGCATTTGTGAACTTTATCTGTTTTTGTGAGAACGGTTATTTGGGCTTCCCCATTTTGAACATCAGAGGGCAGTAGTAGGCCAGGAATTGCCCCAGAGGCTGAGATTTTCAGGCGCTTCTGCGTAGAATTTCATATGTGTGAAAACTTGACTGAAACAGTGATTTCTTTCCAATTTTCTCTGGTCAGTCTGGTCTCAAACCTCTTCCTAAATCTGTGTATATGCCACTAGTAAATAGATGTGATGCTGTTATGTAAAATGTGATAGTGGCAACACATTTCGTTACATTTAGCAATATAATGATTTTGGTGGCTAACCCTAACCCTATGACTCTGTTTTATGTTGCGCCATGGCACAGATAATAAAATATGAGTGAGAACTCGACTGAGGTAGCCTTGTCCTGCCAATGGTGAGACATTTTCTCAGTTCACAGGCAGAGATACAACTGTTAATAGGAATCTGCAACTGGTACTCATAGCACATGCTGTATGGGATATTTCAGTGAACTAGTCCTGGTGTGTCAAGAAAGCGCAGGAAGAATGAGAAGACATCTGCTGCTTTCTTTTCATCATTAACCATTGACTGACGATACTTGAAGGTAGCTTTCATCTTCTCACGGATAGTGTCTTCATCAGCAGAGTGTTTCAAAACAGCAATGGCTGCTTCCATATCCTCATCTTCGTCAGCAGTGAAAGATCTGGGTTGACCATGGCCTGGCCCACCAACTTGAGACAAAACACAATTTTATTGACTCCTGGCAACACAATTCATAAACATCATATGTAAGTGATGAGTAAACTTACGCTTGGGAGATTTGCTGGAAGAGGCAGTGGCACCTCTTTCCTCTGCAGATTTTCTTTGAATGGTCTTCAACCGCCATGCAAGGTATCCAGAACCGCTCACTGGATCATAGTAATGTTCCTGTGTAATAAATAACATGAAGACTGGCTAAGCTATCAACATTTCTAAGGGCGATTATGCTTTATGTGAGGACCATTTTACTTACATATCCATGTTCTGAATATGGGTCTTCCAGATATGGAAACAGAGCAACTATCCCCTGTGCGTACAGCACCCTGACACTTTTAGGGGGGGGGGGTGTCCTAATGCATGAATTCAATGATAACAATTACTCAATTGGACACAATTAAAACCAATCTAACAATATTTATTTAAAGCTTATATTAGTGATGAGCAAATCATTTCACAAAGGGCCACTGTGACTGCAGGTTTTTATTCCAACCAACCAAGAGCACACAGGGTGCTTTTCATTCCATAAATTGGTCTCCTCGTCTCCTCCACTCGCTTCCTCTCCTCGCGTCTTAGCTCCGCCCAGCGAGGACATGAAAGAGGGATGCGAGGAAGGGACGTGAGGACGGAGGAAACGAAAATGAAAAATCCTCGCTCCATAGCGTCAGTCCGAAGCGACGTCAATTACTGATGACGTTTGCACAGCTGTAAAAGCTGTAAAACGTGATATTATGGTCAGATCTGCAGTCAGACTGTTCTACTCCTGATTGCTATTGATGAGGTTTCAATTATATGCCGTTAGAGGCATAACAGAGGACGGGTGTGTGGTAGATTAAACCAACAGCCTTGTAGCCTTGCTTTAAAAAACTGTAATATACCAAGAATTTTCATTAATTTCTTGGTGACAGATACAATTGTTTGAAACAAGAATCAAGATTACATTTGTGAAGACCTGCTCCCGCCATGATTCAAACATGTGCCACATACGACACGCCCCTTAAATAATAAAAGGCTTCCGCGTAGACTACACCGGTGTATCCTCACTCTGATCTCCTTCAGAAGCCTCCTCTCTCCTCGCTCCTCGTCTCCTTCAGGTGCATTTAAGCAATTGGAAGATCCTTCATCATGGCGGAGGGGAAACGACTTCCGGGTCGACGAAGGAGAGAGGAGACGAGGAGGCACAATTAAACGTAATGAAAAGCACCCAGGATTTGCGTTCACAGACGGGCCGAGGTCGTTTTCTGCCGACGTCATTGCGTCAGAGGAGGCGTCCAATCATATGCGAGGTCGCGCTCTCGGAATTTCTCCCGAGACCATTTTTGTTGCGTAGAAAGATGCGTAGAATCATCAGTGGACTGACCCTGCTGGAATTATGCAAGCTAATTCACGCAAGCATTGTTCATCTGGTGGTGTGGTGGCAAAATGCGAAAAATTGTGACCAGTGTCCAAAAACTGTAGATGCTTTAATTTTTACAAATTGATTTAGCAATTTAAGTGGAAATTTAAAGGCTTTTGAGAGTAAGGACACTTATCCTGTATGTACCCTATAAAATTATATAAACACACTTTTAAATCCTCATGAAAAAAAAAATCTTTGTATTCTGTAGGCACAGATCACACACACACACGAGCACACACGGTGAGACACAGACACAGACACACAGACACACACACACACACACATACATACACACACACACACCGTCTGGCCTGACATGTCTAAATTTAAACAACTGTTCACAGCTTTAGGATGACAAAGATTCCATAATAGCCTGGACTGAAACTGCTGATGTTTGTGATATACACTGATTTTAACACATACATACATACATACAAAGCTCCCATATATACCTGCTCAGTACATTTTTTGCTTCTTTCTTTTTTTTTTTAAGGCCGAAAAGTTAGCTTTAAAAGTCCAGGTCATTCCAGCGTCTTACACTACCCTGTTAAGCTTGTAACTGGGGCTGGGAAGCTAAATAAAATAAAATAAATAAATAAAATAGGGGCATTGTTGCGCTCTTTTTGTTGACTTCGGTTGGCTCTGGTGCTAGCGGAGACCCACCCAATATGGCGGCGACGCTGGATTACGCTCCAGCACGTAATGAGGCGTCTACGTATATTATGTCTATGTTAGCATCAGGCTCCTTCTCCGGGGTATCTAGAGAAGCTTCAGCTTCATCCTCATCTGGCTGTTTTGTTTTTTTCTCCAAACACTTCTGTTGAAGCTGCACCCAAACTGGCCGTGGGTTCAGTGGCGCACTTCGGAAAACACTGAGTGTTGTCTGGCGTTGTTTTCGTTTCATCTCTTTGTAATTCACTCGCTGATTTTCTCCTTAATCAATACTGCTGAGAATGCCCTCTAAAGAATTGTGTTGCTGTTGCCGTCACGGGCGACTGAAGTCTTAGAGGTCCAAAAGTCATGTGAACACAGACTGGGTTAATATAATGAACTAATCAGTGAGTGAAAGTTTTTACGAAATGATTTTTTACGTATGCTTGCGCATCAAGTGGATATATGGAAAAAAAAATCTAGCGATTATAGAGCGTATACCTGCGTATCACGTAGACGACACCACTGGATGTAACTGCACTTTGCAAAACTCAACAGTGCCACCATGCTGATACAACACCACCCTCAAATGAAACTTCAGCTTCACTGAATTCATATAAGAGAAAAACTTTATTGAGACAAAAAAAAACCACTGATTATAAAAAGAAGAGAAAGACAGAAGAGAGAGAGTAGTGAATCAATTCAATAATCTTTCCATCGACTCCCCTGTCTTCTCTGTAGGAATCCCATGATAAAGTGTGTTATGTCACCAGCCAAACATATACTCCATTGCCTTGGAAACAAAACTCTCATCCTTCCTGGGTGTCTGTCTGTCAGCTACCACCTAAAAACAGACAGACAGATTTATTTCTAAAGTCAACCAAATGCATAATTCTGATTTTCAAGTAGACCCAAAGTGAATCCTGAGGTCAGAAGTCACCTGGTAGTCGCTACTGGAGCTCCCAGTCCTGTAAGCAGTGCTGAGAGGTCTGATGGCTGAGCGAGGAGTAGATGGGAGGGCAGAGGATGAGAAGGAGATGGAGAGGGGAGGAGAGATGGCTACACTGCTGTCCATCACACTCTGTGAAAGAGACAAAACCAGCTTCAGTGCTGTTCAGTCCAGGCTTAAAACTAGGCTCAATGTCACCTGATGTGGAGGGCCAATCAGACAACGGAGAGATGGATCAACTGATAGGTGGGTGGATAAAAATGGGTACTGACCTTGTCTATGCACGGTTTAACGCCCACCATGATGGCGTCACCAAAAACTTTTCCATCTTTGGACAGAGCTTTCCTAGCCTGAAGTCTGGACTGATACTGAAGGTGCATCCAGTTACCAGGAGATGCCATCTGTTGGTAAGTAATCAAGATGTCAATCAATTCCAAATAAAAACGCCTCTAAAACCTGAGCTGATTGTGTAGGTATATCTTTGGCTCTATTTTGTCTATAAAGTTCATTGATCAGGATGCTTGCAGTATTTCCCTCTATCACATCACGTATCACATACAGCTGTGATTCTCCACATGAACTCCACGGCCCATAGGGGGACTTAAAAGGGACACAGCAGGGGTGGTACAGACTAACACAAACTGGAGATGCACCAATATCACTTATGTCCCCAGATACTAATTAAGATACCAAGCACTGCCCAACAAATTTTCCAGATTTCTAAATATATGTAATGCTTGCTCCATGGCTCTCACTGAGATCACTCTTATACAAATTAACATGAAGTTGTAACTGTAACTTTAAAAGACCTCGCACGTACTTCAACTACATTGTTTGAGACAGTTTATGAGATTGCAAGATTACAATGCATAAACCTAAGTTAAAATTTTAACATATCCTGACCTGAGGGCAGGCACACCATCACATTCTCATCTCATACATTTAACACACAGGATTTGTGCTTTAGGATGGTTTCATAAAAAGATATAGAACTGACAAACAGTGCTGAGCGGGATGGTCAGAGCTAATATTCACTGTCCTCTGTGTGTCTGAAGTACAGCTGAGCAAAAATGCTTTGTTCAACTTTATGACAAGCCTCTGCAGCTGTTCCGCCTTTTCTTTTTTTACCACAAAGACGAAAAGTCACCTGGTAAACGACATTACAAAGTCCCTCCTATAGTGGTTTTTTTTTTTTTTTTTTTTTTTTTTGCTAAAGGTTTGTTGATAATAAAATAGAATGCTCAAGGGTGTCCCGCCATCCTGGGGACAGAAGAAACTGATCAGGGTTGATAAAAAATAAATAAATTTTGGGATGGCTGTGAAACACAAAGTAGATCCAGTGTAAAACAAACAGACAAACAAACAAACAAACAAAAAATGCTGCAGGACTGTCACACATGCGTGCACACACACTCTCTCTTAGCAAAGGATCTGTATGTAAGAAATGTTTTAATAAAATGTGAGCTGATTTATAATTTAATAATTCCCATGCTATTTTATTTATGTCATGCATCACTTTTAAATAATTTTATTGTAGAAAAACAGCCATTTTATAATTGGGACAGTGAGCATTTTTGTATTTTGCATTTGTAGCTTGGGATGATGATGAAACCTGAGGACTTGGTGTGTGTGTGTGTGTGTGTGTGTGTGTGTGTGTGTGTGTGTGTGTGTGTGTGTGTGTGTGTGTTTGTGTGTTTGTGTGTGTGTCTCACCGTGTGTTTGAGGATGTTTCCATACTGAGCAAACTGCAGGAGGATGTAGGAGGCTGAGGCTGGAGGAAAACTAACACACACACACACACACGCACACACGCACACACGCACACACACACACACATACGTTAGGTTTTCATCACTTTTGGGGGCATAACGTGGCATGGACTGACATTAATTTCCTTGACACTGACAAAAACCATAACCATAACCACTATTTGCCTAATTCTCAACCTTACCCTAACCTTAACCCAAGTATTCACCCTGAAATGTAATGATTTACATTATGGGGACCTGCATTTTGTCTCCAAAAGTACAGCAAGTCCCCACAATGTGACCATGTAAACAGATTTATGTCCCCACAACATGGCTGGACACACACAGACACACACAGACACACACACACACAGAGTTCATGTATATGTATTTACAGCACACTAAGCAGCACATCGGTGTTTTTAATACATTTAGTAGTATACCCAAAGACAGTGACCCAGGTCTGGTCCAGCTGATCATCAGATGACAGAGACTCTCCCTGACTGTAGAATGGATCGACCTGAGCTGGAGACAGGCATACCTGCTGCACACCTGGAGATAGAACTAGGTAGACAGGCAGAGGGACAAAGAGATAAAGAGATTAATAGAGCCAGGGGGACAGCTGACAGTAGTTCAGAGTACCAGATGTAATCAGGTGATTGTGTGGACTGTGGTTTTCCACCATGAAACTTAACAAACCCATAACTTTGGGCTTTGCATAACCTGAACTTTTGAGAAGCTGCAGGACTCCGTTTCTCAATTTTTATTTATTTTTTTTTTTTTCCCCATACGAACCTGAACATTTTGGATATAAATGTCCTCCAGGACTGGTTGGCTGATGGTTCTGCTCTCTCTCACTCCTGAATCTTGAAGAAAAAAATGAACTTTATGTGACACTAGGGTTGTCCCGATCACGTGATGGGAAATTGGGGCCGATCGCATGACTGCAGACTCGATCGGATCGGACGTTATGTCCTGATCAGGTATCGGATAAATAATATATATATACCTATGTATATTTATTGTTATTTTTAATCACATTTACAATATATGGGCTAGTGATTAAAAATAAAGGAGAATAAAATAGTATTTATTAACTACCAACGTTTATAGGCCGGGTCTGTGTCTGTGACAGACGACACTGAACAGCGCATGCCCGGAACACAGCAGCACGCAGCAGTTTGTTTTGAAGCTCGGGATCTTGAGAGGTGGGAAGGACAAAGCTGCTTTTAACACCTCAATACACTGCACTGAGAATACGAGTTAGGAGTGCAGTTCCAAAAAGCACAATACTGGCCTTAGGCTACTTGATAACAGTCACTTTTATTTGCTCATTTATTTGCTCATTTGTTTGCATTTGATATTTTGATGCATATTTTAAGTTAAGCAGCTATTTGTTTTAATACTCAACTATTAAGTCTTAATACCATGGTCTGGTGAATACTCGATTCTGATTGGCTGCAGGGTGTCTGTTAAAAAGTGTTGTGGACACCTATAAAAAAGTTCCGGTCAAATAGCCTGATTGTTCTAAATTATTGCGCTGGCTCAAATGCTAGTTGGTAACCGTTCTGTTCTGTTGGTAACAGAAAACTCAGAACATACGTTAACATACGTTGTTTCACAGTTTATCACAACGGCAAGACAGTAGAGGACACACAAGCGGTAAGAGGTGCACTTGCCCTCTGAAATGATACTTTGTATCACGTAACATAACGTTAAGTAATCATCTCACTTCCCTCCACTGATTAGGCCTAATATAACAGCTGCGGCTGACACCTCGTCAGGCATTATCCCTTACTTAATGTTGCACTATTCCTAACGTGAAGAAATTTTTATTTTATTTCTGTATTCTGTTTTGACTTGAGACTGTAATTCAAGCTACCTCATAGAAGTTTACAATACACTGCACTGCATGCATGCACGCACAATTGTGCATAAGTGTTACATGTTAATATAAGAGCCATTGGGACTCGGTATCGGCAGATACTCAAAATCAAATGACTCGGACTCAGGGGCAAAAAAACCTGATCGGGACATCCCTATGTGACACAATCAATTCAATAATTTCAATACAGAAAAAGCCTCACTCTGTTGGTCTTGCTAAACTACAAAAACACACAGTCCACTCTTGGTTGTACAGTGTTATAGACTAATGTGTCTTTTCACTCACAAATGATCTTTCTGAATACAGAAAACAGCCGCAGAGAGCACATAACCAGAAAACAACCAAAAGTTTCATGTCAGGAGGTACATAGTTAGTGGCTGTCCATGTAAGGACAGCCACTAACAAAGGAGACGTTTTAACCAAAACCATGATGATTTGTTAACCCTAACCAAGTTGTTTTTATGTTGAAAACAAAAAAAAAAACAATAAGCCAATAACCATAGCCACATCAGATCATACATTTCTGTTTTTGGACCATCAATAATGGCATCAGATCTGGGGTATGGACCAACACATTTTCCCACTGCTGCTCTTAGTAATTACTGCAAATCAGGAATAGGATGTGACTGATCAAACAGTGTCATTTGTGGGACTGAATCAGACAGATCCTGATGCATCTGATGAAGTATAGATAGTGGATGACAGTCTAAACCAGGGGTTCTCAAACTTGGCACTCAATCTGATTTTTATTCAAGAAAAAAACGGTGATAACAAAATAATATTTAACCAATTAATTATTAATCTCTTGTGATGGGGGCCAGCATGAAACCAAGGCAGAGGAGGCTCAAGACAGGCTCAGACAGTTAGTCTACATCTATTTCTGACTCAGACACATTCTGGCAACTACATTTACATTAGATGTAGAAATTGTCCACCAGGGACACATCTGTTTTTGTTGGGCTGGATGGGAATGTGGCCAGCTGGATGTGACCTGCAGAATCGCCAGTTGATGATATCGGCTGGATGCAGATTGACTTGCTGTTCGGTCCAGATGTGGACAAACTAACAACTAAATCAAATTCACACTCAGACAAACTGAAATTAAGTTGTAATGCCAAATGAAATTGAATTTGAATAGATTTTTTCATACATAAGCATTATCATCTGTGTGTTTTTATGTGCACACCTTTGGCAAAAGTTCTGGCATAGCAAACATAACTCTGATGAAACTATGCTTTGCTTAGCCTAGATTATTTGCTCCAAACACGTTTATAGAAATGCTCCCAATGAGCTTTTTCTTTGTTTTTCTTTTGTGGGACATTTTTAAATTTCGCTCAAAATTTGTTTGACAATAAATGGAAACACAGCTGTGTTAATGCTATTCACTACGAATATCAGCAGTAGAATATGTAGTAGCAGTAGTAGTGATAATATCAGTGTGTACCTGTTCCTGGAGTTGAGGCCCCACGTGCAGACAGAGGAGACTGCATAACTGGAAAACACTGAATAAAGACGAGATGGAGAGAAAGATTTTAAAACCGTAGTCACTTTTCTTATTATGTTATTACACACGTATGATTTTCCCAGGGACTTCACATGACCTTCAGAAAAACACCAATGTAAATGTAATGGGGCGGCTGTAGCTCAGGAGGCAGAGCGGTCGTCTGCCAAGAAGGTCAGTGGATTGATCCCTGGTCTCGGCAGTCCACATGCTGAAGTATATTTCAGATACTGGGTGAGAGTTCATATGTATGTCGGTTCGGATAAAAGCCAAATGACTGTAATTGTAACTGTGAGGTATAATATCAATGACAGATTGTTGAATTACTAACACATACTGTATTAAATGTTAGGAAGTTCAAATGAGATACATTACTGTTTGTGTTTAAAAGAAAGTCAGCTGTAGTTAGTTTCCATCATTAGTTGGTGACACTAAATCATTGAGCTGTAAAGCAATGACCTACTAGCAGTTCCTTTCTTTGTAAAGACTTGGTTCCTCTCATGACTGAGCCCAAATCTGGAAAAACAACTGCAAGTAGTACCATCATCATTACTACCATCTGAACTTTTGAAATCAAAGAGAAGTGGTTCAGCCACCGCTGGTGGCTGGTGCCGTTTGGTTTGTGCATGGTGGTGGTGGGGGGTCAGTGTCCAGAGTTTGTGGGGGCAGAGGGCAGGGAAGGGGGGTGAAGCTGGGAGGGAGTTCAGCATCCTGATGGCCTGGTGCATGAAACTGTCTCTCAGTCCATTGGTCCTGGCCCGTAGGCTCCTCATTCTCCTCTCCTGGAGGGCAGGAGGCTGAAGAGGCAGTGGATGGGATGGGCGGAGTCACCCACAATGCTGAGTGCTTTGTGGGCCACTGATAATCCTCTCAGCTCAGTGGTTCCTCGAGGATTTTTTTCAGCAGCGGGGGCAGGCTCTCCAGGGAGCCGTGGTGGCATAAAACAAATGACGCTTGACTGCAGATTTTACTTTTACAACCTATTTATTGAATGGCCAGTTGAAAATTGCTTTTAAAGGCTGAATGTAAAAATAAAAATAAAACAATTAAATTAAATAAATAATACATTTATTTTTTATTTATTTAACAGAAATATTGACATGGATATTATGCAAAAAAAAAAAAAAGAAAGGAAAGAAAGGTTCATCAACACTCAGTGTTGTTGTTGTGTTATCAGTGTGGTAAAGCCATGAGTGGACCCTGCTATTTTTTTCAACCCATTTAGGGTTTTGTCCTCTACTCTCATCTCTCTCTCCTTCACCATCACTTTGCTCTCCTCCTCCTTCACTCTCCCCCTGCTGTACTCTGCTCTCCTTCACTTTGTTCAACTGTTCCTCCCTGTCTAATGTTACTTGTGATATACGATTACATAAAACATTAATGTCAGATAATTTACACTCACATCACATCTGATTACTAGTGTGGACACAATTTTTTACCTAACCATCATCATTTATGAGTTAGTAAAAGGCTAATGGTACCTGACTAGCGTCATCTTCATCAGCTGTCTTTCTCTTCTTAGAGAAATATTTGAACAAGCTCATCTGAAAATGCAGTCAGCAGTTACATCGTGGCGTGTCACGTTAGCGACAAAGAGTTTGCACCGGGCCCAGTTAACTTAAGCTACCGATATGTTACGTAATGTTCGCTGGCCAACAATATTTTGCAAATGTCTATTTAACTTGTAAAATCTATTATGAGTTATCTTAAGATAATAAGTCAACCTTTTCTTCGTTAAGTCGCTGCCCTATTCTCCAAGATGTCTGACTCTCTGACCTGGTGTCTGGGTGCTTGACGTGATGTCACTTTTAAGGCCGCACTCTCGCGAGTAATTAACGTCGGACTAAGCTGTGAAGGTGGAGACATGCGGTGGTGGTGTATTTGGGACAAAAAATAACTAAATTTGAAGGAGCGGCGGCTAGGATTTAGCAATGGCGGCCCGTCACTCTTAAATAAATGTAGAGGAAACACTGCAGCTGCTCTTACTATGCGCTGCAGGTTCTTCCGACAGGAAACAGTGGAGGATGCTCTCAGTGGTTCCACGGTAGAAAGTGTGCATGATGAGGACTGGTGCTCTGGCTCTTCTCAGTCTGCGGAGGAAATAGAGGCACTGCTGAGCTTTCCTGGCCAGTGAAGTGGTGTTGCTGCTCCAGGAGAGGTCCTCAGTGAGGTGCATGCCCAGGAACTTGGTGCTACTCACTCTCTCCATAGTAGCACCGTTGATGGTCAGTGGGTGAAGTGAAGTCTTCTTTGGAACAGGGATGATGGTGGTACTCTTAAAACAGGTGGGGACAACAGCTTGGCTCAGGAAGGTGTTCAAGATGTTCAGGAATCAGGATTCAGGATTCCTTCATTGATCCCCGAGGGGAAATTGTTTTTGTAGCAGTGCTCCATACAAGATAGAATTATAGAATTAGAATGAAATTAGAAAAGAAAGAAAAGAGACAGAAATATATCTATAAAAGCAATATAAAAAACCAAAATATTTATACTAAGAATATATATATACACACACACACACAACAAAATATACACCACAATAAAATATACAACAATAAAACTAATATATATACTGAAATGTCTGTGAGGACTTCTGTGAGCTCCTCTGCACAGTCCTTAAGCACACAACCAGGAATGTTGTCAGGACCTGCAGCTTTGCGAACGCTGATCCTGGAGAGGGATCTCCTCACGCTGGCTGGAGACAGGGACAGCACCTGGCCATCTGGAGGGGGTGGTGTCTTCTGTGCAGGGGTGTTGTTGTCAGCGTCAAACCGTCCAAAGAAGTTATTTAAGCTGTTCAGCAGAGCGATGTCACTGTCACAGGTCTGTAGTCGGGGTTTATAGTCCCTGATGGTCTGTATCCCCTGCCACAGGCTCCTTGTGTCTCTGCTGTCAGTGAAATGGCGGGTTATCCTGCTGCTGTACTGCCTCTTTGCTAGTCTGATGCCATGGGACAAGTTGGCTCTTGCTGATCTCAGACCAGCCTCATCATCTGCTCTGAAAGCAGCGTTCCGGGCTCTCAGTAGCCTGTGGACTTCCCCCCGTCAGCCATGGTTTCTGGTTGGCCCGTACTCTGATGGGCTTGGTGTCCGTGACATCGTCGCATTTGCTGATGTAGGCAGTAAGTGTCTGAATACTCCCGGATGTTGATCTGGTGGTTGTAGGTGGCTGCCTGCTTAAACATGTTCCATTCTGTGGTGTTAAAGCAGTCCTGAAGTGCTGAGGAGGCACCCTCTGGCCACACCCGTAACTGCTCCTGGACCGGTCTGGTGACTTTGACCTTCGGCCTGTATGCTGGCATTAGCATCACAGTGATGTGGTCTGAAGCACCGATATGGAGGAGAGGTAAGGCCTTGTATGCTCCTCTCAGTGTTGTGTAAACCAGATCCAGTGTGTTGTCGCCCCGTGTTGGAAAGTCAATATGTTGGTACAACTGAGGAAACAATGTTTTGAGATTTGCATGGTTGAAATCTCCAGCCACAATGAGAAGTCCCTCTGGATGGGCTGTCTTCTGGTCACAGATGATGACAGTTCACTCAGTGCCTTGTCTCATCATTGTTGTTGCAGCAGGGAGGGATGTAGACTGCAACCACTGGGTGTCGCGTTTCAGAAGCAGAGCGTTTTGCCTGCCATGCTTTGTCAACTTGCTCAGAACATGTTTATTTGGTCGTTTTCGCATGGGTAAATAGGCTTTATTAAATTGTTTCTTTTTTTATATGTTTTAATTGCATTTATTGTTGATATATGATCAGGAGTCTGCACAGGGTGTTATTTTGAAAATGTATTGGATTCTCTGGAGTATTCCTGTGCCTGACTTCCTCTCTCGCTTAATCTGCTCTCTGCAGCTTGATAAATCATCAGTCAAAAATAGACTTATTCTAAATGGAACAGAGCGTAGATGCACTTTTGGGTTGCTCCTGGTGGGGTGCCTCAGGGACCAAGGCCATGCTGATACAATTGCAGCGCCTCCCCTCCATCAACTAATAATAATAAGCTTCTTAGGTATTGCCCAATCACCAGTGACTCCATAAATGATAGCATAAGTAGAGATGGTGTAACTAACTGGCTCTGTAAACTAACTAGTTGCAACATTATTTTTGCGTTGACTTTACAATGTAACCTAGAATCAACAACAGGCAACAGGCTGCTGGTCTCTACTGATCATACAGTGTCTCTATACTAACCTGTCTGTGTGTGTTGAGGGGAGTCACCACACTAACCAGGTCATCATGGATACTGCGAACAGGTGGGGCTCCACTCTTATCCTTGGGGGTGGGTACAACAGGCTGCGGGGCAGAGCCTCTTCCACCTACTCCTCCTACAAAGGTGTAGAACAGGACAAAGTAAAATCTACACAGTAACCAACAAGCAGCTGATCTTCAGATAGGTATCGTCCTGCTGATGTCTGGGCGTACCTGTACTCTCCACAATGGGTGTGGCCAGGTTGAAGGGGCGTGGCTGGGGGGTAGCTGGAGCTGGCAGGTCACCCATTAGGAAGCCGGGCAGAAACTGAGCCCCAGAGGATGGCTTGGGAGAGGTGGGAGAGCCCAGTGTCATTGGTTCAGTTCCCACTGACAAACAGGAAGGGGCAGAGTGGTTTAAACTGGTCAGAGACAAGTGGTCACCATCAGGACTGACTGGTCTAATGTTTGCAGTTTACTGCAACAGCTGGGATGCGAGCCAGGATCTGATCACCCCGGCTGGGTCTGATGTTGGTGAGAGCGTCTGATGTTGAAAGACTCGAAACAAATGATGACCCAGACTACATCACTGATGATGCATCCCAGCCTATCCTCAGGATGTATATCTAAATCTATTGTTATATTCGATTGTATATAATAACTATCAGATATACTTTATTGATCACTGAGGAGATATTACTTTTGAAATATATTATCATAACTATGGTATTATGATTATGTTGTCATTACATCACATTGATTATCACTATGACACTAACACTACATTTTATTTTTTCTCTGCGCTACACATCATACTCCTTACTTCACACCTTCCTAACCAGGATCACTATACAAACACATGCAAATAAGCACGCATGGATAGCTCTCAAGTACGGGTGGACAGTATAAATGGTATATGGTAGAAACGTTATAAATTTGGCCAACAGTAGAGATTTTGACTATACCGGCCTCCCGCGACAGCGCAGGTTGATGATGTCATCAAGCTGCTCCTGTTTTGGTCTAAAGCTTTTTTTTTTTTTTTTCCCCAATGAACTTTTATTTAGTTGATTAGTTAACAGTATACAATTCAATTCACTGACACACTAGTGTCTTCACAAACATAAAACAGACTGTACAGCAGATGTACTAAACATACACAGCAAAAAAAACCAGGGGGCACCAAGGGTTAGGGCATATTGGAAGAAAACAACAACAACAACAAAATAAATAAATAAGACACAAACAAACAGACAAGAGAAAAAGACATTGCCAGATGTACATAAATAGCGTCCGTTATAATTGTTCTTAGGGTGGGGCTATATTGAGCCTCTCAAAGAAACATTTGTTTTCATGGCTTTTTTAATTTTTACTGTCTTTTATTGATGTTGCATATTGGTGGATTTCTTGGGTGAATTGTTCCAGACTGGGTTTGGATTCTGTCCATTTTTTTTTGTGGATATGGAATTTGGTCATGAGCAGTATCAGTTGTATGAAAAATGCTGTATTTTTGTCCATTTTATTGTTTTCAAAGAAAATAAAAATGTCCTTTTCCTGTAAAATGATCGTTTGTCCAGTTGTTCTTCTTATGAAATGTTGAATGTCCGTGCAGAATATTTTAGAGTACATACATTTATAGAACATTGTTTCTATAATATATAGTAATATATTGTTTCGTTTTCCCTTCCACAGAAAACACAGAGAAAGTCCATATCAATTTTAAATCTTTCCAGAGTCTATTTTGCTGGATAGATGTTGTGCATTACCTTGAAAGATACTTCCTTTACTTTGTTCCCAATACAGAACTTTTCACCAACCAGCCACGCTTTGCTCCAGTTGATGTCACCATATTGAGAGTTCCAAAAAAATTGTCCAGGTGGCAGAGTTGTAATTTGCAAGCAGTTTCTAATATATTTGTTGGAGCAACGTTTCTTCCTGATATCTAATCCATCAATGAAAATGGCACTGCTGTGTGAGTCCTCGTTAGAGACTCCTGAGCCTCTGAGGAGGTGCAGTACGCCCATTGGTACAGCATCAAACACTATGGCATATTCTTTTGGTGAAACTGGTAACTGAAACTTAGACAGAAATTCATCGTAATGCAGCAGTTGTCCTTCTGTATTAAGGAGTTGACTTACTAGAACGATACCATGGTCAAACCATTTTTGATAAAACAGTGACTTATTTTTATACAGAATATTCTCATTGTTCCAGATGTAACGGTTGGTTGGTGAAAAGTTATGCTTGTAAATCAGTTTCCACACGAGTAGGGCTTGTGGAAGTTGGATAGTCTGATAGGTAATTTTTCAATTTTCTTATTACATTTCAGTAGAAATTTTATTCCACCAACATCATTAAACAAATGTTTAGGAAATGTGTTCCAGATGTTTTCATTCTCTTTGATCACATTTGATAACCATTTCACTTTAAAAGTATTATTCAACATTTCAAAACTCAATACCTCCATACCACCTCTACTCTTGAGGTTACACATAATCCCTTTCTTTATGTAGTGACATTTATTCCTCCAAATAAAGTTAAGCAGAATTTTATTTAAACTTTTGCAAATTGCAGGAGGCATTGCTAATGATAAGGATACATAAACAGACCTTGATATACCTTCAGCCTTAGAGAGAAGCACTCTCCCATTCAGAGAGAATGTCTTGGTCTAAAGCATGGCAGCCGCTGCAACGGCTGCAACCATGGAGCTTACACAGGGGGAGGAGGACCAGTGCAACGTCGGTCATATGGACCTGGTTTGGATTTAAGGAGTCGGATGTTGAGCAGGAAAACACAATCTGCAAAATATGCCGGGCGACAGTAATAGCAAAGATAGGGAATACAAGTAATTTGTTTTATCACCTCAAAACAAAGCATGTTTTGGAATACGAAGAAAGCCAAAAACTGCGCCCTCCACAAACGCCCAGTCAGTCAAGTGGAAAGAAAAAAGGTGGCCCTACACACCAGCAGACTGATATTTTACAAGCATTTTCTAAAGGCACTCCGTATGACAAAAATAATCGGCGGTGGATTGATATAACAAATGCCATTACCGTGTACCTGTGTAAGGACATGGTAACGTTTCTTACAGTGGACAAAAGCGCCTTTCAGAACATGATTAAGACACTTAATCCACGTTACGAGGTACCTTGCCGCAAGCACTTCAGCCAAACTGAAATGCCCAAACCATATGACAAATTTAGCGAGCAAGTGGAGAAAGAACTCCGGAGCATAAAACACTATGCAACTACTACGGACTTGTGGTTGAGTCGCCTTAAAAATTACTTGAAAGGTGTTGTATTTTTTTTAAATAAGTTTTGCACAATAAATGTTCACATTCTATACTTTTTGAAGTGTGTTTATTCTGCTGCAATGTATCTGGTATGTGAGTATGTTCAGAAACAGTCATTTTGACATATACAGTATATACAGAAGAAAAGAATATATCATAATATATATCGTTACCGCATATGCTTAAAATTATACCGCAATATAGATTTTTGGCCATATTGCCCAGCCCTACTCTCAAACCATGCTAGGATCCCCATACTACAATACCTGACATTTCACAATATCAATTACAAATTACTTATTTATTTAGTATTTAGTATAGTAATTTTCATTCTTCCCTTATAACCTATTTCTATTCCATCAAAATAATAATAATAATAATAAGAATAATAATAATAATGATAATGATAATAATAATAATAATAATAATAATGCTGCACGGTGGCGCAAGCAGGTAGTGCGCGTGCCTCACAGCAATAAGGTTGCTGGTTCAATCGGGCCAGTCAGTCGGGCCTTTCTGTGTGAAGTTTGCATGTTCTTCCCGTGCCTGCGTGGGTTCTCTCCGGGTACTCCGGCTTCCTCACACAAACCAAAAACATGCTCATTAGGTTAATTGGCGACTCTAAATTGTCTTCAGGTGTGAGTGTGAGCGTGAATGGTTGTCTTTCTTGTGTGTTGCCCTGCGTGTTGCCCAGGGTGTACCCCCCTCTCACCCGCCCATGGTTGAGATAAGCTCAAACCCCCCGCAACCCCGAAAGGGATAGGCGGTATAGAAAATGGATGGATGGATAATAATAATAATAATAATAATAATAATAATAATCAAAATAGTTTCCCAAATTGGGATCAATAAAGAAGCAGTCTAAGTCTATCCTGTTCTAATTTATTTTTCGAAACATGCATTGTTATTATTATCATTGTGTTTTCCTCTCCCATAAACACATATGTAGACACACGTGTATCGAACAGACTTCCACTAAAATACCTGGTAATTACACTACTTTAACAGTAATGTTTATTACTATTTTAATCATTGGTACCATTATTTAATCCATCTTTGCTTTTTGTATATATGATTTCACTCTGTCTGAATATTTTATGCCCATTTCTATCATTATTGTATCTGTAATGTCATTACTGTTTTGATTTTGCAATGAATCTTCACACCCCCTGCAGCTGCACCACCTGTCTCTGACGCCACCATTAACCTGCTCTATACTTATTTTTCAGAAATACGACACGGTTCTGAGAGTCAAATGTAACGGTTTTATACAAAAAACGTAAGACTTTCACGTCAGTTACTGTGCTGTCTTAACAGACGCAACATGTGACAAACCGTGTCTTAGTAAAAATTCACAACACAGTTATGTGCCTGGGGTGGACTAATGAAATCTCTCTCACTGGACCAGGATCAGTTCAGTAAATAAAATCATAGTAATGACAAATTGCATACAGTCAAATTCCCAACGTTACTCTAATTACTTTGCAATCACTTTATGTGAACGTGAGAAAAGAATTGTCCTGTTACAACCCGCCTATTGACCACTAATAACACTTAACATGTAATTTTGAAAACAACAGAACGTTATAACAAGTGGACAATAACAGACAAAATCTTTATAAAAATACGAGTTACCTTGAAACTCCATCTGTTTCGTTACTTTCTGGCCGCGATTTCCAAAAGTAGGAAGTGACGCCGAGCAAAGAGATGTCAACTTGCTAGTACGGCTATCAACGGTAGCTGATTTGTAACTATAATTTACTGTTATTAAAAAAAAACACGTGAGTGGCGCTAAATGCTAACGAATAGCATCCAATTAGGTAAAGTTTAGCGGCTTAAAATGCAATATCTCACTCCGCTGCAGGTTCTTTCTGTAGCCCAGCACTGCCCGTGCAGCGAGCTCAATAAAAACTGAAAGCGCTACAGCTAACTACTTCCGGCGCATTTAAACAACGTCAGTGTAAACTTTTTTTTTTTTTTCTTTATGTCACATTTCAATTTACAAATCTCCGGTGGGAACATTTAGCTTTCTTATGAAACATTATAAGCCCACAACATATATATAAGTATACATTCACATTTTCAATCACTCATGTAAACACATTGTATATCCTACATATCAAACAAACAATTTTAACAATCAGTAACAAGACAAAAAACAAACAAGCAAACAACAACAACAAAAATCTAATCAAATAATAAAACGGAATAGAAAAGCAAAAAAATAATCAAAGGGGCTAAAAATCTACTAGTGCTTTATGCAATTTAAGCAAACAGGATTTTAACTTAAAGAGCAAGAGACTCTGACATAAAATCATATAAATCATTTATAAACTGATCATGTTTTGATAGTACCTTCAAAGATGCTACATAGTTGTTAAATTTCATTTTTAAAATGGACAATCAAGGGTTTACTGTTCTTCCATTTATTTTTATGTATATGATATTTTCCCGTAATAAGAATTATGTTCACCATCCTTCAGAATCAGATATATTTTATTGAACCCGGGGGAAATTGTTTTTGTTACAGTGCTCCTTAAAAGAATAGAAGAAACAGAAGAGATGACAAAGAGATAGAAGAGATATAGACGAGAAAGAAGAGGTCTTGCATTTTGGTGGGATGAGTCTCTCACTGAAAATACTCTTGTGCCTGGCCAGCACATCATGAAGTGGGTGTGAGACATTGTCCAAGATAGTCCGTAGCTTAGTCAGCATCCTCCTCTTTGACACCACCGTCAGAGAGTCACACCCCATACCCACAACATCACTGGCCTTGCAGATCAGTTTGTTGAGTCTGTTGGCGTCTGCCATCCTCAGTCTGCTGCCCCAGCATGCAACAGCATGGAGAATAGCACTAGCCAGCACAGACTCATAGAAAATCCTGAGTATAGTCCAGCAGATGTTGAAGGACCTCAGTCGCCTCAGAAAATAGTGACGACTCTGGCCCTTCCTGTAGAGAGCATCCTTGGTTCTCCTCAGGTCCACTACTATTTCCTTGCCACATTTAGTTGCAGATGGTTCTGCTCACTCCACGTGACAAAGTTGTCCACAGCAGCCCTGTGCTCATCCTCATTGCCCTTACTAATACATCCAACTATCGCGGAGTCATCAGAAAACCTCTGAAGATGGCAGGTCTCTGTGCAATCCTTGATAACTTCTTTGACAGACCATCCATATAAATCATTACCTGAGCCTTATTAAACAAAGAATTGTTGGTCCCAATATTTAACCATCGATAAACATCTTGCCAAAATTGCAATGTCACTGAACAACAGAAAAATAAGTGTTCAGCAGCAGGATAAATATTGTTATCATTTTAAACTGAATTTCTTTCACTTTGGGTGAAATTGGCCATTTAAGATAGCCATAATATGTCTTTGTTAATGTTACTTCATTATCAGTTATATTTACTTTTGTTGATTTTTTGATATCAGGGAATAGTTTGCCTTTTAAAACACTTCCTAGTACTTCATTCAGGCACTTTGACCGAAACATTTCAGTGTGTGAGGATATTTTATCATGTACTGTAAGGGAAGTGGGATAGCTCTACAAATTTGATTAAACTCTCTATAGGAGCATTTCAAATGAAACCTTTCTAGAAATTAATTAATTTTCAATAAATGGCCATATTCATCCATCAGTAACATGAATTTTTTTATTTTTATTTTTTATCATACCATTCTTGTTTAAATAAAGTCTTCCTGTTAATGGTTCTGTTATTCCACAAGGTGGAGCCATGCGGTGTGAAGTTGTGAGTGAACATCATTTTCCAGTAATGCAGTATTTGTTGATGGAAGTCAGACTATTTGATTGGCAGTTTGGTTATTTCAAAGTCACAACTCCATAAAAATTCTAACCTTCCAACATTTTTGAAGAAACAACGTCAGCGTAAACGTGCACTCCACTAGATCCACGGGGCTGTGTTTTACACGTGACTTGTAGAACCAGATTGAAACTGCTGTTTGACAGCGATGAACTGAGCTTTAAGGTGATGGATTGACACAGTTTTGATGGGTTTGATAATTCCTATTCTATGAAGAGATCATTTCTTTCCTTACAATGTTAGAAAAGGGGAAAAATCCAGTCCTTGTTTCATGCAAAAACGCCAACATACAGTTTTAACTTATTTGCAACATAATATTATTAATATATTATTATATTAAACTGGATGTCAATAGTCATATTAACAAAGTAACAATGCAATTTAAGAATATATTGTGAAATAAACAACATATTCACACACAACCATTATTATGAAATTATTAGATGCTGAACTATTAACAGGGTCACTATGATGAAATAGTTAACAAATGCTAAATCCAATTTTCGAATAATTTATGGAATGCGTTAATATGAACAAGACATGTAAACTGTTGTCGAAATAAACATGCAAAGCCAGTCATAGAAAGGAAAAATAGTGACTTGGCAGTCCTGAATAAAACAATTCTTACCATGCTGACTATTTAATATATAGATGAAATTTTATGCATATGATTTGCTTCGCCGCCTGGGTTGTGTATACGACCTTTATTATGAAATGCTGTAAACGGAAGTGTGAATGTGTAACTCTTGATGTGTCTCTTGCCCGTCGAATAATGTTCCCCTTTTGTTAGTTTTGCATTCCCTATAGTGCCACCTACCGACTGGTTAGGGTCAGACATAATGTTGGGTGCAGGTTAGGGGATGCAGATCGAAGAGGAAACAGACTTCGACAAAACACCGTGGGTTGCATGCTGTTGCCAAGAGGTTGAGACGTGTTTAAGGTAACGAAGCTACTGTAAAACTTTGGTAAACGTTAGTTCAATGTTAGCTTTAAGTTCAACAACACACTGTGGACGTTAGCCTAATGTAGTGGTGAAGCTCACCAGCTAATTCGCTGGCAAGTTGTTGCTTACTGTGGACACACAGCTAGCTAGTTAGCTTAGTTCAATTTAGCAAATTTTTCTGCTCGACCAGGAAAGACAAAACCTGACAATCAAATCAAAATGTTACCCTGTGGACACCAGGCAGTATAAATAATCAGCGGTGAACACTTTGACGATTGTGTTAGTGTGTTTTCTGTATTCAATGAGCAGTGTTTTTAACGTTAGTTGTTGTCGCAAAAATATGTGGATAACTTAAGTTACAGTATTACGGGTATTCTACTGCTGATTATCTACAGTATACCCATACTTAATATACCAACTTACACAGACCTTTTCTCAGAATGTGCTGGAATTCCTGTTTTGCTACAATGGAATTTCTGAGTGCTCAAATTGGCATTAATTGGTTTATGTTCGTACGTAAGAAGTTTTTTAGAAGTCCCCAATGAATAGGATGTTTTATTTTTTTCACGGTATATCATGGTATTACCAAAATAAAAGGGATACTCCACTCCAAATAGGACTTCAGCGCTTTTCACTCTATTAACAATGTAAGGCAACACATCTTAAGGAAGAAAAAATAATGAAAAATACACATGTTTATTGTCTCCAAATAGGAATGAAAATGATGTATAGGCTTACATGTGCTTTGGAAGGAGTGACCTGCCCGATAATGTTAATTAGTAAAGTTATGTCATTCCTTCTCACAGTTAGATGGTAGGATTAGGCATCTCAACAGCATTTATTTGGCAGAAAACCCAAAGTGTATTACATGAGAACAACAGTCAGAGTACCTGGGGGCATGTCTATCAAGTGTATTGACATACAGCAGCAACGGACACACATACTGACTCAGCACACAGCAGAGGGGGCTTTTCTATAAAACCAGCTGAGCTTGTGTTGCAGTATGAAGTGTGGAAATGTTAGATCTGGCTGTGTGAGACAACACAAAAACCAAAGTGAAAAAACAGTAAGCCACATCCAAGATACTTCTCTGGTTATTTAATGGGCTTCACATGAGATTCAGCATTTACACAGTTTCTCTTGACTGCTCCACAATATTAAATACACCAACATTGCTCCAGGGTGTGGGTCTACAATAGATGCTGCTGGCCAATGACAAATTGTAGATCATAGATTAGCTTGCCATTGTTAACAAGCCAAAAAGTCTGTAATTCATAATTCACCCGTTCTACAAAATTGGATTATTCTCCAACTCCATCCTCTCTGTGGACCCACCATCAAACCGCCAAGCATTGCAGGCTAGCTGTTCCCTGCAGCCCACAGCAGCGTACTGACCGGACAATGGAGGGTAACTCTGGTTTTGTCAGAGAGTCACTAAACTTGTCAGTTAGACATGAAAGGTGTCACTTTGACTTATTTTCATTGGCCAACTCTTTTAGTGAGTCTCAAAATGGGTATTTTTCTTGGCGTCCTGGGTTCCTGAAGAGCAGTTTTTGTTGAGATGAAGACTTATTCATTGGTAGGTGAACTGTGAGTTCTGTATTGAGCATTGACAGACAGGACACTCAAATGCACAAATAACAAAGCAGAACATAGAGCAACTAGTACAATTATGACAAGGGTTGTGACTTGCTATGCTGGCTATCCAATAATAATTCCATTTATTATCTTTGTTTGTGCATCATGCTATTTAAACATTTCTTGAAAATGTTAATAGCTGCAATGTTGGTCGGACATATCTAATTTACCTTCCTCATCACATAGCAGTAAACTGGGTACCATTGACCCACTGATCTGCATAGTAAGGAAGGAATAATGTTTGTGTCTGTGTGTTCCAGCTGCTGGTCCTCTAGTAGTTGCTGGTTATTGTGGTTGTGGGAGGACTGGTGATGGGGCACAGGATAGTCCTTGGGGTTCAGTGGCTGCGTCCCATCCAGCTTTTGCTGCCACTGGTGCTCCTCATCATCCTGCTGGTGGCGGCTTGGGCAGAAAGCCAAGAGTACTACAGTCTGCTGGGAGTCAGCAGGGAGGCCACCACAAGAGAGATACGACAGGCCTTCAAGAAGCTGGCGCTCATCATGCACCCCGACAAAAACCCCGTGAGTTACTCTGAGAAACCACTAGCCAAAAACACAGACAGAACCATTGGTTTAACGAGGAATACTTATATATAAACCATAAGCATCTAACATCCAGATTCATGTCAGTTTAAATCAAACCTTAATGAAAAAGTGTTGTGTTTTAGGGTGACCCTTCAGCCCATGAGAAGTTTCTGCAAGTAAATCGAGCCTATGAGGTTCTGAAGGATGAAGATCTTAGGAAAAAATATGATAAATATGGAGAAAAAGGACTGGATGAGGAGCAGCAGGGAGGACGGTATGAGAGCTGGAGCTACTACCGATATGACTTTGGTAAATCTCTATTGTAACCATGCACACCTTTCATATGTAATTATTGTGAGCAACTAGGGCTGGGCGATATGGCCAAAAACTGTATCATGATTAGGGATGTCCCGATCACGTTTTTTTGCCCCCGAGTCCGAGTCATTTGATTTTGAATATCTGCCGATATCGAGTCCCAATCCGATACTTCTATAAAATCCGTGAAGCGTCCGACGCGAATGAATGGACTTTGCTTTCATTTTTGATAATGGACACCTCGAAGGGCATTATCCCGCTTATACCATGGTCACTTATGAAAGAAATAAATATTAAATCAATTATTAATATGTTAATGTTGTTTTTTCTGTTAAAATCGTAAGTTTTTCACAAGAAGTGGCTGAGTGGACTATTTAATATCTCTCGTTGTGATGCATTGCCAAGGTAACCGGCTCTGGCCACAGAACCTGCAGCTTGGTCGGCCGCAGCTGTCTCAAGTCAAAACAGAATACAGAAATAAAATAAAAATTTCTTCACGTTAGGAATAGTGCAACATTAAGTAAGGGATAATGCCTGACGAGGTGTCAGCCGCAGCTGTTATATTAGGCCTAATCAGTGGAGGGAAGTGAGATGATTGCTTAACGTTATGTTACGTGATACAAAGTATCATTTCAGAGGGCAAGTGCACCTCTTACCACTTGTGTGTGTCCTCTACTGTCTTGCCGTTGTGATAACCTGTGAAACAACGTATGTTAACGTATGTTCTGAGTTTCTGTTGCCACGGTTACCAACTAGCGTTTGAGCCAGCGCAATAATTTAGAACAATCAGGCTATTTGACCGGAACTTTTTTATAGGTGTCCACAACACTTTTTAACGGACACCCTGCAGCCAATCAGAATCGAGTATTCACCAGACCATATAAAGATAAAGGTATAAAGACTTAATAGTTGAGTATTAAAACAAATAGCTGCTTAACTTAAAATAGGCATCAGAATATCAAATGCAAACAAATGAGCAAATAAAAGTGACTGTTATCAAGTAGCCTAAGGCCAGTATTGTGCTTTTTGAAACTGCACTCCTAACTCGTATTCTCAGTGCAGTGTATTGAGGTGTTAAAAGCAGCTTTGTACTTCCCACCTCTCGAGATCCTGAGCTTCAAAACAAACTGCTGTGTGCTGCTGTGTTCCGCGCATGCGCTGTTCAGTGTCGTCTGTCACAGACACAGACCCGGCATGTAAACGTTGGTAGTTAATAAATACTATTTTATTCTCATTTATTTTTAATCACTAGCCCATATATTGTAAATGTGATTAAAAATAACAATAAATATACATAGGTATATATATTATTTATCTGATACCTGATCGGGACATAACGTCCGATCCGATCGAGTCTGCAGTCACCCGCGGTCACCCTGCATTAAGATTGATTTATTAGGTTTGTCGTTATTTAGTTATATGACTAAAACAGGTTTTGCTGCTGATCTCCTCCTTAGTAGTGACAAGCCTAGCTTGCATGCTGGTCCTTCCGCCTGCATTAGATAGACTGACAACTTGCAGTTAAATTTTCAGTACGTTGTACTCACCTTTTTCTTGGACGGGAGTTCCAGTTGCCGAAGTGTGTCCGAGTCTGATATCGCAAAGACTGCTACCATAATCCTCCAGTTTGGCCTTGTGCATCGTTAACGTTAGCGTTAGCTGCTTGTCCTGCTGAAGCGACTTGGAAGTTCGCGGGTCTGAAAAGCTGTCTCATCTCACTTTCCACCGTGCTGTGAGTAAAGTTTGGTGCAGATGAACCTGTCACCTGTCGCCCAAGCGACGAGGATATGGACGCGATCGTTTCTGGGGATGATAAAATATTTCTTAAAACCCCAGTGGCTTGTTGCCCTGCTCGAGACTCTTCTCCACTTTCCATGCTGACTGTGACCTAAACGTGACCCGCCCGCTTGAGCTTCTCAGCCAATCACCGCGCAATAAATGATGGACTTCCTTTTCCACTATACTCTCTCACACATACATGTATTCTTCTCACACATACATGTATTCTTCTCTCACATGCATATATTTTATTTGTACATATACATATATGCCTATTTATTTAGGAGAATGTATGTTCGTGCAAGAGTGACAATATATGTATGTGAAAGGAGAATGTATGTGTGTGCAAGAGTGAAAATAGGAGTGTGTGAAAGGAGAATGTATGTGTGTGAAAGAAGAATGTAAATGTGTGAATGGAGAATGTATGTGTGCAAGAGTGACAATATATGTATGTGAAAGGAGAATGCATGTGTGCGTGAGCGTGAAAATAGGAGTGTGTGAAAGGAGAATGTATGTGTGTGAAAGGAGAATGTATGTGGGTGAAAGGAGAATGTATGTGTGTGAGAGGAGAATGTATGTGAGTATGAGAGAAAATATGTGTATGTGAGTGGACCAGAATGAATTATGGCTTGTACGGCCCCTCATAAATATGTGCAGTGTGTTGTAAACATAGCAGAAACTGAGGTAGACTTGACATCTGTAACATACATACAAACAAACAAACATGATAGACAGTACAGTAAGATTGATTGAACTATAAAACCAGCCTAGACATATGAATAACTTTAGTCACTCTTTTTACTCTAAACATACATGAACTATTCAGTATTCACTATTAATTTTTATTGCAAGTGTGTTAAAAAAAAAAAGCATGTGTAAGAGATTTTCATAATCTGGCTTCTCCACAGTGCTCAGTGGAAGCATGTCTTTAGCTATATGATATGCCACTGCCTCCGTTATGTCTTTGTGCCTTTTAAATGATTTGTCATAAGGCAATGAAGCAGAGCACCTCTGCATGGTGGTCTGCTGCTTGTGCGGTGGTGCTGCGGTTGAAGATGTTGTTGGACGTTGGCGAATACGGCTGCGCTCCAAAGGGTGAGTGTGGTTAAGGTGGTTAAATAAGTTTGTGGTATTGGTGGGGACGACATTGGTCTGACTACGGTCCGACTTATAAAATCCCAAAAAAAATGCCATACTGGCGAGCTGACTTTCCCTGTTTTATCGACAATTTCTTCGCTCGCTGCTGTGCTCACTTTCTATTTCTCATCTCACTCCTTGCGGAGCATCAAACATGAGACGAGATCGCGCAACCGAACTTGATATTGTCACATGATTGCCGTGTTAGCGTGTCTCTCTCATTGATCAGCGATTACTCCCTACATTGCTCGGTTACCTGAGAGCAAGTGCCTTTGTTCATGCAACCAGCCTTGCTTCGCAACTTCTGGTTTCTTCCGACAAAGAAAAAAAATTATCAAATGTTTTATCGAACGCATTTTTTATTGATCTTGATTACGTGTCTATCACGAGACATATCATTATCGTTTTATCGCCCAGTCCTATGAGCAACACATTTGTTGTTGTGTTGTGTTTTTTAGGGAAGTTTATGTTTAGACCATAGTAGGATTTAGAATGGTTGAAAACCATAAACAGATTTATCTGTTTATCAGTCTAATAGTCCAACAGTTATGTGATATTTAAATCTGTCCTTCTGACTAGGTATCTACGATGATGATTTGGAGATTATCACATTGGACAGTGGAGACTTTGGTAAGAGTGGTTATTCTCCAAATTTATTTATTTATTTTTTAAAAAACTAATAATCTGGATGTTGTAGTTGTTAAATTTGGTAGTAAAGATCTCGCCCTCCATAAAAAAAAATCATGGGGTCTAATTCATGGTAGCAGTATCTTTGGCTTTTTTCTTAACTCGATGATACGGTTGTTCCCTGTCTACTGGGAATGAAAGATGACAGCTGTTAATTCAGTGGCCACTTCAGTGGTGTAGATCAGTGATTCTCAACTGGGTTGATCAGTGATTCTCACCAAGTGGTTTGCGGTCCCATTTTCAGTGGGTCTAAATAGACAGATTGATGTACCTGAAGTTTAACTGACTTGGTGTTACGCTGTGATGATTAAGGGTTCCCTTAATATTTTGAGCAGTGTATTTAACTGTTCATACTGTATTTCTTTTCATTTTTGCTGCAATTTTTTTTCTTTTACATCTGAATTCATCAACAAGTGTGTGTGTGTGTGTGTGTGTGTGTGTGTGTGTGTGTGTGTGTGTGTGTGTGTGTGTGTGTGTGTGTGCGTGTGTGTGTGTGTGTGTTTCAGAGGCAGCAGTGAACTCTGGAGAAATCTGGTTCATCAACTTCTATTTCCCACGATGTTCACACTGTCACCAGCTGGCTCCAACGGTTATGTAACACTAAAATACACAATAAACACGCACATACACATTAATAACAAACCAGACACTGAACTCAACACTGAACATACAGTACACTTTGTGTGCAAGTATTTGCTACTCACGATAGCCTTTTATGATTTTAAATGCTCACTTAAGCTCTTTTTTTTCTTCAATTCCAACTTTTTAGCCTATTTTTTGTTTTTAAATGTGGTTCTTTATTCTTCAATTTAATTTTCTCCAAAAATTTTATCTGAGCATTTTTGTGTATTTAGTAAGTTTTACATTTTCTAATTACTGAGACAGACTAGTGTTAACCAAGTCATACAACATCCATCTGTCTTTCTTAATTTCTCTCCAAGGCTTGGGGAAAAAACAGTTCACTTAAAAATTGTGCTTCTTTTTTTAATCATTCCTGAATTACCATTAATGCACTGAAATTAGCATTGTGACTGAGATAATGTTATCTAAACAAATGATCCGTTTTACTTCATATGCTTAACAAAATAGCTTGTGCTCATACTTACAGACATGTATTTTCTCTGCAGGAACAGCAAAATGTAGCACTTCAAATAATATATATTTTGTATTCATTCTATTGTACATTCAGTCTTTTGTACATTTTATTTATCACTTCTGTATGCAATATAGCATTGGTGCTGCTGAAATAAGACTCAGAAAAACTGATTGATGTGATGTGCATTGCTTTTGGAAATTGATGATATGCAGTCTATGATTAAACTTTTTCCCATGATCTATTAAAAAAGCAGAACAAAAATTGAAAAAAAAAAAAAAAAAAATCATATTTTCGAATCGCAATACATATCATATCGCCACACAAGTATTGTTACAGTATCGAATTGGGAGATAAGCATATTGTTCCAGCCACTGTCTCTCTAAATGTCTCTTGTCTGTCTCTTAGTGGAGGGAGTTTGCCAAGGAGATGGATGGAGTCATCAGGATTGGAGCAGTAAACTGTGGAGACAACAACCATCTCTGCAGGAGGAAAGGCATCAACAGCTACCCAAGTTTGTTTATATACAGAGAAGGGCAGGTCTGTTTGCTGTGTATTGATTGTTTCCTTATTGATCACCTAACTAACTAATATGAGTGGAGTGTGGGTTATTATGATAAAGAAAGCTTGCATTGGATAAAACGCAAGTGTACCTTTTTAGTCAGGTTCATGACTTTTAAAATGCAGCTGGAACATATTCTGGATTTTAACCCACTTTTCAGCAATCATCATAACCTGCAAGCCCATTCAATGACAGCTCACCAGCATGCTTTTGGTGTAGGATTAAATTCAATTTTGTGCAAGAATACGTTTCAGTACTTTTATTTCATTGAAGGTTAAGTTTAACTCTGTGACTATATAATTTCAGTAATTGAGTCAGCAGTTCAATAATTGATAATTGTCTTTTTGCCGATAAATAAACAAACTTCCCCTCCAGGGCATGTAAAGTCATTTAATTTGTATGAGCCAAAGACAATACTGGAGAATCTTGTAACAAAATCAGCTGATTTAAATTTTTATTTAAGTAAGAATATCTAGAACATGCCCTTCATGTCTCATGCATGTTACTCACCTGTTACTGTTGTGCAAATGAAAGTTAAAATGTGAGTGTTAAGACACGAAAGAGACAAGGTTAAACTGCTACATTGACAGCGAACCCAAGAGCAAGATAGACTTTATCATATTTGAGATCTGACTGAAGTGTTTTTGTAGTGAACATTGCCTGCTTTTCTTCATTTGTCCATGATTTACATGATTTATATCACCTTGCTGTCTGAGTAAACCTGGCTAACCTGAACCAATGTTGTTTAGTTATCATTAACATTTTCTTTGTCTTTCTGTAGAAACCAGAAAAGTTTAATGGGGAGCGTTTTAAAGACAACCTGGTTCACTTCTCCATGCAGTTCATCACAACAACTGTAACTGAGCTCTGGCAAGGTAGACCATTTTGAATTCTTCATTTACACTAAAGATCTTGCTTTGTTTTTAGAGAAAATAAAATCCCTGTTTCATTTGGATGGTGTTGTACGTCCTATGTCTCGTCATCTCAGGCAAGCTTTTCATACCATTAATCACAAAGTTCTGTTTGCCAAGCTATCCAAATTTATCTCTAATGATGCAGTTAAATGATCAGGCCTTACTTACTGGTCTCAAATCATTTTCCATAAGTAATCATCAATCTTTGCATTGCATTTGCGTACTGGTGTTTCCCAAGGATCTTTTCTCTTTTCTTGGTCTCAGTCCCTCTCTCAGTCTAGACATCAACGACCTTCCATCCTCTTTGTCCTGAAGCTGAGGCTGAAAGAGTGCTGCCAGTAACAAAAAAAACTGTCTAAAACAATCATTACTCTCCAAGGAAGGTTGAATCTAGGGCAACTGAACTTCGTTGTAGAAACTTGAAAACATATTGCGTCTCATCCAAGGGGCTTCTTCAGTTCTAACTGTACTGTATATGTACATTTGTACAGATTATTAAAAATAAAAGTAAATGGCACAAAAATCCTACTGCCATAAAAATGTACTATTGTTAATGTTCTTATGAGAAAACTAAACTAAAACTAATGCCGTGTTGTATTGCACCAAAGAAATACTAGTGTGCTTGAGAAATACTAGGACTATGTACAGTCATGGAAAGAATTATTAGACCACCCTTGTTTTCTTCAATTTCTTGTTCATTTTAATGCATGATACCACTAAAGGTATATTACCTGAATGAACACACCAAAAAATGCAGCTGATTCCATAATACTTTAAGTCCTATTTGACACGCTTAAACTTAATTGTATTCCCAGGGTATATAAGAGGCCATTTCATGTCATAAGCAGTACTGCACATGCAAAGGCCTAGAGTGGTTTCCTCCTTACATTCAAGCCATAGCACAATTCAGAAGTTGTCAGCTTTCACATAATGCTTAAAACAAAAGAATTATGTGAAGCCACAAAGGGAGCCATCTTGGCACTGCTGGAAATTGGCGTGAGAGACAGGTAGCCAAAAAACTGAAGATCTCCAAGACCAAGAAAAAGCAAGCCGAACGTGGTACTACCAGATTGCTAGCTGGTCGAGACAGGAAACATCTTTCTACCCCACGAGAGGACCGTGCACTTATCCGTTCCTGTGTCAGGAATCGTCGTCAGACCTCCAGGGACCTTTAAAATGAGTGGGCACTGTCGAGAAATGTGACTTGTTCAGCAAGGACAGTTCGAAACAGACTTCTTGAAGCTGGTCTAAAGTCACACAGGGCACGGAAGAAGCCCTTCATCAACGAAAGGCAGAGTAAGGCCCGGTTACTCTTTACTAGGGATCACGAGGATTGGACTGTTGATGACTGGGCTAAGGTTCTCTTCAGTGATGAATCCAATTTTGAGTTTATGCCCACTCCAGCCAACTTACTAGTTAGGAGGAAGCCTGGAGAAGCCTACAAACCAGACCGTCTTGCCCTTACAGTAAAAGATGGCGGTGGATCGGTGATGATGTGTGGTTGTTTCAGTATGGGTGGAACAGGGCAAATGCAATTGTGTGAAGGGCAAATGAACCAGGTCACATACAGGGCTACCCTTGAAAACAGTGTTCTTCCATCAGCTGATAAATTCTTTCCTGCCTCAAATGACTGGATTTTCCAACAAGACAATGCCCCTTGCAACACAGCAAGGTCCCTAAAAGCCTGGCTGGAGAACCAGAACATTCGAACCATGCCTTGGCCTGCTCAATTACCAGATCTAAATGTAATTGAAAACCTGTGGAACATCATCAAACTCAAAATGGAGAACCACAAGCCCAAAAATGCAAAAGAGTGTTTTGCAACAGGAATGGGCTGCTGTGACAGAACAATGTCAGAAGCTGGTGGAGAGCATGCCAAGACGCATGGCTGCAGTCATCAAAAACAATGGTTATGCAATCAAGTACTAACTCCTGTGTGTATCATGTGACTAACAGACAGAAAAGAAAACATGGAATACCTAAAATCAGTTTTTGGCAATACAATGCCATAGCTATTGATGTAAGAGCTTAAGTGATTTTGGTTATTATCAAGAAAACCATGGAAAATGGCTAGATATCAGCTGTTAAATTAAACTCTTATGAGCTATTTTTGTTGTTATTATTATATTTGTCCAAACAAATGTACCCTTAGTTGTACCAGGCATTAAAATGAACAAGAAATTGAAGAAAACAAGGGTGGTCTAATAATTTTTTCCATGACTGTGTATGCAACGAGCTGCAGTGTCATCCCTTTGGGTATGCATCCATTAAAAGTGTTTTGCCACCAGACTCCATTCATGGAACAGTAATTTTATCATCATAAAATCCACTTCATTCAAACGCACTGGAAATAAAGTAAAACTCAACAAAACTTTCTCAGTTCGTCTTTCAATGTTCCAAAAATCACCACCATTTCTGGTTTGGTTGAAAAAAACTTGTAATTCACTCAGTCGTCATCAGACATTAGGCAAGCAGCAAGGGAGAACAGAGCCGGAATATTTTCACATCTAACTCAGGAATTATTTTTACTGGATGTTATGACTTGAAAGAGTTGAATATGTTGGATTGACCACAGATTTTCCCTGTAAAAAACAAAACAAAAAAACAAAACAGTGATTCCTGGACAACAGAAACTCAGATTATGTGGCTTCTCTCCATCATGCTGTGCATCTGCTGCCTTGGTGTTGCCCCCCCCCCCAATTAAATATTATTTTTTTCAATCAAATGTATGGATTTTTACAATTGGAACATATATTTGTATTTAGAATATTTGTTGACAACCCTAACACACACACTGCTGCTCTGCTTATTTGCAATTTTGTGCTAAAATATGTTTTTAACAATTGTGTCTTGCTTTCCAGTGGTTAATCTGAATGCCCTGTTTTGTTTTTGCTTTGATGTATTTTAGGAAGTCTTTTAACACCTTGGCTAATGATGTATCACTCACATCTCTGATTTGTTCAGAGATTCAGAATAAAGGAAATGAAGCGGCAACTCAAACTTGATTATCAGGCTACTTTCTGTTGTTTTGTGTGGTCTGACCTGTGGGTATGCGTGTGTTTTTGCTAGGTAATGTATTCAATGAGATAGAGAGTGCATTCTCATCAGGTCTTGGATGGCTGATCACCTTCTGCTCTGATACTGGAGGTAATACACATGCATATACGTCTTTTCTTCATGCCAGAAAGTGTGCCACATTCGGATTATCACTTGAAACATTCAGCCATGTGTTTCTCTGCATGTCACACATGCATATATACAGGTGTGTGATGTGGCATAAATCTATAAAAAAAATGCTATGTCAATCACACCTTTGTCTGTGTGTTTGCTGTGCAGCCTATGCACATACACACAAGATTATGAGAAGAGGCAGACAACAAATCATTCGGCATAACAACACACACGCACACACAGATAAAATTCTGGTCGGCATTAATGGCACTCCAGGATTTTCAGTACATGTATAATTTCTCCTGAAACAAATGTTTTAGGAGATATTATATCATGTTTGACACAGAACAGAGAAGGATAAAACGATAACTTAATGAAAAGCAATAGGAAGAAAACGTATTGTAACTTCATAAAGAGAAAGACTGCCTTGTCGTATTGCCACCCTTTT